>NW_020664497.1:406945-441822 GCF_002925995.2 Terrapene triunguis | reverse complement strand
TGCCTAGAGCCGGCCCTGCTCCCAACTTTGTATCATCAGTAAATTTCATTAGTACACTCCTTTTTTTAATATCAGGATCACTGATAAAATATTGAGTAAGACTGGGCCCTAGACTGATCCTTGGGGAACTCTACTAGTAATCTCCCTCCAATCCAATAGTTCGCCTTTTACCACAGCCCATTGCCTTCTCCCCTTTAGCCAGTTCCGTATCCATCCTACAATTCTTGTACAGTACTAATTCCCACCTTCTCTGATTTAACTAATAATTTCTCATACGGTACTGTGTCAAGAGCTTTAAGGAAGTCCAAGTACATTATTAGATCTACTGCATTTCCCTTTTCTAAAAAATCAGTTATTTTCTCAAAGAAAGAACGAACAGTTCTGGCATGATCTACCTATGATATAATGTAACATGGGTTTATCTCCTTTACCATTTACCTCAATTAATTTAATTATCCTTTCCCCTCACAATTTGTTCTAAAGCCCTGCATACAGCTCTATTAGTCTGAACTAGGTAGTAATTGCTGGGATCACTTCCCCCCCCCTTTCTTAAATATAGGTATGACGTAGTACCATATGACTGAGGAATGGCTATCTCCCAACAGAGAGAATTATTAAAAATCCTTGCTATGAGACTAGCAATCTCATGTGCCAGTTCTTTCAGTATTCTGGGATAGTTTAGGGCTTTAAACCCGCCTACATTCAGTGTTTCTCACAAATACTTAACATAGTTCTCCAATAGCAAATTATGTTCAAAATAGAACTGATGAGATGTATGTACAGTATATGCAAGCCTACATCATGAAGAATTCCACCTTTAGAAAGTTCAATCTGTAGAAGAATAAAGACAATATTGACAATTACAGATAACAATGTGGGGAAGTAGGAGAAACAGGTGAAAGGGAGACTACTACTGCTTTCACTGAAAGAAGGAACCAGCTCATGCCAGTGATCCCAGACTAGGACCACTTAGAGAAAACAAAGGCTATCTTCTCTGCTTTAGGCAAAAAGCTATCAGCTTCCCTCTCCGTCTGTCAAGTCATGCTCACACTTGACCCCGTTATGTCTTGCCCAGGTCATCCAGAACTGTGAGCCACTGTGTTACTGCTCTGTCTCAGCAAGAGTGAATTTTGCTGCTGCTAAGTTACGTGTTAGCTCCCTGCCACACCAGCTAGTCAGCCTTGCCAGCAAACTCCTCGGGACTCTGCCAGTCCAAATACTACCTTGCAGGTAACAATTAGTGAACACCAGTTTCCAGGTTCCCCGGAGACAGCTTCCTGCAATGTCCACTAGACTTTCACAGAAGTTATTGAGATCTCTGCCTCCAAAGAGACAGAGCACAGAAAAGCCTGTTCGGTTACCAGAAGACTTACACTTCAATACACCAGCACTGAGATGGTTTTGTAATGAAACAGGAATAAGTTTATTAACAAAGAACTCAGGTTTGAGTGATTTCAAGTAAAAGTGAAAAAGATTTAAAAGGTTACAAACAAAACATGCTTTCTAGTGACTAAAACCTAACTTCAGCAAGTTACAATCCTTGTCCAAGCAGGTTTATCACTTATAGTCAATTTCCAGAGACTTCAACCCCCTTAGCTGAAAGATCCACCTTTCTCAGATTTCAAGAGCTCTGGCCTCTTGTGTTTCTCTGGTGATGATGACAAAATGGCTCTCTGTTTTTGCTTATAATTTCCACAATTCCACTGTCTCTGTTTCAGGAGCCAGGACGGCTTCCTGAGGGTACACCCTCCATCCCCCATCATGATCAAGTGGTCATCTCACCCACTTGCTAGTTTGATGGCTTTGTTTACCTTCTACGCAAATGTACTTCCATTGTTTCTGGTTGCATCTTGCTCAATTTATATTGGAGACACAATCAAGCAGACAAAACAACATTATTTTGTCTATGAAAGGCTGGGCTTATACCCTGCCTGCCAAACTCCTTTATAAGAATGTTTCCAGGATACATCTATAATTCTTTATATACCACCTGTACATATGTCATGCAGTAATATTAATGACCAGCATGTTACCAATTTGCATATGATACCTTACATGACACCTTTAAGATATAGATTATGACAACAATGAGTTCGGGCAATGAGTGTGTCAGACCTGATGTGAGTTATGGTATGATGTGCCTTCTACCAGTTGACACTGATGGGTTCCTGGGGTCACACCCCCTTCCCAGTCAGCTAGCAGTTTTCAGGTCCCCTGAAAGCAAAGCCTGGTCACTCTGGGGTGACCAGAGCAGAATATGGAGGTATAGGGTGGGAAAAAGCAAACAATCTAAAATTTAATTGCTGATTTTTAAAAAGTTTGAAAAAAATTCTCTAAAATTTACTGTCATTTAAAAATGCTGGTTTGTGGAGCAGGATTTAACTACCCTTTAGCATATTGGCAAGGTATCTGGGCTTGCAACATAATCATGAACTTGTGTCACTTAAGCTCTAAACACTTACCTGTTAGTATAGTGATGCTGACAAGTTTTAGTACTGAATGCACCAATGTATCTGGCTGAAGTCGATCTAGCTGGACATGCTGTATGCGATCCAACTTCTGCGGTTGTCTGTGTGGGAGATCTCTGAAGTAGGCAAATTTTGAAGACACATATGCCAATAAATCTTGGAGAACATCAACATCTACAACATGGGAAACTTAAAAGAAAAGAAAAAGAAAATAATCTGACCCTTTCTCTTTTGTTGGCCAAGAAATGTATTATAATCTGATTAGTGAGTGTTTGAATTGAAAAAAATAATTCTGAACCAGGGCAGAACCTGGAAATATCATCATACACAGTTTATCATTTGATTCAGACTTGAAATTAAAGCTTTTTTTTATTTGCCATTAAAAAAAAAAAACTAACCATACTTTATTATTTGACAGAATTTCAGCACAACATGTGTGTTGCTTTAAATGCACCCAAAATTAGTAAGAAAACAAAAACAGCTCTTACATTGGTACAGAATCATATAAAGTGGTCCTCATTAAAAAGTCAGCATTTACTAAAGAGCTATATCTGAAATATGGCAGTTATTTCTTATTCTAAGTACAGAGAACTCAGATAGTTCTGTAAATGTTTGCTTTGTATGATGAACACTCAATTGTGTCACATAGTCCATCTGGCTAACAGTCCAGGATTGCTCTTTACAGATCACTTTCTAGTGTTCTGCACACTTTAGATGTTTACCTTTGCAGGGAAAATCCAAACAACAATAAAAAGATTATTTTTTAAACAGCCAATTTTCTTTTAAAATAAAATCTAGAAAATACATGATTTAATCTGTAAACAATTCTCTTCTTTGAATTCGAATCTAGTGAAGTTGAGAATTAGATAAAATATAAAGACTCCCTTATGCACATATTGCAGTCTCACATTCTTTGGGATCGATAGCTGAGCAGCTCCCCAGATTAAATAACTGACTGGTAAATGTTGACTGCAGCATCATTTCTCCATACCAATGGTTCTCATACACAGTGACATCTGCAACAAAGAAAGCAGACATCAATCCGCAGCACATTAATGGTTGATGTATATACAGGTCGTACTTCAGCATTGGAAATCTTTAAAGTGACGTTAGCTCTGAATCTGAATTTGTAATCTTATTTCACTCCTCTAATGTTTCAGTTGCTCCATCTATTTCCTTGGTCTTTTCCAATGCATTATGGTCTACCTGCTGTTCCTGTCTTGCCAGTGGCCTTCTCCACTACTCAGGTAGGTTACTTTCCTTTTATGTGCTATCTAAACAGTGATCTAGGGCTAACCTTGAAAGATGCAGCCAAGCTGTTATTTTGGCTCTAAATATATTCCTAAGACCTGAGCCTGCAAAGTTGTTCTATGCAGGCAGAAACCTATGCATATGCAGAACCCTGTGTACTTCACTGGAACTCTGCATAGCCCATGCAGAGCAGCTGACAGGACTGGAGCACTAGCTTGTGGCTGAAGAGTGTTTTTAGAAGAGGCTATCTTTTTACAAGAGCTTAATTTTAAAACAAATAATTTTCAGAATTCACAGAGAACCAATAAAAGCACCGCTTTATCAAGTCTTCTCAATGGTAGTCATCCTCTACTGTATGATATTTAATAGTCCAACACCAAGTATCTCATAAAGACACATTGTGCAAGGGAATTACATTTATCAAGTATGATTTCCAAACAGCAAGGCAGGTAGACTAATAGTTTCTTATTGACTCATATAGCCTGTCTGAGGCAGGCAGTAGTAGGCTGGCTTAAAAATACTTTGGATGGAGTCTGACATAAGGTAAAAAAAAAAAAAAGAGGAAAGGGGCAGGGGGAGCTATCTTTACTTTCAGTTTTTCTATAACACATCTGAGTAATAGTAAAAAAGTTAAAACTATACAACAAACAGAATTTAAACATTCAAAACTTTGACCGAAAAAGTCACAACAAGCAAGAGATAATGTAGACTATCAATATTAGAAACAAGTTTGTTGAAATGTCAGGGGGGAAAAAGAAAAATCACAATGATTTCTCATGTTGCATTCTTAGAGGTTCAGATATCAGTCTTCGGCGCAGTATAAGAGCCTACATAAAAGTAGGGATAACCAGATAAAAATACCCCAGCATTAGTGTTTGTAGGATTTGATAATAGGAATAATTCTATATCACCTTCAAGGAATAAATGGTCAGATGATAAAACCCTACAGCAGTGAGGATTTTGTTCAGATCTTGAAAGATTCTGGATTACTTTCCGGTATAGAAACAGTTTAGGATTGTTATCACACCATATGAAATGGGACAGACTGGGTAGATATGACATCGTGCAATCTCTTTTAAATGTATTGTAGAGTTGATTGGATGGGAAAGATGATGGTTCTAAAGTTCCACATCCTCCTTCCTTTTTTTGCTTTATATTGGCCAAATCCAATATATCTTAAGCAGATGTCGCTCCCCCTGGGTTGCATCTTCTTACACCAGGGATGAATTTGATCCCAAGTATAACTAAAGAGTTCCAGGAGATAGCAAGTATAATAAGGAGTGGTCATCAATCTTAATTAACTTGTCCTGAGCTGGATGAACCAAACAGAGCATTTTATGCCAATGCTCTGCAACCTACAGTGGCTCCCCATCCACTGAATATCCAATTCAAGTTTCTAATATTGATGTACAAAGCCCTTAATGGCATAGGACAAAGCTGACAAGGATTGCTTCTCTATCTGGGATTTGCCACAACAGTTATAATCGTCTGGTACATGACTACCAGTGATAAAGAACTACAACAGAAGAAATCCAAATAAGGATCTCAAAAGCAGATTAAATGAAAATGCAAAACACTGAACACCTTGTTCCTTCTGGAGAGATCCCAATGTTTCTATGATGCCACAGTGATAGCTGCTTTATAAATGCTCATTGGCTAGATAGATTACATACACAGAATACACTTGACTTGACCTACTGCAATATATTGCTCTTCTACATGGTGCATGCTGGAAATCAAAGAATATACGTATTGTATAATAATGCAAAGTTCCCGCTCCCTAAAATCACAATTTGTTGCTTTTTAAGTGGCAGGATAATTTAGATAATTTTCAGTAAATAAACTAATGATTGCAAGTCTCTCTATATAAATTATTCTACGTCAGATATAGAAAACGTTTTAAAAAGGTAAATTTTTAAAGAGCAAACATTAAAAATGGAGTTTTTACCTGTAAGTAGTACAATATCTCCAGGAAACACTGTAAGTGACCAAAATGCAGCAGCCCGCCACAACACAACCTTCCTCTCTATTTCTGACTGGTCAATAACTACAATAGTTGCTATGGGAACTTTAGAGGAAGATTTTGGTCTTGACTTTATCTGTATTTCTTTGACATGACAAGGATGTACTACTGTGACCAAAACACTGTACTTCTGGCTCTTGCAGCAGCAGTTTTTAAGTAGCAATGGATTCTTCTGAAGTTTCCAAAACTTTGACAATGTCTCTTGATCCACTTTTGTTTCAGGACTGGTTGGAGACCAAACCAATTTAGCTCTCTTTGATGTCTGCTGAGTTTTAAGTGTAGAGTAAGAAATACTTAGGGCATCTTCAGATGTTCGGGGTCTTTTAGAAGAGCCCTTATTATAATTATCTAGTTGGGAGCACAATATTCCTGTGCTCAATGGTTCAATATGGATCTCATTCAGCAGTTGTTCATCAGCAACACTGACAAGTTCTTGAGAGTCCTCTGCATTTTCCTGAGAACTTGTTTCTCTTCTTGTAGACTCAAGACAGATAATGTTCCCAGCACTCTCCGAACTGAAAAGTTCAAGGGAGTTTGCAGACTCTTGTTGCTGGTCAGTCTCTGCCACATTAGTGCATGCTCCAACAACAAAATTAGTCTGGAAAGATTCATTTAAAACTACTTCATTTTCTCTATATTTTTTTCCTGCTTCTATTCCCTTTAGTTTCATGGCTTCTTTCTGCATTTTATTCTGTTCTTTAAAGTGCTTTTGTGCAAGAATGGCAACTTGACTTGATGTCATTATACTAAGAAATTCGGTGTCTGTTGATATCGCAAAGTCTGAACAATCACGCAGTGGTTTTTTTGTATTTGACGCCTTTGCTATTTTGGGGAAAAACATTTCCAGGTATTGACTAAGATGTTCATGATGGACACTATGATTGCCTGATGGAACGTCTTCTTTTCCCATAGACCTTAAATCTATGCTAATCTGTTTAGTACTGGAAACCAAATCAGAAATATCACAGCACTTATCTTCCAGATGGCTGACACCTTTTTCAGAGAGGTTTGGAAAACAGTCATTTGAGGGTTTTGTACACTGTCCATCTGTTTTTGTAAATATACGAGGAAGCTGTTGATATTCAACTTGACTCATATTTTTGCATGTGTCTCTATCTCCAGATATTTGATAACCATAGGAAGTTACATCACCAGTCCTCTTCAATGTACTGCCATGAGTTTCCATCCCTTCAACTACAGGTACACATGATGTTAAATAATCTTCTGCCACTCCACACCTTCCCGTTTCAGAGTTCACAGAGAAATGATCTCTTGTGTGAACAGTTGGGTCTCTAGGGTCTGGTGCCTGATGTTCCATATGATCCATGCTTTTGCATTTTCCAGCAAAAAGATGGAAGGCATGTTTGTCAGATGAAAGGTGGAGTTCTTTCCATGTTTCAGTAGTGACTACCGAAAAACTCTGTTCCTCTGACACCTCCAGTGGGGTTGGAATGATGGGTGCTCCCAAAAAAATATGGATTTGTGGTCTTCCAGACATGCTTTTTGTATTTTTTTTTTGTTTTGAGAAAATATAATTTTGTGCAATAAATACAAAATTTCAAATTTTAACATAAAATGCCTCAAAACTTCATTAACTTATTTTCCTGGCAGTCATGTTAAATTTTCAAATAATTAATTCATACAGATAAATATTGTGTTTTATAAATTAACTGGCTAAAGCTATAAATACCACCATTTTAAATAGTCACAGATTCATAATATAGAGAAATTGGAACAAATTAGTCTGCCCTACAGCGGTATATAGGACTACAATGATAATTAGGCTACATTTTTCATTTTGATATGTGTCAATATGAAACATATGTAAATTTGCAGTGCAAACAAAGAAAAACTGAACAGTCCTGAACCAATTCCCAGGAAGCTAAACCGCCTTTATTTCTGTGAATATTCAAATATCATCATCATCATCATCATCTACTACTTAAAACAATTTAACGTGAACTGGTTATTTACACTTTCATTTTATATTGGCAGAAATAAATACCTATATCAGAAATTTCTTACTGCATGATTACCAGTTGATTTCATGTTATGGGGGGAAGGGGGAATTCTCAAATAAATAATAAGTAATTAAAAGGGTTAAATCTGGTTTAAAAAATTACTTTCAAATTGAAAAACTTGCTACTTTAACATAAAAATGACATTGATTATATGACTATTTTATCAAAGCAGGTAATGTTATTGCAGAATTTCTAATACTTTTTCAATACACACTAAAAAAACCCACACTATATCTGAGTAATTGCTTCAGTAGCAGCTGTTATTCATGTAAGTAATGACACACTGCCTAGGAAATTACTAGTCTCTTCTCCAAATTAATAACACTGTGTCCATCTTAAACAGTCTGTAAAAAAGGACTCTCAGATTTTTCATCTATGCTATGAGTCTTCAAATTGAACTGTATGTTGGAATAATACCCCAATCCTGATACTGTCCAAAGATAGATGCCTAATATGGAATTTCAGGAAAGTGTAGACATCTGCTTATTTCTGTCTAAATGTTTTGGAAGTCATGGAACTGTGAATCCTGTTGAAGCCGCAAGCATAACATCATATGAAGGAAGTTCAGAAATTTGATCCAGCTGCAGATAAAAGAGAGCAAAACATTTAAACACTGCAATGAAAAAAAATGATATTTTTTCTTTATCAGTTTCATTTATTTAATATAGTCAGTTTCTTAATTGCCCATTAGGGGTCGCCAAACCCTATGACAAACTTCACATTCACAAAATTCATAAAAGGAAACAGAGCAAGGCCGTATAATAGTTCTGTGACACAGAGACTTGTGCTATTTCAGAAGCTGGAAAAAAATAGTATGTGATTATGTAGTTAAAGACTTTATTATAATGCATACACATAAAGAGGCTGAATTAAGGCTGCAAAGGCAACCTCAATTCTGGACTTCCCTAACTTTTTAGTGCTTGACTTTTCAACCTTAATAATGTTCTCTGATAGTAGTTTTTAATGTAACAGCATTCAAAAATAAAACAATGTAAAACTTTAGAGCCTACAAGTCCATTCAGTCCTACTTCTTGTTCAGCCAATTACTAAGACAAACACATTTTTTTACTTTTATGGGAGATAATTCTGCCCACTTATTTACGTCACCTAAAACTGAGAACAGGTGGGTTCTCCTTGATAGTGATCCAAAGCAGTGCGGACCAACGCACCTTCATTTTCATCATCTGAGTCAGATGCCACCACAGAAGGTTGATTTTCTTTTTTGATGGTAAGGGTTCTGTAGTTCCACATCAGAGTGTTGCTCTCTTAAGACTTCTGACAATATGTTCCACACCTCGTCCCTCTCAGATATTGGAAGGCACTTCAGATTCTTAAACCTTGGATCGAGTGCTGCAGCTATCTTTAGAAATTGCATATTGGTACCTTCTTTGCGTTTTGTCAAATCTGCAGTGAAAGTGTTCTTAAATCTAACATATGCTGCGTCATCATCCGAGACTGCCATAACGTGAAATATATGGCAGAATGCGGGTAAAGCCATAGAGCAGGATACATACAATTCTCCTCCAAGGAGTTCAGTCACAAATTTAATTCTATCATTATTTTTTAATGATCGTTATCAGCATGGAAGCATGTCCTCAGGAACGGTGGTTGAAGGATGAAGGAACATACAAATATTTAGCATATCTGGCATGTAAATTCCTGGCAACACCAGCTATAACAGTACCACGTGAATGCCTGTTCTCACTTTCAGGTGGCATTGTAAATAAGAAGCGGGCAGCATTATCGCCTATAAATGTACAAACTTGTTTATCTTAGCAATTGGCTGAACAAGAAGTAGAACTGAGTGGACTTGTAGGCTCCAAAGTTTTACATTGTTTTGTTTTTGAGCGGGGTTATATAAAAATTAATTCCACATTTGTAAGTTGCACTTTCATGGTAGAGATTGCATTACAGTACTTGTATGAGGTGAATTGAAAAATACTATTTATCTTTTTTACAGTGCAAATATTTGTAATAAAAATAATAGCATAAAGTGAGCACTGTACATTTTGTATTCTGTTTTGTAATTGAAATCAATATATTTGAAAATGTTGTAAAAAATCCAATATTTATAATAAATTTAAATTGGTATTCTATTATTGTTTAACAGTGTGATTCAAACTGTGATTAATTGTGACTAAATTTTTTAATCTAGTTAATTTGTTTTGCATTAATTGCTTCAGTTAACTGTGATCAATTGACACTATTAATTCTGTTCTTGTTCACAGAGTAACAATTTCATTCTCTTTTTATGGTCCATGACTACTACCTCCCAGGTATTAGCCCATACATTTCTTTTCATTATTTTCACCTTTGTGTTGCAGACTGTAGTTTTTCCTGTATACTTTTATCCTCTTTAAAATATCGTAGCACACTCATGCCTCCCTTCTGCAGTACCTATCCTGTCAAAATGAAGACCAGCATCTTCTTTTATGATTTGTATTTCCAACACCATTTACTAGGGTGTGTTTCTGTTGACAAACGTTCTTCCTTTCCCTTAGTATTAAAAGCACCAGCTTGCCAATGCCCCCAGTTCCTGACCCAAATAGCAGGAGTCCTGATGTATTAGCATCATATTGTACCAGCCAAGACACCAGGATGCAGAGATAAGCAGCCAGGGATTTTCAAACTGGGGGTCGGGACCCCTCAGGAGGTCGTGAGGTTATGTGTGTGTGGGGGGGGGGATCGCGAGCTGTCAGCCTCCACCCTAAACCCCACTTTGCCTCCAGCATTTATAATGGTGTTAAATATATTAAAAAGTGTTTTTAATTTATAAGGGGGGGGTGTCGCACTCAGAGGCTTGCTATGTGAAAGGGGTCACCAGTACAAAAGTTTGAAAATCACTGAGCTAGAGAGGTATCTGGACTTCCAGGAGGCTCTTGTTAGAATTCTACCTCCGAAATGAAAGGGAGATTGAAATGATTTTCCTGCTTCTAATAAGCTCTTTCCTTTGAACACTGCTAAATCATCCCTTACAAAAACGACTTATCCTTGGGTCTCATAAAAATACTTCTGAAGAGCAGATGCTTTGCCTTTGGACAAGGCCAAATTTCGCTGAATGTCAGACATTTTCCAGATACTTCCTTAGAGTAGGATATTCCAAGCCCCCCTATACATGGTCTTCCCTCTCACACTTCAAATTAGACATGTTGAAAATAGTATTTCCAGCCATTTCTTTTAGGATAAGTGTGTTTGCCAAATAGCAGTGCCTTCTTTCTCAGTTATGAAAAAGTGTTCTTGTCCAAACTGGAAAGCAAATGAAGCCTCTAGTCCCTCTACCTTATCTATCAGCTCATGCACCCCTAGGACACAGTATCTGGGGAAAAACATTCATGAGAATCTATAAAAACAGCTGTAGCACATCAGTGCCAAGGTGCCCATAGTGGAATTCACAGTATGCTCACTTTGAGATAGGAGATGGAGTCACTTAGGAATGTAGAATACCTCACACTTGCTGTAAAAATTACAGTAATTTCCC
Source organism: Terrapene triunguis (assembly GCF_002925995.2). Taxonomy (NCBI): domain Eukaryota; kingdom Metazoa; phylum Chordata; order Testudines; family Emydidae; genus Terrapene; species Terrapene triunguis. The sequence goes on along the minus strand of NW_020664497.1, from coordinate 430,581 downwards.
CCTCTCTAAGTCTTCTTATGAAACCCTATAGCAGTGAGGATTTTGTTCAGATCTTGAAAGATTCTGGATTACTTTCCCACTTTCAGGTATAGAAACAGTTTAGGACTGTTATCACACCATAGGAAATGGGACGTGTGCAGCACATGTACTCCCAATATAGATCCATGTGGCACCCCACTTGTTATTTTTCTCCTTGCTGACCCCAAATGTTTTGCACTGATCAGCTTCAGGTCACCTCACCAGCTTCTGACCCACTCAAAATCTGTGTCTTCTCTGCTGTACTTGCTTCCTTTATATATAAGTATGTCACCCAGTGTGGTGTGCAGTGACAAGTACGCTTTAAAAACCCAAAAGGATTAAGGCCCCACCGTATCTGCTTACTGAACCATATCTTAAAAAAAAAAGCTACCAGGTTTGTCAGACACAATTTACACTTTAGAAAACCTTGCTGATTTCTATTTGATCATGTAATTTCTTCAAATGTTATGAGATCACTTTCCTTCGGAATATCTCTATCATCTTATCTACCACTGAGGTCAGATTTTCTGTTGACAATGTCCTAGCTCCTCTTTAGCCTCTTAAAGATTGAGTTATGTCTTTACTTCATTCAGTGCCTCCAAGGATGTCTTAAAATTATCTAATACTGGATGAACAATCTCTTTAGGCTTCCATTTCTAGGGTCCTTTCTAGTATTTAACCCATCTGGCCCTAGAATTTTCAGGGATTTAAGACCGTCATACATCCAAAAAAAAAAAAAAAAGTGATAGTGAAACTATAATTTCCTGGAACTTTTATTTTCACTTAAGGTATCTTGGCTCTAGACACCCGTATGAAAAAAATTAAGAAGTAATTCAATTTTTCAGCTCTTGTATAGGCTATTCCTGTGTTATCAGCCCCCAGGATTCTTTTATTTTATTAATTACTTTATTGTCATAGGCAAGATGAATATTTTACAATAACACAAACTTTGAAAACTCTCAGAGAAAAGGACTTATCTATCTAAATTGTCCTGCTGCAAAACAAACAATTAAAAGACAAGGCAAGAGGGTGGGATCAAATATAATCAGAGGTGATTGGTGATGGAAAGGAAGCCTAACAAAATGTTTCCAAGGAAAGTCTGGGAGAAGGTTCAGATGCTTGTCACATGGGAAAAGGGAGGTTGTTCCAAGCATATGGGGCAGCCTGAAAAAAGACTTAGGGCTTGTCTACATGGAGAAATTTTCACGGAATAACTATTACTAGCTTATTCCAGAATAATTTTCTGATGTAGACAAGCTGTAAATTTGGCGTGAAAGAGACCAAGGGAACATTAAGGAAATAAAAAGGGATCTCAGTTATCTTGTGATTATAACCTAATCTTTGGATGCAGCATTAAGTAGGATGACTTCTAAATATAACAAATTTAATATCTTGTAGACTAGGATGAAAACAACCTTTAAATCCTTATCAAAGGCACAGACAGAAGGAAGGAAAGGCTGTGCTTCAAAAATGTATGTCCCTGAAGGGCAAAGTCTTTGAAATCTTTGTAAATTTTTGTATGTAGAAATATGTAAACATGTTCCTGTCCTATCTGTGGAAACTAGACTGTATATCTCTGAAAAGTTTGGTGAAAAGACTGTACTGTAGTTCCAATACTGTCATCTACCACAAGAGAAAAAGACTGAATGAAATGTGTATGAATCAAAGTTCTCCTATTCAGTTCTCTTACCTGTTTCACCCTCCTGCAAGGTAGGCTTCTAGGAAAAAGTAGGCCAGTGGATTGTGATTTTGAGATAGTGTCCACCGAACAATTGTGTGCCCACAGTGTGATTCAGTTCTTGGCAAATCTTGATGAGGACATCAGTGGGACAATCTGGTCTCTGGAGAGACGGGATTATTAGATCAGGTACTGTGCTAAGAGAGTGACTTGTTTACAAATCAACACTGCAAGACGTATCTCACCACATATTCATATCTGAAGGTAAACTGTCATTTAAAAATGTCACCAAAATGTAAAGTCATCATAGTTAAAATGAAAACCCAGCTGCTGTTTTCTGTAAATACTTTGTAGGGATTCACATGGCAGTCTAAAGCAGCTTCCTGCAGTGTTTAGCTGAGAAACAGAAAAATCATTTTAATTAAAGGGATAAATACATAATATTCAAGTATGAAAAAGAAATATATCTTAGAAATGTGGTGTTGTTTTACACTATTTCCAGCAGTGTGCTGAATACCACGTTTCATACATACTCTGTCTGCAAGATGATTGTGCTCAACAACAATCACACAGACTTGATCAATTAAGTGTACTGTTGAAGGAAAAACATTGGTGGAGAATTACAGTCAAACATATGCAGTTCTTTTATTTTGTAATTTTGTCTATGATTAAAAACATGGGAACTAGATTTGTTTTTAATTCCCAGGCACTACTATCTTTAGTTTCCATGAAAAACTGCTTCAACATATGAGAATAAAACTGCAAAAGGTAAAACTAAAGAAGCCCAAAGTTAGCTCTTTTCTATTAATACATGAGAACATGAACTGTATTTATGGCCGTTTATCCCAGTATATATTGATATTTTAGATTAGATGTAAAACTGAGGTCCTGGCAGACTTGTCTTTAAAGGTTCCATAGCATAGATTTTACCAAATTCTAACATAGGTAATTACACTCTACCTATCTAAATTTCCCCTGAAAATTCAACTGGATGAAACATTCTCTCTTGATTTTGCATAATGTTGTCTAAGGCCTGATCTACACCGGGGGGTGGGGGGGGGAGGGAAATTGATCTAAGTTACGCAACTTCAGCTACGTGAATAACATAGCTGAAGTTGACGTACTCAGACCTACTCACCACGGGGTCTTCTCTTCGGTGAGTCGACTGCTGCCGCTCCCCCATCGACTCTGCCTGCGCCTCTCGCGGCGGTGGAGTACTGGAGTCGACGGGAGAGCGCTCGGGGGTCCATTTATCGCGTCTAGAGTAGACACGATAAATTGACCCCTGCTGGATCAATCCGGCAGGTAGTGTAGACATACCCATAGAACTTTAGGGGGGAAAAGGAGACCTGGTTCTTGCCCCCTAAAAACTTACAATTTAAGTTTAGACATAACAAAATAAATGATAAAAATAAACATGGGGAAGGGAGGACGAGGTTTATAACAATATGATTATGTACTTTTTTGGTTTGTTGTGGGTTAAATAGCTCTATGTTTTGTTTTAATAATTGTGCTTGCTGTTCATAAGTGTGTATTTATAGGGTTTAGGATACATGAGATAAAAGTAGTGAAGTATACACATGGTAAAGGAAGTGGGGTATATCAGAGCACGGGAAAATGGAGGGAAGGAAAGACCGGTTGATATTGAAAGTTGCTTTAATTCCTCCCAGAGGATTTCAGAACTGGGAAAAGTGAAAGTCATCTATGCGTGTCTCTGTACTTGTTCACACACATACAGACAGAGACCAATCTCTGCTTTGGGATCCACCTTGGTGAGAGGCACTATATAAATATGTGACTACAATATTTTCAAAGCCATTTTAACATGTTCTCTTCTTTAGACAACTGTTTTTGCATTAATGCCTCAGCTATTACATGATCTAGCAATATACACATGCCTTATATAAACAAAAAGGTATTAAATGGTGACTTGTTTACTGCAATACCAAAATACTGCCAAGCACAGAAAGATCTGACAGCTGCAGATGAGGAAAAAAAACTTGGAATGTTGGCAGGGTGTAATACCGTACAGGTACTGTACAGCCCTGGGGGCACCTTGTGACATTACGTTAAATACTTTCCCTGAAGCGGATTAAATGAGACTGCAATCTGATGATTTTTTGTCAACTTTTAATACAGAAACAAAATGTTATTTGCATGAAGACGTCATTTACTCTAGCAAGTCATCTATTTTGAAACAATTTTTTTGGTACATGAAAATGTATTCAGAATAAATTTTGCATACATTCTGCATACAGCAATGTAAACATATAACATTGCTTTAAAGATGTCTGGTTCTTATTAAATGACAGAGCAGTTTTCAAAACATCAGAAATCTCCACTATGGGCTGGCAAACTCTCAGTTATGGAATGCTTTAGCAACTTCTCATTAAACGGTCATATTTCTTCTCCATTTCTTTTTCTCTCATCTTTGCTCATAAAGCAAAATATCTACATGTAAATTCAGGTATTCTCCTGTATGAAAGCATAACTTTTTAGCCTCAGGTTTCAGAGTAGTAGCCATGTTAGTCTGTATCCGCAAAAAGAATAGGAGTACTTGTGGCACCTTAGAGACTAACAAATTTATTGTAGCATAAGCTTTCGTGTGCTACAGCTCACTTCATCAGATGCATGTAGTGGAAAACACAGAAGGAAGATATATATATACACACACACACACACACACAGGGAATATGAAACAATGGGTGTTACCATACACATTATAAGGCGAGTGATCAGTTAAGGTGAGCTGTTGTCAGCAGGAGAGAAAAATAACTGTTTGTAGTGGTAATGAAAATGGCCCATTTCCAGCACTTAACAAGGAGATATAAGGAACTGTAGGGGGGGAGATAAGCATGGGGAAATAGTTTTACTTTGTGTAATGGCCCATCCACTCCCAGTCTTTATTCAAACCTAATTTAATGGTGTCCAATTTGCAAATTAATTCCAATTCAGCAGTCTCTCATTGGAGTCTGTTTTTGAAGTTTTTTTGTTGTAATATTGCGACTTTTAGGTCTGTAATCGAGTGGCCAGGGAGGTTGAAGTGTTCTCCAATTGGTTTTTGAATGTTATAATTCTTGACGTCTGATTTGTGTCCATTTATTCTTTTGCGTAGAGACTGTCCGGTTTGGCCAATGTACAAGGCAGAGGGGCATTGCTGGCACATGATGGCATATATCACATTGGTAGATGTGCAGGTGAACGAGCCTCTGATAGTGTGGCTGATGTGATTAGGTCCTATGATGGTATCCCCTGAATAGATATGTGGACAGAGTTGGCAATGGGCTTTGTTGCAAGGATAGGTTCCTAGGTTAGTGTTTTTGGTGTGTGGTTGCTGGTGAGTATTTGCTTCAGGTTTGGGGGCTGTCTGTAAGCAAGGACTGGCCTGTCTCCCAAGATCTGTGAGAGTGATGGACTGTCCTTCAGGATAGGTTGTAGATCCTTGATGATGCGCTGGAGAGGTTTTAGTTGGGGGCTGTAGGTGATGGCTAGTGGTGTTCTGTTACTTTCTTTGTTGGGCCTGTCTTGTAGTAGGTGACTTCTGGATACTCTTCTGGCTCTGTCAATCTGTTTCTTCATTTCAGCAGGTGGATACTGTAGTTGTAAGAACACTTGATAGAGATCTTGTAGGTGTTTGTCTCTGAGGGGTTAGAGCAAATGCGATTGTATCGTAGAGCTTGGCTGTAGACAATGGATCAAGTGGTGTGGTCTGGATGAAAGCTGGAGGCATGTAGGTAAGTATAGCAGTCAGTAGGTTTCCGGTATAGGGTGGTGTTTATGTGACCATCGTTTATTAGTACTGTAGTGTCCAGGAAGTGGATCTCTTGTGTGGACTGGTCCAGGCTGAGGTTGATGGTGGGGTGGAAATTGTTGAAATCATGATGGGTCCAGATGATGAAGACGTCATCAATGTAGCACAAGTAGAGTAGGGAGTTGATAGGCCATTACACAAAGTAAAACTATTTCCCCATGCTTACCTCCCCCCCTCCCACAGTTCCTTATATCTCCTTTTCAAGTGCTGGAAATGGGCCATTTTCATTACCACTACAAACAGTTATTTTTCTCTCCTGCTGACAACAGCTCACCTTAACTGATCACTCTCCTTATAATGTGTATGCTAACACCCATTGTTTCAGAGGGTGTGTGGGTGTGTGTGTGTGTGTGTGTGTGTGTGTCCCTTCTGTATTTTCCACTACATGCATCCGATGGGAAGTGAGCTATAGCCCACGAAAGCTTATGCTACAATAAATTTGTTAGTCTTTAAGGTGCCACAAGTACTCCTATACTTTTTTTAGCCTCAATTTACACTAACATCTACCTCTATCCTTCATGATCCTTGTATTCTCACACTTTTTCTGCAGTAAATAAATTACATCACAAACACAGAATTAAGGAGGAGAGGTTACAGAAATTATTGTGCAAGGTAAAGAAATTAATTCCCCTCATTTCAAGCTTTCTGCACTGCGATTTTTCTTATGTTCTTTTGAACTCTGGAAAGTTAAGAGGAAGCATTATCAGCCTTTGGTCTACTCCCTAATTCATCTGGCGATGCCACAATAAAGCAATATGCTTTGGCAATACCCAAGTGATTTACTAGGTCAAATGCACTGAACTTTGACAACACTGAATAGCTCTTCATAATCAGTATTCATATGGAAAAATATGTAATATTTTAATGAGGTTCTGGAAAAATATCTCTATAAATCTGAGTGTGGTGATGGCCCTTTAAAACAGCTCTCTTTGGTAGGTAGTTCTATCACTTAATTACTTCAGTAAGTCATTACTGGGGTGCTTTCTCTGTCTTTACATGTTTTGCACTCAAAGAAACAAGTCTGAAAAAAAGAAACAAATCAGAATTTCTTATTAAGACTGCAGACCTTTAAAATGATCAGAAAGCCACCCTGAGTACCTGCTGACATACCACTGTCATAGAACTAATGCCTATTTACAACACATTTGGTCATGCACCCATAGCTTAAAGAGTTAATCACACAAAGATAATAGGACTTGAAACTCAGAGATACTAGCTGAAACCTGAATGCCCACATCCATTACTCCTGTTAATGATTACACCATTTCTCAATTTGCAGAAGGGTGCTGTACTCAGAGACCAATGGAAACATAGCTTCTTATCTCTGAAGTGGTCAGAGTCTGATTGACGGGTCAATGATCTATTAAAACACAACTAGCTGCATCAGCAAGTTTTGCATTTGCAATGCACTGCAACTAATCATATCAAATCTGATAGAGCACATTAATAAGTTCTTCTCCAGCCCACACAATAAGACATTCTCATTTTAACACAACTCTTTTGAAGCCACTATGCCAATGTCATTTATTAGCATTTGAAAAAATGTGTGATCTGCCTAACACAATATTCAAGGCAGTTTTAAATATCTATAGTTTTAAACAGATAGATGCTAAACACCATTAAATGAATTTACAAGTCAATATCCATTACCTAACTATGTGTCTCTGCATCCACTAAAGCTAGTACATTAATCATCACACATAAGACTGAAACCTTCAAAGGGGTCTGACTCAAGCTGAAATGTAATGCGAGTAAGGTGCCTTACTCCCTTTAAGTCTCTGAAAAAAAAAAAAAAAAAATCACAGCTCCAATATTGATTCAGAAGGATTATTTCCCTATTTAGAAAAAAAAAAATGACTACAATTCCACCTCATAGTTTCAATATATATCTATAACACAGAATGATATCCCTAGCCTCTGTTTGCCAGAAGCTGGGAATGGGTGACAGGGGATGATGGATCATTTGATGATTACCTGTTCTGTTCATTCCCTCTGGGGCACCTGGCATTTGCCACTGTCGGAAGATAGGATACTGGGCTAGATAGACCTTTGGTCTGACCCAGTATGGTCACTCATATGTTCAATTGGTAAATAAAAAAAGTCTGGTGGAAATGTACCAAAGGAGATAATAGGAATAGATTCATGTAGTGTATAAAGCTTAATTGTTCTCATTCAATAAATTTTGTGAAAATGCCAATATGTTATTGCACTTGAACCTTTGATTTGGTATTCTGTGACGGCAATAGGTAAGAGCCAGATTGTGAACCCCTTTACTCAGGATGACAGTTACTAACTTGAGTAGTTCCATTATATTTAAAAGGAGCTATGCAGATTGAGCCCAGCTGAGGATATGGCCCTGTATGTTTAGTGCCTTATAAATAAATTAGAATTTCCTCTGCAGTTAAAAGCACTGCCACCCTTTACATTTTTTGTTCATTTCACTATTACTTCCAGGCCTTTCCCATCTTCAGTTTAAACAAAGATAAGACCGAACTAAAGTTTCATTGGCCTTGCAGTGCAAAGTCTTCTTACTAATAATCTCGTTTATCTCACTTTCAAGTTCAGTTCAAAGTAGGGTTTAGAGTCTGTGGTGAAAAATAATCTGCCCTAGGTGGCTAACGAATAAAAGGTTGGTCAGGTAATGTGTCAGCTACAAGGAAAATCGCAATGGGAACGAAGGGGTCAGAGATCACTATGGGATTTGTCTCAGTGGGATCAGGGCTAGGATTGCACTGGTACACAGCTGCATGACATATTGGCACCTTTGTCATGTTCTCCAGAATCAAAGCATTTTTTTTAAAAAATAAGTCTCTAGCTGTTGTGACTACTGAGATAGCCTCAAAAATGTGAAACAAGTGTAATCAATGCACTGACTTTTCCCTGCATTTGCAGCATGGGAAATGCTGAAAGATGTAATCTGCACAGACTGTCACATCTGCCCCATTCATTTCAATAAACATTCAGATACCAATGATAATCCTTTAAATATCAACATTGGTAACTGCTCATTAATTCAAATAAGAAAGGAGAGGAAGGATCATGTTATGAAGATCTACAGTGACTGCTGTGGCAAAGTACCTTCTTCTCCTCAGCAGGCTCAGTCCTTTTTAGCCTTAGAGACACAGGCTTGGGCAAAGCAAATCCTTGTAGGTAGCACAGGGTCTGGCTATTCCTTCCCTCAGTCAGTCACTTGTGCTTGTTTATCTTCCCTTCTGGGGACAGAGTGCGGCCTTCCTTGCAGGAAGGGTTCAGTGCCTTGCTGCTCCTAGCTTACTGGCAGCTTCCCTGGTTCTCTCCCTCTCTCTCCCCCCCCTTCCACGCCGGGGAGGGTTTTAAAAGGTCCCAAGCAGTTGGAGCCAGCTGAACCTAATTAGTTCCCTGGTAACCCCTTGCCCAGCTGAACCTTATTTCCCCATGGTTCTCTCTCCTCAGTGGCTTGGGAGAGGCCTTTTTAACCCCCTGGGACTGATTACTACCCCCCCCCCCTTTGTAGCTATTTGTCCTGGGTTTGCCACAGCGCTCATGTTGGCACCACAAGTGAGGTAAGCTAGAGAGTGTATCACCACTTTTTGTCCCACCCAAATCAGTAAAAAGTCAAGCCCAGGAGCCCAGCAGGGACACTGAGCCCTCCCATGGAGAGACATGCACAAGAATGCCAAAGGGGCATACAAGTATCAGGAAGGGTAAGCCAGCTAAGATCATATTGAACATCTGCACAATATACCAAGTCATGTCTCATATGTGCAGCACTTGGAAGAGAATCCAGTCCCACTACTAAGTGGGGGTCCAGAAAAATAAGATGATTTCGGATGTCTGTTGGAGTAGCAGCCATAGTGAGAGATGGTAAGGAATAAAAAAAAAGCTGTGCACACACAAGAGAACTGCATGACTTCTTTTTGTCATCCTCGTCCTCCTTTTTTCCTTATCCCAATGTCATGGCTTGTAACCACCACACAATGCCTCTCATCTAAACCTTAAATATAAGTCTTTGCACAGAGATTATGACCTTCACTACCTAGCAAAATCAGCTAACAGAGTTACTTCAGAGTAGCTATTTTCGAATACTGGACATGCCTTTATTCCAGTTATTCTGCTAACAAAGTGTAGTAATTATTCTAGAACAGAGTGTCCACACAAGGGACATTCTATGGGGACAACTACTGTGGAATAATTTATTCCACGATAGCTATGCTATTCAATCTCCCCACTTAGACAATACCTATGTCTATTATTTTCCTGTAAGGTTCTTCTTATAGCAAGGATGAAATTGGCTCCATGTAAATAGTACTTACACTTTTCATTGAAATTCAAATCTATATTAATAATGAACAGGAAAGCCATTTATTTTTAACACTATTAAAATCCCCCTACTCCTCAAAATTATCTACTTAGTATCTCATTTTTGACCCAGACTGATAAAAGCAGATTGGCTACAGCTAATTTACAGTGGCATTAGAGAAGTATCAGGCCTATGTAGCCATAAAATAGTATATTTTACAACTCTGTATTCACCAAAGAAACACATTTTATATATGAAGAACTAGTTCAACATTGCCATAGAAGAACTTAATAGCACTCTTCCAGTATAAGCAGCAGGTTCAAGAGTTTAAACCAGAGCCAGCCAGTGCTGTCACTATGTGCCCAGAAGCTTTTACTCATTCTAAAACAGGGGTGGGCAAACTTTTTCCTGAGGGACACATCTGGGTATGGAAATTGTATGGTGGGCCATGAATGCTCACGAAATTTGGGGTTGGTATAAGGGAGGGGGTGAGGGCTTCAGCTGTGGGTGAGGGCTCTAGGGTGGGGCCAGAAATGAGGAGTTCAGGATGCGGGAGGGGGCTCCGCGGAGGCTGGGGCAAGGGGTTGAGATGCAGGAGGGGATGAGGGCTCTGGCTGGAGGTGCGGGGTCTGGGGTGGGGCCAGGGATGAGGGGTTTGGAGTGTAGGAGGGGGCTGCAGGTTGGGGGTAGAGCAGAGGGGTTCAGAGTATGAGAGGGGGCTCCGAGCTGAGGCAGGGGTTGGGGTGTGGGAGGGGGTACAGGCTCTGGGCTGGGGGTGCAGGTTCCAGGGTGAGGCCAGAAAGGAGAGGTTCAGAATGCAGGGGGGGGCTCCAGGCTTGGGCTGAGGGGTTTGGAGTGCGGGAGGGGGCTCTAGGCTGGGGGTTCGGGTGCAGGGGGGTTTGGGCTCCAGCTGGGGGTGTGGACTCTGGGCTAGGGCTGAGGATGAGGAGTTTGGGGTGCAGGAGGGTGCTCTGGACTGGGACCAAAGGGTTCTGAGGGCGGGAGCAGATCAGGGCTGGGGCAGGAGGCTGGGGCACAGGAGGAGGTCAGGAGTGCAGGCTCTGGGCGGCGCTTATTTCAAGCAGCTCCCAGAAGCAGCGGCATGTCCCCCCTCCAGCTCCTACGCAGAGGAGCGGCCAGGCGGCTCTGCGCACTGCCCTGTCCACAGGCGCCGCCCCCTCCACTCCTGGAAGCAACGGCATGTCCTCCCTCTGGCTTCTAAGTGAAGGCACGACCAGGCGCCTCTGCACGCTGCCCTGTCCCCAGATGCCACTGCTGCAGCTCTCATCGGCCGTGGAATGGGAACTGCGGGGGCGATGCTTGGGGTGAGGGCAGCGTACGGAGCCCCCTGGCTGCCCCTATATGTCGGAGCTGGAGGGAGGAACATACTGCTGCTTCCGGGAGCTGCACGAAGCCACGGCGCATGCGTAGCAGGGGAAGCCCCTGACCCTGCTCCCCGGCAGGAGCTCAAGGTCTGGATTAAAATGTCTGATGGGCCGGATGCGGCCCGTGGACCAAAGTTCGCCCACCCCTGTTCTAAAAGAACAGTCAGTTCAGAAAATGGAGCCTAGAGTTTAAAGCTGACCTCACTGTGAGATACTCCTTTATTTCTTCTTCATAACTCCTTCATACAGTGATTTTACTATTACAATAGCTTACTGAATGGGAAGTAGTCCAATGGGACTACTCAGGTGCTTGAAGTTAAGGATGTAAGTGTCTGCAGGATCAGGACCAGGAGTTTCTCAATTTCTGATCTGCATTTTGTTTTCGCCTACAATGGGCTAATTGATTTTGACTAGTTATTCCCTGAAAATAGACAGCTTACATTTGGATATTTTCAGTTAGAGTTAACTATAATAGACATTCATTTTAAAGGCTATTTTATAGTAATAAGGCTGCAAGTTTTGAATATTCAAACATCTGAATATTCTTTCTATTCAGACAACTGAGATGCCTTCCTTTTGTCTTTAAAAATCAGAATAAAAGGAGAAGTTACTTTGCCGTAGCTGAATAATGCCTTTGCTGATTCTTGTAGCATCACTTGCAGGATTTTTCCTTTTGAAAAGAAACAAACATTATTGATTTTTGTTTTGCAATACATACAGCACACACAATTAAAGAGACATGAGCATACAGCGACCATTACAAATAACAGAAGTTAAAAGTCCTTTAGAACAGTGACCTTTCAAAGAATGAGAGATAAAGGTAAAAAGTCAGGTAAAACAACTGAGACACACAAAAAGGATGAAATATTCAAGTCTTTGACTGTGCTTTGGTATCAGGTCTTCAAGAAAAAAGTATCAAGGTACTCTTTTCTCACACACATCAAGTGCACATTATGACGAGACACACAATTTTCCAAAACCTCAGTTTTGAGGAAGGGAGTTTTGGTGTCCTTCAGAATAGGAGATGCATGATCTTTTAGCTTTCAGTAGTATGGATAGATATTAGTTCGGCCAACTAGTTAAGCTTTAACAGAAAACAGGTGACTGAGTAACTATCAAACATAGATGACTGCACCAAAGGTGCCTTTTTACATTTTAGATGTAGTTTGCCCCACTTCTTTTCCCTCTTCTTCTACCTTTAAACTAAACTGTGTGCTCTAAGGCAGGGGTTCTCAAATTTTTTCTTTCTGAAACCCTCCTCAACATGTTATAAAAACTCTATGGCCCAGGTGTGCCACAACTGTTTTTTCTGCATACAAAAGCCAGGGCGAGCATTAGGGGTTAGCAAATAGGGCAATTGCCTGGGGCCCCACATCACGGGGGGCCCCACGAATCTACATTGCTCAAGCTTCAACTTCAACCCCAGATGACGGGGCTCCGGGCTTCAGACCATGCAGTGGGGCTTCGGCTTTCTGCTCTGGACCCCAGTGAGTCTAACACTGGCCCTGCTTGGAGGACCCCCTGAAGCCTGCTCGTGGCCCCCCAGAGGGCCCCGGACCCCTGGTTGAGAACCACTGCTCTAAGGCAGTGAAGCAAATGGTATTGAAACAAATGCACTTCATTTTGTTTTCACAATGGGTTGATTATATTTCTCTCTGCTAATGAAACAAGCTGCTTATCAACTTCCTGAATTGCAGACTGCTGACATCTTTGACCTGGTCCACACTTAAAAGTTTTACTGGCATAGCTATGAAAGTTGGGTGTTCGACAAAAATCACACCCCTATCTGACACAGTTATCCCAGCAAAAGTCCTAGTGTAGTGGCAGTGATACTGTCAAAAATGTCGTTTTGCTAGCATAGCTTATTTTGTTTGGGAGAACTGGTATAAGTTACACCAACAAAATACATCTTTTGCTGGTATAAGCTGTCTCCCCATTCGGAGGATTTGCTGGTATAGCTATACTGCCAAACCCTTTCTTGTGCAGACAAACCCTTTAACTGATCTCTTCCTCTGCGAGCAGTTTCTGAAAGGCCTCAGGGCAGGGATTGTGTCCCTAGCCTCGGTTTTACCAGAAGCTGGGAAATGGATGACAAGGGATGGATCACTTGATGATTACCTGTTCTGTTCATTCCCTCTGAAGCATCTGGCATTGGCCACTGTCGGAAGACAGGATACTGGGCTAGATGGACCTTTGGTCTGACCCAATATGGCCGTTCTTATGACCACAAAAACCACGATAGATCACCATCATCTTCATAGGGCAAAAGAGGTGTGAGCTAAGTCCCTCTCTAGCTGCCCACTCCAGAGGGAATACTCTTGGTCACTTGAGGATTACAGAACCCAGTGGCCTGAGCTCCAGATATCTACTCTTTGACCCTGGGCAGCCTATAAAAACCCTATACAAAAAAACCCTGATCTGTTATCTTACATTTGCCTCTAAGAGTGTGTCTTCACTACCCGCCGGATCGGCGGGTAGTAATCAATCTAGACGCGATAAATCGATCCCTGAATGCGCTCCCCGTCGACTCCGGAACTCCACTAGAGCGAGAGGCGGAAGCGACGTCGACGGGGGAGCCGCGGCCATCGATCCTGCGACGTGAGGACCCAAGGTAAATTGATCTAAGATACGTCGACTTCAGCTATGCTATTCTCGTAGCTGAAGTTGCGTATCTTAGATCGACCCCCCACCCCTAGTATAGACCAGCCCTAAGAAACAGTCTTCTCCAATGTTCTGTACAGTTCCAAGCATAATGTCAAGAAATAATCTTGATGTTTGGAAATCCCTGATGCCTAGAAGCTATCAGTAGAACAAAAGCAACTTTTATGAAGATAGACCAACTTTTACTTACTGGTTTAACTTGCTACAGTACTATGTGGATAAAATACATACATTTCAATTTTCTTTGCTCACAGTAAATCATAGTTTATAAAAAAAAGTCTCAAAGTGCATCAGTGACAAAATAGAAACCCATCTTTACATAAACAGTTTCCAATAAAGTAATGAAATCTATTAATAACCTAGTACAGTGGTTCTCAACCTTTCCAGACAACTGTACCTCTTTCAGGAGTCTGATTTGGCTTGCGTACCCCCAAGTTTCATCTCACTTAAAAACTACTTGCTTGCAAAATCAGACATAAAAATGCAAGTGTCACAGCCCAGTATTACTGAAAAATTGCTTATTTTCTCATTTTTACCATATAATTATAAACAGGGTGGATAAAAATCAATGATTTTTTGGAAAAAAAATAAAATCGGATTTTTTTATTTAATTTGGATTTTTTTGATAAAATGCTTTTTGAGGAAAAACCTATCTAATGATAGTTTTAATTAAGATACATTATAGCTCAAAGATATCTCATCATAGAATACAGATTATAAATGTTAATTCTATAGTATGAGACAATATATTCATGTAATGTCTAAGAAAAGTTTGGAAATGAGTTCCAATAGTTCATGGATTAGGCACCCAATCTTATGAGGTTCCAGGGGCTTCTGTATAGATTATTTAGGTTAATCTTTCTATCTACCCAATGGGACTTGATATCTTCTAGACCAGACGTGGGCAAACTATGGCCCGCGGGCCACATCCAGCCCGTGGGACCGTCCTGCCCGGCCCCTGAGCCCCTAGCAGGGGAGCCTAGTCCCCGGCCCCTCCCCCGCTGTCCCTCCTCTCCCGCAGCCGTACCGCCGCGCGGGCCGCGCTTTGGCCACCACTCCCGCTGGGCAGCGTGAGGAGCGCAGCTGGCTCTGGCCAGGTGTCGCGACTGCGAGCTCCTGCTGCTGGTAAGGGGGCGGGGAGCGGAGGGTTCCGGGGGGCAGTCAGGGAGGAGGGGGTGGTTGGATGGGGTGGAGGTTCTTGGGGGGCTGTCGGGATGGGGAACAGGGAGGGTTGGGAGTGGGAGTCCCGGGGGGCCTGTTAGGGGGGGCAAGGATGTGGATAGGGGTCGGGAGGGCAGTCAGGGGATGGGGAGCAGTGGGGAAGTTGTATAAGGGGGTGGGATCCAAGGGGGCAGTTAGGGGTGGGGGGTCCTGGGAGGGGGTGGTCAGGGGATGACGAGCAGACAGCAGTTGGATGGGAGGTGGGAGTCCCGGGGGGGCTGTCAGGGGGTGGGGGTGTGGATAGGGGTCGGGGGTCCCGGGAGGGGGCGGTCAGGGGACAAGGAGCAGGGGGGGTTGGATGGGTTGGAGGTTCTGAGGGGGGCAGTCAGGGGGCAGGAAGTGGGAGGGGGCGGATAGGGGGTGGGGGCCAGGATGTTTGGGGAGACACAGCCTTCCCTACTTGGCCCTGCATACAGTTGCGGAACCCCGACGTCGCCCTCGGGCCAAAAAGTTTGCCCACCCCGTTCTAGACTGAGCACTGTCAGAGATGCTTAGTTTTGCAGTTCTCAAACTGTGGATTTGTCTCTCCAGAGATAACATGCTTGTTAACAGCAAAAATTTCCATCATCCAGAAACAACCATAGATAAGTTTGTGATAAGAACCAGCAGATTACAAAAAGAGGTAATTGATGAAAAAATTGCCCAGTTTGTTTATGCAACAAACTCTCCTTGCCGTATGATTAACATGGTTCAGTCATTAAGACCAAGATACAGTCCACCCGACACAGCAGATGTTGCAGGCAAATTGCTGGATAAAGTGTATGAAAGAGAAATTGAGCAGTGTGCAAAAGGTCTAGAGGGTAAAATTGCTAACCTGATCTTGATAGATGAAGCAATGTCCACAATGATCCTGTTGTATGTGCTTGTGTGACAACAGAAGAAGGGGATATCTTCCTTACAGAAACAATTGATACATCAGGAAATGCACACACAGCAGAATACTTACAAGAAGTAGAAGTAAAAGCTATAACTGTGAAAAAAAATTCAAAGTCTAGAATGCAGTTTGGTCACAGACAATGCTGCAAATGTATTCAAGATGAGAAAACACTATTTAGAAGAGAGTCCCAAGCTAATAACATACGGTTGCAGTGCTCATTTGATGCATCTCCTACCAAAGACTTCAGTGTTGCAGAAATAAAGGCTAATGTTGAAATTGCAAAATACTTCCGTAACAACCACATTGTAGCAGCTGCTCTGAAAGTAATAGGAGAAACCAAGCTAACGCTCCCACAAGACGTGCGATGGAACTCAGTAGTGGACTGTTTTGAGCACTATATCAAGAACTGGCTGAATCTGATGACAGTTTGTGAACAAAATCGTGAAAAAAATGGCACAACCAAAGTTCTCAACATTGGGCTTAAGAGAAATGTTGTACACATGCTGAGTACCCTGAAGCCTATTTCTGTAGCCTTGAACAAAATGCAGGGAAATAGCTGTTTTATTGCTGACGCTGTTGAAATTTGGAAGGCACTGAGTGAGATCTTAAAAAGAGAAATATGCAATGACAGAATTCAATTACAAGCATTAAAAAAACGAATGGGACAAGCACTATCTCCAGCTCATTTTCTTGCAAATATTTTCAATACTCGGTACCAGGGTCAAACCTTAACTGCTAAAAAAGAGGAGTTGGCTATGACATGGACATCCAGCAATCATCCCTCCATAATGCCAACTATAATAAACTTCAGAGCTAAGGGTGAACCATTCAAGAAATATATGTTTGCTGATGATGTTTTAAAGAAAGTCACACCAGTGAACTAGTGGAAGTCACTTAAGCATTTGGATTCAGAGTGTGTTGAAGTAATAATCTAACTTGTAACAGCAGTTGCTTCTTCTGCCAGTGTAGAAAGAATATTTTCTTCCTTTGGACTAATTCATTCCAAATTGAGAAATCGTTTGGGACCTGAAAAAGCAGGAAAGCTTGTTTTTCTTTTCCAGATTATGAACAAACAGGAAAATGAAGGCAAAAACGACCTAGTTAGCTGCAGAAGCCAATATTTTAAGTTTCTCATGTTGACCTGGCTGACATAGTCGATTTGGTGTTTTTTTTTTTTTTAAATATTTCATTTAACTATTTTAGTTAAAAACAATTTTAACAAAAACAAGCCTGATTTTAAAAAACTTGAGTGTTTAAATTCAAATGCTTGTTTTGTTACAATATTGTATGTTTGCTGTTGAAGAAAAATCCAGAATACATAACGTTGTTGTTTTAGTTAAATAAAAATTTAAATGTCTGTCTGGTGATGTTCTCCTCCTAATATAGCATGGCAAGAAAATTCTCCAAATATTAATGATTAACCTGTTGAACTGGAGATATTTATGAAGTCATTGGGAGGTGAACTATCTGCTTCAATTACCTTTGGTAAATTAAATAACCAAATAATCATTTGCTGATATAGCAGCAAAACTAATTTGAAAAGTTTTCAAAATAAATCACTTAAAAATGTATAGTGTGTACCTTCTAAAAATGAAACCTACATCTATCTCTGAGTTATGAAGAATATGTATTAAGATAACAACCAACAAGAATGCACTTTTATGTAGAAATCCATGATTAAATTGAGTCTTCCTGACTAGTGATTTAAATCATGATTTAAATCAATTTCATTTAAATCAAATCCACCCTGCTTCCTGACATACCATCAAAACTGTATCACTAACGATCTCCAAGCAGAATAGATCAATTACAGTGATTTCCAACAAAGATGCACGTAGGCCCCAATCTGCAAACACTTAAGCACATACGTAACTTTAACCATGAAATTAACCCCACTGAATTCGAGAAAGGGACAGAGCTGTTGATCGATTGGAAGTGATTAGTGTTTGCAGGATTAAGGTCTCAGGTATGATCCAGAAAAATAAATAAGAAACAATATGTGCCATTTTTGAATAACTCCAGTACCTATAGAAATGCATGTAAATAAATGCTCAGATTCCTTTGGGGACAGCAGAAGGAGAGGGAGGGAGGAACAACAACATATGAGCATCTAAATAGAGCTACCATAAATCTTTTAGAGTAAATTCTGTTCTCAGTTACATCCATGCAAATTTATGGAAATCAGTGGATTTTCACAGATCTAAACGAGACCTTTAATCAAGCATTACACATATCATACTGTTTTACCAGAGCATGGTGTACTCTGAATTACAAAATGGAAGCAAGTCTTTTTTATTTTACTTTTTTACAAAGTAAAATTATATTTTTAAAATTAATTTGTGGTGTACTGTATTACTGTTTTAAAATTATAGATTATTTTTTATACAGAGAACAGCTACAGCCTGGTTAGTAGAAGCGCAAATTTTCACAGGACTGCTATGTTATTGTCCTACCCTGGATGAACCATTTCTGGGATGAGAGGTCTAATTCAATCCTTGGACTCAATGGTCTATTTAATGCTTGGTCTCTCTGATGAAACTGCCAATCAATGCCAGTTGTGCTGGTGATTTTCAAAGGCATATCTTGTTCTCCAGGATCTGGACCTCAACCACCAAGACATTCCATATAGATCACTAAAAGCTGTAGCCTACTTTATATTATTAGAAAGTTTTGGAAGGCTTAACTCAGAATTCAATAACCAACATTTCTAAAAGTAAAAAATAAGTGGATTTTTTTTAATAGTTATGGAAACACAAATAGTGCAAGAAATGGGGATCTGACAGCAGCCTTCAACTACCTGAAAGGGGTTCCAAGGAGGATGGAGCTAGGCTGTTCTCAGTGATAGCAGATGACAGAACAAGGAGCAATGGTCTCAAGTTGCAGTGGGGGAGGTCTAGGTTGTATATTAGGGAAAACTATTTCACTAGGAGGGTGGTGAAGCACTGGAATGGGTTACCTAGGGAGGTAATGGAATCTCCATCCTTAGAGGTTTTTAAGGCCCAGCTTGACAAAGCCCTGGCTGGGATGATTTAGTTGGGGTTGGTCCTGCTTTGAGCAGGGGGTTGGACTAGATGAACTCCTGAGGTCTCTTCCAACCCTAATATTTTATGATTCATTGTGTTCTGCAAAGACAGAGAGTTGACACAGTCTGTTTTCCTGCTTCACAAGTATTTCCAATAAACACTGCAGAGGCAGCTCTCTGAGTCACTGGACCAGGGGGAAAATAGGGTTGCCGGGTGTCCGGTTTTCGACTGGAACACCCAGTCGAAAAGGGACCCTGGTGGCTCCAGTCAGCATTGCTGACCAGGTTGTTTAAAAGCTGGTTGCCGGCGCAGCGGGGCTAGCAGGCTCCCTACCTGGCTCTGCACAGTTCCCAGAAGCGGCCAGCATGTCCTGCTCCTAGGCAGAAGGATGGCCACGGGGGCTCCGCACCAGCTCAGAGCCCCTTCCCACACTCCAAACCCCATGACCCCAGCCCGGGGCCCTCTCCTGCACCCCAAGCCCCTCATCCCCAGCCCCGCCCCAGAGCCTGCACCCCAAACCCCTGCCCCAGCCCAGTGAAAATGAGCAAGTGAGCGACGGTGGGGGAGTGCGAGCGATGGAGGGAGGGGGGATGGAGCCTCAGAGAAGGGGCAGAGCAAGGATGTTCAGTTTTCTGCTAATAGAAAGTTGGCAACCCTAGGAAAGGAAGAGTCTTCTTGCACTGCATAAACTCTCTGGGTTGGTGTGTGCCTGTGCTGATACAGCTTGATTCAAAGCCCACTGAAGCCAGTGGAAAGACTCCCATTGACTCAGATGGGCACAGGATGAGGCCTATGTACTCCAAAGAAAGCCCTCTCAAGTTCTACTCATCTGAAAGGTGGAAGTAAATATATTTGTTTTGTGATGCGTTTTGTTTTGCAAATGCATTAACTTGCAAGGCCTATTAGTAACATTCAGAGCAACAAGGTACCTAAACAGATCTTAGAATACTGTTTTTGCATGTCTGCAGACTATTTAAACAAGAGATGTGCACATGAAGAGCTTTTATATCTGTTCTGTCACAGAGATGAAGTAAGCAGTTAACAGTCTTAAGTCATCACGAACAGCAACAATGCAAACAGATGGAGACAAAAGACAAACATAAGCATCGCTGCTTCACAGTGCAATCAAGATTATTTGTATGCATAAGGCAGTTATCAGAATCTATTCATTATTATTTGGCTCCCACAGCAGAATAAGAAACATTTTAAAAGCATGGGAAACTGCCCTTAGTGACACTTGGTCTGAAACATATTAGCAAAAGATATGTAGCAATAAAAGAACCATTGCAATTAGTGTAAAATTTTGCGGGTCATATTACAGTCTTTTACAGAAGATATTAATTACTCCATGCAAATCTTGCCAAACATGCTGCCCTACTGCTAAAGATGTAAAATAAGATTGGTACCCTGTTTCAGATGCTTTGGAGCAGTCCAAAGTTGTCGAATTACTGGAATACAATTTTAGCTCATAATGCCAAAAAAATACATATGGGAATTCCTGTGTCCCCCAAAACTCTGTCTATTACTTAACGTGAAAAATATGTTAAGACTAGGACTGTCAAACGATTAAAAAAATTAATCGTGATTAATCGCACTGTTAAACAATAATAGAATACCATTTATTTAAATATTTTTGGATGTTTTCTACATTTTCAAATATATTGATTTCACTTACAACACATAATACAAAGTGTACAGTGCTCACTTTAGTTTTGATTACGAGTATTTGCACTGTAAAAAAAACAAAAGATATAGTATTTTCCAACAAGTACTTTAGTGCAATCTCTTTATCATGAAAGTTGAACTTACAAATGTAGAATTATGTACCAAAAAACTGCATTCAAAAATAAAAATGTACAATTTTAGAGCCCACAAGTCCACTCAGTCCTACTTCTTGTTCATCCAATCGCTCAGACGAACAAGTGTGTTTACATTTGCAGGAGATAGTGCTGCTCACTTCTTGTTTACAACGTCACCTGAAAGCGAGAACAGGCATTCTCATGATACTGTCGTAGAGGGCGTCGCAAGACATGTACGTGCCAGATGCGCTAAAGATTTATATGTCCCTTCATGATTCAACCACCACTCCAGGGGACATGCGTCCATGCTGATGAGGGGTTCTGTTCAATAACGATCCAAAGCAGTGCAGACTGACGCATGCTCATTTTTATCATCTGAGTCAGATGCCACCAGCAGACGGTTGATTTTCTTTTTTGGTGGTAAGGGTTCTGTAGTTTCCGCATTGGAGTTTTGCTCTTTTAGGACTTCTGAAAGCATGCTCCACACATCGTTCCTCTCAGATTTTGGAAGGCACTTCAGATTCTTAAACCTTGGGTCAAGTGCTGTAGCTATCTTTAGAAATCTCACATTGGTATCTTCTTTGCGTTTTGTCAATTCTGCAGTGAAAGTGTTCTTACAATGAACAACATGTGCTGGGTCATCATCCAAGACTGATATAACATGAAATATATGTCAGAATGCGGGTAAAACAGAGCAGGGGACATACAATTCTCCCCCAAGGAGTTCAGTCACACCATAACACGCGTCATCAGCATGGAAGCATGTCCTCTGGAATTGTGGCCGAAGCATGAAGCGGCATACGAATGTTTAGCATATCTGGCATGTAAATACCTTGCAGCCAGCTACAAAAGTGCCATGCAAATGCCTGTTCTCATTTTCTGGTGACACTGTAAATAAGAAGAGGGCAGCATTATCTCCTGTAAATGTAAGCAACGTTGTTTGCCTTAGCAATTGGCTGAACAAGAGGTAGGACTGAGTGGACTTGTGCTGAAGTTTTATATTGTTTTGTTTTTGAGTGAAGTTATGTAACAACAACAAAAAAACTACATTTGTAAGTTGCACTTTCACGACAAAGAGATTGCACTACAGTACTTGTATGAAAATACTATTTCTTTTATCATTTTTACAGTGCAAATATTTGTAATAAAATATACACTTTGATTTCAATTATAACATAGAACACAATGTATATGAAAATGTAGAAAAACATCCAAAATATTTCATAAATTTCAATTGATATTCTATTGTTTAATAGTGCAATTAAAACTCTGATTCGTCGCGATTAATTTTTTTCATTGAGATTAATTTTTTGCGTTAATCGTGTGCGTTAACAGCGATTAATCGACAGCCCTAATTAAGACCCATACAACATTTCTTCATTCTCAGTGTTAATGACAAAAAGAAAAAGCAAAACTACCTGGAAACCTAAAGCTCCACCAGACATTATGTATTGATTATGATAACTTAAACAAAAAAAATCCTTCTGTAAAGAAGGAGTTAGAGTCCAGGTATTGTATTCTTTTGGAATCCTTTCATTTAATATATATTCAATATAAATCTGGAACTGATCTTCATAAGGGAATCAAAACTTTGCAAGAATAGCCATATCATGCCATTCGTTTGTAAGCGTAACTCCACACTGATTTAAACAGCAAATTTCTTAAAAACTGATAGCACAATATGGCACTGCACAATCCTGCACCAGTGCAGTCAATGGGAGTTTTACTGTTAACTTTAATGAGCGCTGGGTGAGGTCCTAAACAGATATTGTTATACCTAATTATTTTTGACATTTCAATGTTACTAAACAGTATAAATATTTAATCACACAACTGTCAGCATTTTTCTTCATTCTACTTGCTGAATTTATCAGTGTTGTTAGCAGCAATATTTCGGCTAACAAAAGGGAACTCCATTTGAAACTCCCATTGTCTGTTGCTTATGACTTTCTGAAAAATGCTTCCCTTGTTCAATTTAAGACCAAAAGTGATTTATTTTTAAGTCTCAGCAAAATCCATTTGGTTAATGTTCATGAAAATATTAATTTTATTCTGTTTTAAAATGTATTTATTTGGGATTTAAATCATAAAAAAAAAAAAGACACCTATCCAATACTCTACTTGCCTTAACACACCATTTACAATACAATAAAATCCCAGCAGCTTTAAAGTTATCTCCACAGAATTTCGGCCAGTACATCTACAAAAAGTCCTTTCCAGCCGTTCAGTGTTGAGGAAAGCGCATCTCAGCTCTCCTCCAAAG
The DNA here is from genome assembly GCF_002925995.2 of Terrapene triunguis. Lineage (NCBI taxonomy): Eukaryota > Metazoa > Chordata > Testudines > Emydidae > Terrapene > Terrapene triunguis. The sequence goes on along the minus strand of NW_020664497.1, from coordinate 407,566 downwards.
CCCAGCTACATACAAGTTTTTTTCAGTGTGCCTGGACGGTCGCCAAATTTGGGCTATTTCAGATCAGAAATGGACGGAGCAAGTTCAGAAGCCCTCACAGGAAATTTCTGCTAGCTAGCCCCTCTGTCTTTTTAATCAGAAGATTCCAGCTCAGGAACCTCTGGTGACTACAGCTGTGGCAGAAGGACATGGAGAGAAATGATTCTTTAGGCAGGCTGGTCCCAACCCATTTAGGGCTTTATGGATTATAAACAATATCTCAAAACTCCACTTGGAGATCAATGGGCAACCAAAGCAGATCCAAGAGCACTGGTGTCCTATGTTCCCAGGATGATGACCCACTCAATAAACAAAGCACTGCATTCTACATCAGCTTCAATCAGAACAGTTTTAAGGGGTAGCCTTAGGTAGGGTTACCATACGTCCGGATTTTCCCGGACATGTCCGGCTTTTTGGGACTCAAATCCCCGTCCGGGGGGAAATCACAAAAAGCCGAACATGTCCGGGAAAATCCGGCGCCGGGCCGGGGGCTGGCCCGGGGGCCGGCGGTGCTGGCCGGCGGGGCCAGGAGCCAGGCGTGCTGGCCGGCGGGGCCGGGAGCCGGGCCGGGGGTGCTGGCCG
>NW_020664497.1:342563-406545 GCF_002925995.2 Terrapene triunguis | reverse complement strand
GTGGGCGGGGCTGGGGGCGGGGCCCCGTGGAGTGTCCTCCTTTTGGACACTCAAAATATGGTAACCCTACCTTAGGTGAAGGTTCCCACAGTAATGTTAAATTGGCCATGCTGCATATAAAGAAATATCGAACATAATACCACATATTTCCCAAATAAAAATTAACATCCGCAGAGGTGGTTCTAACTTACAGTTACAGTTGCCTGTGATAGATCCCTAGGGAGCCATTTGGCAGCCTAGAATAGCCAGAGTACTGCTCCTGCCCTTGACATGCCCTAACTAGATTGGCATAATGGGCCACAAAGCAGCCCAGAAATGTGGCCCTTAACTGCTGACCTAATTGATGAATGGAAAGTTGTGATTTACTTGAAGTTTGGGATGAAAATTATAATCAAAGCAGATTCTCTTTATATTGAAGCAATGTTTAATGTGTTTTTTAAAATTGTGACAAACTATATTGCTGCATTGTATATTTGTTATATATTTTACTTTCCACAGATGGAAGGCTCCATATGGTACAGCATATTGTACTGAAGACAGTGAGAAAAAACAAAAATTAACTAGTAAAATATCATGCATTTTCATGGTGAGTAGGAGAGGAAGACAGAGGAAAAAATGAGGTAGAGATTTCACCACAAAATATCTAATAGCTTAGGGGAACATGCACTGGACTTCAAACCAGAAGACCATGAGGACTAGTCCCAGCTCCTCCGCTGTTAGTATTCGATCGGACTTCCTCATACCCCTTTGGTGCAATTCTGGGGCATGTGTAAGAGCTGCTTGGGAGAGAGGGCACTAGTTTCAGGGCCTGTCCAAATGGATCAAGAGCAGAGTCCCCACTACCAAATTGGGCCCAGATTAATGAGTTTTGGGGCCCTGTGCACTATGGAAGCTGTCCCCTCACCAACCTTCCTTAAAGTGCCCCTGCCCCTTACGTACCCCACCCACCACATACCCTAGAATGCCGCTCTCCCCACCCCTCACCTAGACTCCTGAATGCCCCTCACACCCCACAGATATGCCAATAATTCTTCATCAAAACCCTCACTTATTCTGACAATCCCTACACACATCCCAGTAGCCCTGACATACATCTGGCTCACTGCAGCCCCCAACACCTCAGGTGCATTGGTCCTTCCCCCCCAGAATCTTCCACTCATCCCCCATCTCTCATCCCCAAGAGTCCCCACTCACCTCATAGCCCACCAACAACTCACCGCCAGTCCCTTGACCTTCCTGGCCACTCACTGGCACTGCTTCCGTTCCAGGCTGGGGTGGATCCTCCTGATCCCAGATGCCCAGTTCCACTCACTCTCATTGCGTGCCCCTCACTCACACAGCCCCATACCACTAAGGTTTGGCCCGGCTGCCCCTCTGTCATGACAGAGAGGCAGTTGGGCCAAATCTGAGAGATTGGCATTGCAATCTGGTGCATGGGGTGCATTTGTTTTGTTTTCTGCTGGTCAAGGGTCCCCCTGAGATGGAAGCCCTGTGCAAGTGTACAGAGTGCACAGTGGTTAATCCAGGCCTGACCAAGAGAGGTGTCAGATAAGAGGTCTATACCACGGCGTGTGCCTAGAGGCCAAAGCCAGGAAGAGTGCCCAGCCCCAGCAAGTGAGGGGCATTTGGGATTCCGCATTTGGATCCCCTCACAGCAGTCTGGTGAGTGTCCAACAGGGAGACCTCAAACAGACCTGTGACATTGCCATCTTAGGGAAAGCAATTATCATTCACCCATTTTTACACGACTGAAAAAAGTTGTGCAAGATTACTTCAGGAACAGTTGGGAACAAATCTGAGGTTTCTAATATGACAGATCACTGCTCTGCCACTTAGCTACACTACCTTTCAGAATGAATATGCGAAATTATGTCCTTAGCTATTTTGCTTCTAACCAACAGACCACACACTGCTCCCAGAATCAGGAATAGAATCTGGGAATCCTGATCCCCGATATTTCAGTGCTATCTCAGGTATAATTACACAGTGTACTGGCCAAATGTGTGTTGTGTCCCCTCTATGGGTCAGTCCTTATCAAGGATAATAACTAGGGTGGATAAAAAGATTGATGATTTAAAAACAAGAATTTTTTTTTATTTTTATCATTTAAATCGGATATCCATATTTATTAAATTAACCTACTGTAAATTAATTTTGAAATTGGCAACCTATGTTAAGGCCTAAACTTATTATAATCTATTAAAATCATTTAAATTAAATACAAAAAAAATATTAAGCAAGTTTGTTGCCAAGTTTTAAAGAAAAATCACACTACTGAACTAGTGGAAGTCACTGGCTAAGCACCTGGAGCAGAGTTTGTTGACTTGCTAAACCAGCTTTTGACAGCAGAAGCCTCTTCTCCAAGTGCAGAGAGAATATTTTCTTCATTTCAGTTTATTTAACTAGTTCAGTTCAATGACTAGTTCATTCAAAGTTAAGAAACCAACTGAGAGCTGAAAAAGCAGGAAAGTTTGTTTTCCTCTTCCACTCTAGGAACAACAACTAGGTGTGAGAGAATAAGAATAGTTCTAGAATCTTGAAGGATATGTTGACCAGAAACAATCATTCAGTTTGCTAACTACAGATAACACTTTCTTTTTTAATAAATTAGCAAGATCAGTAAGACACGTTTGCTAATTTTTTTTTCTTATGTATCCAGTACATTTAATAAAACAAATTAAAATTGTGTTGTATTTGAATATCCATCCAAATAGAACTCGATGCAAATTGCAAGTAAAATATTAATAAACATCTAGTAAATGAGAAATGAGTTGGTCACCATTTTCTAACATAAAATATGTAAAAATTAAGAATCTGAAAAAAGTGTAACTTATGCTACATAATTGCTTAAACAAACATGTATAGATATAGTATACCTCCTCATGAGTAAAAGGAAGCAGCAAAATTAGTGGAAAGTCTATATTTACTTGCAAATCAACATGCTTTACCGCAGCATTTTTCAAACTTCGGGTCGCAACCTAGTACTGGTCAGCACCGCCCGTTTAACGTCCCGTTAAAAGTCCCATCGGCGGTGCTGCCCAGCTAAGGCAGGCTAGTACCTACCTGTTTCAACACTGCCCTGAGCCCCTCCTGCACCCCAAACCCCTTATCCCTGGCCCCACCCCAGAACCTGCACCCCCAGCCCAGAGCCCTGACTCCCTCCTGCACCCCAACCCCCTGCCCCAGCCCAGAGTCCCCTCCCATACTCTGAACCCCTCATTCCCAGCCCCACCTCGCAGCCCTCACCCCAGCACCCTAACCCTCTGCCCCAGCCCTGAGCCTCTGCTCCCACACCCGAAACCCCTCACCCCCAGCTCCGCTGGGTCGCAGGCATCAACAATTTTCTTCAATTGGGTCCCCAGAAAAAAAAGTTTGAAAATCACTGCTTTACTGGACACAAATGAGAATTAACCTTTCTTTAGGAAAATAATTAAAAAGTACTATTGAAAAACACAATTAAAACTGATGATTTAAATCAATGTTTCCTGCTTGCTGATTTAAATCACAATTAAAATCAGTGATTTAAATTGTTTTGATTTAAAAATCAGTCTACCCTGATAATAACTTGTTTCATCAACTACTCCCCCACAGCTCAAGTGAAAAAGATTTGTATTATTGAGCTGAAAACCCTGGGTTTAATCCCTGTTGATGATCCATATGGGAGAAAATACTATGTAATTGAATCTTAATGTCTACACACTCAAGGCTGAATTGAGGCGGATACCTTTCATAAGCACAAACTCTAAAAATTGTTTAAAATGACATGTATGCAAATTATTTGCAAATATGAAAATTAGTTCATTCAATAATTGGCATGTAATGTCAGCACATGAAGCTGCAAAAAAATGACAGCTGTCTTTATATAATCCAATAACATTTGCTGTCATATATATTAGTACTTATATTAATGGCTGTATCAAGAAGTATTAATAAGTATTAAAAAAATCTGATTATTCTTCCAAATGTTCACTTCTCTGGAGCGATTACACTGGAAAGAGCAGTATTTGACCACCAATTCAGTTTGCAAAATACCATATGATGTAGAATTATTTGATATTCAATAACCCAGAGTAACCCAAAAAAAATTTTTTTTTCAGTAGAATTACAAGAGTGGGGGAAGAGGGAGAGATTGGTGGAAAAAATTGTACGGAATAAACACACCATCAGAATACTAAGTGAAAAGAACACCGAGTGGAGTGATCTAATACACTGAGCATTACTGATGAGAGAAAATGAATTCTTGGAGCTTATAAGGCTTAGTGGCTCATACTGGAACCAGCTGCAACATTCAGTTAAATACAGTAAACAAGATTTTTTTTTCCTTGCTCAACAGAGAAACTCCATCTTTAGACAGATCATAGTCCTCAAGTAAAAAACTGCCCATTTATCTGATTTTATAATATAAATTCCAGAGGCATCAATTAATATTTTTAGCTAAAAATGTACATATCTAGGGTTTCAGTAATAGTTTTATTTGATTTTGTCTGACATAACCAATGTATTTAGCTCAGATACTTACTGGATGACATTTTCTGTGACTGTTCTGCATGCCTAAGATGCTATTTGTTTTATACACTCAACCCTTGCCCCCAAAATCCTAAAACAAAATTTTGCCTTCAAGCCTCCTTGCTTCTTTTAAAAATAAAGACCGCTACAACTGAAGTTTAGACTGGACTTTTCATCCCAAGGACCTCAAAATGTATAAGTTATATACAAAATAGCTACCTTCTATACACAATGCAAATTTATTATCTACAATGCAGATCTCAATGGTATATTCTGCATTTATTTCACACATTTGCTCCAAACACAGAACTTCCACTGACCTCAATCAGAATTTTGCACATTGCAAAAGTGCTTTACAAACACACACAGGTATCATTTCACTTACCACAAGTGTTAAATGCCTAAGGCCAGGTCTACACTAAGCCCCCAATTCGAATTAAGGTACGCAACTTCAGCTACGTGAATAACGTAGCTGAAGTTCGAAGTACCTTAGTTCGAACTTACCTCGGTCCACACACGGCAGGCAGGCTCCCCCGTCGACTCCGCGGTACTCCTCTCGCCAAGCAGGAGTACCGCAGTCGACAGCGAGCACTTCCGGGTTCGACTTATCGCGTCCAGACAAGACGCGATAAGTCGAACCCAGAAGTTCGATCGCCAGCCGCCGAACTACCGGGTAAGTGTAGACCTACCCTAAGTGAACTCTACACAACAGGTTAAGATAGGAAATAAAGAAAAATACTTTAACTGATTGAAACTGCAGCTGAAATTTAAGAAGGCAGAATGTAATTACTCAGACTGGAGTCCAAACAGGATACAAAGGGTAAGGGGATAATACCCCCATCACTTGTTTAAAGTATCATGTGATCTTTAATGGCCACATTTGGCCAAGACCTCAGTTTTATGTCTTGTTTGCACTGATTTAGAATTGATTTTGAAATAAAATTATTCTATTTAACTGCCAGGGGGCAAATTTGTCACGTACACATGGGAGATAGAAGAAGGGCAACATGCAGTGTCAGCTATGGGTAGTCTTAACTCAGGAAGTTCCTTCGAGAGGAAACGTAACCAAACTCCAAACCTGGAGACAGTGGAACTTTCTGTGCCTGCGTCCTGTAGATAACTAACTGCTTGGTTTGCAAATAACGCAAGGGGGGGGGCGCAAATAGATGAACAATAAGGGGTCACAAGAGGGGCGGATACATGTAGCTTGCTAACTATGTATAGTAATGATAGCAAATTTTGGCCAATTTTGGATCGATAGATTATCATAGTCAACTGCATATAATGCTTTGGTGTAAGTGTTTTCTTTGTTCTTGCTGACTTATGAGCTTGAACCCAATTGCAATTGAAATAAACGGATCGCCCCTCCCGGGGCTCCTTGCTTGACTAGCTGTGTCCGTCTCTCCTTATTCCTCAGCTGGAACGGACAGGAATTTCTACGACAATTTGGAGAAAGAACATCACTTAACAGATCATCAATAGCCGATGTGAATTGCCAACAGCAGAGAATTTTGAGATTCCAAAAAGTGGTTTCAATCCATTCAAAATTTTGAAAATTTTCTGCAAACTGGAATTATCATTCTATAATCAGTTCTACTGGGAGCCTGGGTTCTGGGGGAGTCTGCCTGGCAGGTTGCCAAAAACCAGGGACCATGAAAGCCCTTAGAGTGCTGACTCCAGGGCAGTCTGCCTGGTTGGGTGTTCCAACTCCAAGGTAGCTCCTGCAGCCAGGAAGCCTAGAAGCCCTGGGAACCAAGGATGTTCAGAAGCCACAAGCCTAGGCGCTGGTGGCAGCCCACAAAGTGGGCTGCTGAGGAGCCAGGATTTCCTAGAAGCCTAGCAGGTGTGCAGAAGAGGAATCAAGTTGGTGAACTGGCCGAAAACTGATGGAAACCCCCCAGGCTTCTGGAGGAATTCTGTCAAAACTGACAGTCCTGCAGAATGTGTTGATTTCAATGAATAAACAAATTCTGAAGAAAAAAATATTTCTATTTTTTTCTGACCAGTTCTAGTTTTAACCCTATAAAATTATTAGGAATTTTTTCCTTCTGTGTGAACTAATCAGTTTCAGGAATAGCAAACAAGGATACCCAGTGGTCATTCCTGTGTAATTTCAGATAGTAGAATTATATAAGCTTTTGAGAAATATTCTGTCAACAAAGCAAATGCAAAAGTCTACTGGGTTCCTGGCTTTGAACTGATTTTCTTAGTATACCTTGAACAATAATTTTAGCCAATATACTTATTTGTAATGAAATCTGCTAAAATAGCATGCATATCTTAAAAACATGGATCTTTTCAATTCAGGTAAGCACAAAATAAATAAAAGTGTTTATATTATATCTAAAATGAAATAAGCCATAATATTTAAAGTTGGAAGTAAAAGCTATTTCAAAAATAACTGGCACAGAAAAAGTTGTCTGTTCTATTTTTTCCAAATTCAGAACGTTTTCCCAATTCTTAGGTTGTAATGAACAAGTATATAACCATCTCCCATAAATTAGAGCTAAATAAGTCCATCACCCATGCAGATAGTTTCCTTCAGTACATACACTTGTTTACCATTGTACTTCTGTGTGTTTAAATGACTGGGAGAAAAATAATTCAATTTCAATATGAAATTAATTGAAATGTACTGAAATTTCTAGTTGCACACAAAAATATAAAAAATTACCTTTAAGACCATCCTAGTGATCTTTTACCAGTTTAACTGAAAGGAGAGTCCTCCATGTGTTACTCTAAGCCAGGGGTAGGCAACCTATGGCATGCGTGCCGAAGGCGGCACGTGAGCTGATTTTCAGTGGCACACACACTGCCCGGTTCCTGGCCACCGGTCCAGGGAGCTCTGCATTTTAATTTAATTTTAAATGAAGCTTCTTAAACATTTTAAAAACCTTATTTACTTTACATAAAACAATAGTTTAGTTATATATTATAGACTTATAGAAAGAGACCTCAGCACACCACTTCTGAAAGGTTGCCGACCCCTGCTCTAAACAAAGAACATACAGTGTATCTTTCATTATTAGAATTATTGTTTTCATATCTACAAGTCCCAATAAACTATTAACAGACATATATGCATACTGAGCAATGTTCTGAGACCACGAGAAATAGCTCCCTTAATTACTGCTCACTCCTTAACACTAGAAAGGCAGAGATTTATTGGAATAGAGAGAAGATATGCAGTCTAGCTGATACGAACCAAGACACAAGAACTCTTGAATTCTAATCTTAACTCTTACCGAAGACCTGCTCTGTCTCATTGGGCAAGTCACTTAACCTCTGCATCCACCTCATAATCAACCTCTCAGGAGTGTAATGGAAGTCAATTATGCCGGTGAAGTGTTTATATATATTAGAAACATACACAATTATTCTTCTCTCACATGTGATTGTTTTCAAACATTACAAAAATAAAAGATAATTTCTGATTTACTTTTTTTTTTTTTTTAAAGAGTTCCAAGTGTAACTTGTTGAATATTTTGTTGGAATTCAGTAATACTGGACTTTCACCTTTATCAAAGCAGAAGGGCTCTGCTCATGCTGTTATTTCATAAAAAGAGGTGCTATTGAAACTGGTGAAAAAGGATATTCATTTTCACTCTTACATTGTGTTTTACCATTCTGAATCCCTAACATATGACGTAATGTATCATAAACATATCTGGGTCAATGCATGCAGCTGATAAATAAGTAAGGAACACTTTCAGAGAGGTGTATTCTAGTGATCGAGTACAGAACTGGAAGCCAGGAACTTTACAGTTCTAACTCTGATGTAGGCCTTTCTGAGCTCTTGAGCATGTCAAATAATTGTCACATTTTCCACTTAACTCCTGCCTCAGTTTTCCTATCTGTAATATAGGAATACTATTGCTTTACCTGTAAAGGGTTAACAAGCCCACAGGCAAAGGAAAGGAGTGGGCACCTGACCAAAAGAGCCAATGGGAGGGCTAGAACTTTTTTAAATGGGGAAAAAAAACTTCCCTTTGTCTTCTTTTTGTTGTCCTGCGGAGAGTGGAGACACAGAGCAGCAATGCTGTAAGCAGCTTTAAAACCATGTATGAAAAAGCATCAAATCACATCTCAAACTACTTATCTGAAACCCCAAATATGTAAGTAAATCAGGGAATGACTAGGAAGATGCGATTAGGGTTTTTGTTTTTATTTCTTATTGGCTTGTGGACTCCTCTGTGCTAACCTCAGATGCTTTTGTTTTGCTTGTAACTTTTAAGCTGAACCTCAAGAGAGCTATCTTGATGCTTAATTTTTGTAATTGTTTCTTTTAAAATCTAGCAATAGCCTAGGTTTTCAGATGTATTTTCTTTCTTTTTGTTTTTAATAAAATTTCCCTTTTTTAAGAACAGGATTGGATTTTTAGTGTCCTAAGAGGTTTGTGCATATGTTGTTTAATTAGCTGGGGGCAACAGCTAATTGCCTTTGTTTTCTTTCTCAGCTCTTCCCCGGAGGGGCGAGTGAAAGGGCTTGAGAGTACCCCACAGGAAGGAATTCCCAAGTGAGCCTCCCTGGGTCCCAAGGGGTTCTTTTGCACTTGGGTGGTGGCAACATCTATCCATCCAAGGTCAGAGAGAAACTGTGACCTTGGGAGTTTAATACCAGCCTGAGTGGCCAGTATTAATTTTTGAATCCTTGCGGGCCCCGACCTTCTGCACTCGAAGTGCCAGAGTGAGGAATCAGTCTTGACAGTATCTATCCCCATATTAATATATCGAAGTAATTGAGCAATTCTAATAATGTAAATATATTGAGAGGCTGAGTCTCTAAAGCATGCTTGACAATACCTGCATAACCAGTTCTCCCTAAAAAGAAACATTTCTTGCCTTTGCTTCCCTGTTTTACTAACAGGCATCTTCAGACTCTGGACATGATAATTTTAACCCCTGCTGTCTCCTCCCCTTCCCCTTTAGTTTATCCCCCCGTAAATAAGTCCCTAAGCCAAAAAATCATAGAACTAACGTAATTTGCTGGCATCACATTGTTCACTGTGCTTGTGTGTTATACCCATTCCCACATCCTGTGCTTGTCTTGTCTATTTAGATTGTAAGTTCTTCGGTGCATGGACTATGTACTACTCTGTGGCTGCACAGCACCTAGCATAAAAGGATCCCATTCTTGGTTGGCCTTTAAGAACTGCCGTAATACATAATGATATACCACACAAATCCTGAAGATGAGCAGGAGCCTGCCATTCTCTCTTCAGTGGTCTTCCCTACTTTTTATCACTGACAATTAGGGGTATTTATCATGCAGTGACAATATAAAACAGAGACTGGGATTATATCTATTCAGTTTCCTTTATTCATTGATCTATTACAGCAGTTCTCAAATTTTGGCAACTGGAGGACCCCCATTTTGATTTACAAAATTTTCACAGACCCCCAAGTCCCTTGCTCAGCCACAGGCCCCGCCCCCCACTCTACCCCTTCCCTTAAGGCCCCACTCTCACCCCACCTCCAAGCACACCCTGTCCCCGCTCCTCCCTCTCCCTCTCAGCACCTCCTGCACGCCGCTGAACAGCTGTTCCCCGACCTACAGGAGGCACTGGGAGGGAGCGGAAGAAGTTGATCAGCAGGGCCCGCGCCCCGCTGAAGTATCCTCACAGACCCCAGTTTGAAAAACACTGATCTACTATGTACGTGTAAAAACTCCTTTGTATTACAAGTATTTTTTACAGTTACATAAGTGTATACTGTGTGATGTGGGACTGCACTTGTACATAGTGCTTTTGTTTCATACAATTTGGACTTTTTTCCACTGCATGTACAACAGTCTTTCCTGTTCAAAACTGCAAAAATTAACAAAAAAAAGATTGATTTTTGCCAAGACCTTTCTGTCTTTGACCCCACAATAAAAAGCATCAAATATGTTGATGTTCACTAACTGCAGGTTTCCCATATCACTTCTTGAGAGGAGTACACAGGAGGTTTTGTGTATTTTTTTGAAATCCCCTTTTCATGACTCTTCTATAGTTCAGCTTGTCTAGGTGACGGCTTAGTTTGCAGCAAATTGGGGCATAAATCTACCTTGCACTAAGCGCCTTTGTGGACCCTGCTGCCATGCACTGTAAGTTCTCTAGTGCGCTTTAATCGTCCGTTTCAAAGCGCGGTAGAGCAAAGAGCACTAAAGAACTTTTGTGTGCAGCAGCAGATCCATATGGGCACTTAGTGCTGGCTAACACAAGGTAGATTTACACTCTGGTTTGCTGCAAATTAAGTGTCCATATAGGTAGGCTCCTAGTGATATTACCTCCTGCTTCTGATAACAACAAATGATATCTTCACCATCTGCAGTATTGGGCAGCCACACATTCCGAGCTCAACTCTGACTTCTGATTAGAACACACAACTTTCATTTACTTCAATGAAAGTTACATATATTTATCTGAAGGCAAAATTGGGCCCAGATGTTGCCAAATATAATACTTGAAAAGCAGCATAAGGATGTCAACACAACTGGATACACAGGGGAGAGCCATTCTTTCTGTCTCTCCTGCAATTCTTACAGCAAACATGTTCTGGGTGATGCCTCTCACAGAGAAAGGTTGAAATGTCAGAACTTAAAGGTTTCCTGGCAGTTGGAAAAGCCCCATTAATATGAGTGAGACTCTTGAGTTTCACTGCACTGAGAGGTTTGAGCTCCTGCCTGACATGATTCAAATAACTCCACCCATTGAGTAAATTCTTATCAGTGAGGCAGTCATTAGCTCCAGGGAGAAAGACAAGTGGGTTTTTCTTTTGAAACCAACTAATTGAAAAATGCTGCAACCCAGAGGACTAAACCGATGTCTGATTGCTCCTCATATTGCTATGCTCCTCATATTAGATGACTCAAAGTTTCTTTAGACTGGGACACTGTAGCCACTACAGTCTGCCTTAGGGTATGATTGTAAGTTAAATCAAGTTATCTATACCTAACTCCTCTCAAATTATCCTATTTTGAGCAAAAGCTGCACCATCACAAAACACTTTGAGATGCACAAACTGCTTGTGTTAGCAGGTGGCAAGTCATGCTAACTTGAGCTTTATCTATACCCCTTGATGAGCCAACTAAAGTTAAAAGCACCTCCACACTCAAAATAAGTTTTAGAATAATTAGTATTATCTAGACCGTCCCTGACAGGTCTAACCTGCTCTTAAAAATCTTCAATGATGGAGATTTCACAACCTCCATAGGCAATTTATTCCAGTGCTTAACCATCCCTGACAGGAAGTTTTTCCTAATGTCCAACCTAAACCTCCCTTGCTGCAATTTAAACCCATTGCTTCTTGTCCTATGCTCAGAGGTTAACAACAACAATTTCTCTCCCTCCTCCTTGTAACAACCTTTTATGTGCTTGAAAACGGTTACCATGTCCCCTCTCAGTCTTCTCTTTTCCAGACTAAACAAACCCAATTTTTTCAGTCTTCCCTCATAGGTCATGTTTTCTAGACCTTTAATCATTTTGTGTGGATGTGACTCAAATTAGGGGGAAAACTCAACTTAATTGCAAGGAGGACAAACCCTAAGGTATTTAGACAGACATCTGCACAGCAGCTAGATCAGTGGTCCTCAAACTTTTGTACTGGGGACCCCTTTCACACAGCAAGCCTGTGAGTGCGACCCCTCTTATAAATTAAAAACTTTTAAATATATTTAACACCATTATAAATGCTGAAGGCAAAGCAGGGTTTGGGGTGGAGGCTGAGAGCTCACAACCCCCCATGTAACCTCAAAACTCCCTGAGGGCTCCAAACCCCAGTTTGAGAACCCCTGAGCTAGATGGTCTCTTCACACAGTTTGCAAAGTATTATTGCTTGGATTTGGCCTGCAGGAAAGAATTTTATTTCAGACTGTGTCCTGAAATTTGTTTCCAATATAGGAGAAGTCAAACACTCTCCCTGTCAAAAGGTAGGTTTATTTTACTTCAGTTGGCTTGTTTTTTCAAGTTTTCCCACCCTACTGATTGTGGGTTGATTCAGGTATAACATATATCTTGTACATGCCTGAAGAATTTTGAGATTAGCATATCTATCTAGATCAGGGGTCGGCAACCTTTCAGAAGTGGTGTGCCGAAACTTCATTTATTCACTCTAATTTAAGGTTTCGCGTGCCAGAATTACATTTTAACGTTTTTAGAAGGTCTCTTTCTATAAGTCTATAATATATAACTAAACTATGGTTGTATGTAAAGTAAATAAGGTTTTTAAAATGTTTAAGAAGCTTCATTTAAAATTAAATAAAATGCAGAGCCCCCCGGACCGGTGGCCAGGACGCGAGCAGTGTGAGTGCCACTGAAAATCAGCTCACGTGCTGCCTTTGGCACACGTGCCATAGGTTGCCTACCCCTGATTTAGATAGACCAATCTACCCTAGATAGACACATGTCCCTGTTCCCACTGTTTGGAGGGCAGCATGTTTGCTTGGCAAGGGGGTTGCATGCTCTGGCCAAAATTAGCCTGATTTGTACTAAACAGTACTTTTATTCATCTGTAACTAGAGAACAAATGAAAAAATATCCTGTACAGGTTAGGAAGCCTGAAATTGTATTCAACAATAAATATTTCCACTCATGCTTTCCCTCCTTGCTCCTATTTAGGACGGATATTTTCCCACAAAAAATGAGTCTTTCAGAAAACTGGCAGCATTATTTGCTATAGATCAGGGGGCAGTTGTTGCCCCCCTCGGGGGAAGTTTTCATAGATCTATATGCTCTACTTCCTTCCCTGCCACCCCAAGACTTTGCCGGATATAATATCATCATATATATTCTATACACCAGCAGTTTTCTTTCTGAAATGACATCCTTGAATAACAGATAAGAAGACTGCTATTGTCTAACTCTGTCAAGGAAGTTAGTACACTGGTTTTCACCACGATCACATTCACATCCTCTGTGGCCTGAGTCCAGAAGGGGACATAACACACACTGACCAATGGATTACTTGTGCAGTTCTCCTCCCTGGCTATGCATGTCTGCTCTAATCTTGGCTCCCATCGAACCGTACAAGAACGTTGCTCTGAGAGGGTCAGAGAACAGGGATCTCTGTGTCACCTGGTGACAAGCCCAGGCCAGGCAGGCAGAATAGGGAATACCCAAAGCTAAGGAAGATACAAATGGTGGCATGTTGAGCCCTGTGTTACCTAGGGCAGAGGGTCCCTGTACCCCAGATAAGCGATGCAGCAAAGCCCGTCAGCGCTGTAGGTTAAAGCAATGATTCTCAACCAAGAGTACGTGTACCCCGGGGGTACTTAGAGAGCTTCCAGGGGGTACATCAACTCATCTAGATATTTGCCTAGTTTTACAACAGGCTACATAAAGAGCACTAGCGAAGTCAGTACAAACTAAAATTTCAGACAATGACTTGTTTATACCGCTCTATATACTATACACTGAAATGTAAATACAATATTTATATTTCAATTGATTTATTTCCAAATTATATGGTAAAAAGTTAGAACATAAGCAATTTTTTAGTAATAGGCTATGACACGTTTGTATTTTTATGTCGGATTTTGTAAGCAAGTAGTTTTTAAAGTGAGGTAAAACTGGGTACGCAAGCCAAATCAGACTCCTGAAAGGGGTACAGTAGTCTAGAAAGGTTGAGAGCCACTGGGCTGAAGCTCGCTCAGCCGGGATAGCCAATGTGGCCATCGCTCGGGGGCGGGCGGGCAGCTGGGGAGGGTTGTGGGCAGATGGCACCGGAAAGGAGTGTGCAGCGGGGCGGGCGGGCAGCAGTGGCCCGGGGAACGAAATGGGAGGTCAGGGGCTCTGCCGCTCCCCGCAGCGGAAGGGGAAGGATGACCGACTTTACTGTACAGTGCCCCCTGCCCAGGCGCAGCCCCCCGCCGCCGCCTCCCACGGGGCTGCCCGCGCCTGCAGTCGGGAGAAGCGACCGCACCCTCCCGACCCCCTGCACGGGCGGAAGCACTTTAGGTTCGCGCTCCCCCACCAGCCCCCTGGACTGAGAGCGAAAACCGACCGAGGCGAGATCCCGACACGCATGCGCACCACACACCCACCTCGGGCCTTCCGGGAGACGGGCTGGGGGCCGGCGCCGCGCCCAGCTCCTCACGGCGGAGCCAAGAGGGTGGAGGGGTTCCGGGCGAGGCGTGTGCGCAAGCGCGGCAGGGAGGTGTTGTGTGACCCGAGCCACCCCTCCGGCCTCGCCCCGCGGGGCCATTTAAGGCGGCGGCGGCGGAGGCAGCGACTCTTGTGCCACCGGCCGCGCAGCGCTAGAGCAGCCCCGACTCTGCCTCCCAGCCCCGCTGTAGCTGCCACCATGTACCGTTACCTCGGGGAGCTGCTCGCGTCCCGCGCCGGGGCCGGCTCGGTGCTGGCGGGCACGGAGCCCAGCGCGGCGGTAGCGGCAGCCCTGTGGGGCGGCCCCAGCGGGGGGCTCCCGCAGCGGCGGCGCTATAGCGAGGCGGAGCGGGAGGACGACCCCAACTTCTTCAAGATGGTGGAGGGCTTCTTCGACCGCGGCGCCGGCATCGTGGAGGACAAGCTGGTGGAGGGGCTGCGCTCGCGGGAGAGCCCCGAGGAGCGGCGCCACCGCGTCCGCGGCATCCTCCGCATCATCAAGCCCTGCAACCACGTGCTCAGCGTCTCCTTCCCCATCAAACGCGACAACGGAGAGTGGGAGGTGATCGAGGGTTACCGGGCGCAGCACAGCCAGCACCGCACCCCCTGCAAGGGAGGTGAGCTCCGCACCTCTGTGCGCGCACACACACAGCCAGCACCGCACCCCCTGCCCGGGGGGTGAGCGCTGCACCCCCACCATCACCGTACACGCAGCCGGCTCCGCACCCCCCCCACCCCCCATTCAGACAGCCGGCGCTGCACCTCCTGCAAGGGAGGGGAGAGCCCCTCTACCCTGGTATACAGACATCTAGCACCCCGACAACCTGCAAATTGAGACCTACGCATGAGATCCATGTATAGACAGAGCCATACATACTGGGGTACCCCCTGCAAGGTTGGTGAGACCTCCTCATAGATACCCAGTACTCCTCATGCAGAGCCAGTACTGCAGCTATATAAACTAACCCAGCAGTGCACTACCTGCAGGAAAGGGGACACCCCAGCCCCGTGGATTGTTAACACTTTATTTTCCATACATTCATAGTTAGCACCCAACCCTCTGCAAAGCAGGAGAGTCTCTATTCATATATAGCCAGCACTACACCCAACAAACAAGTGATTAAAGTAGAGTGAAACAGGAGTGAGAGCTTTCACTGCGCCAGCCCAGGAGGGAAGGGCAATTATTGGGGATCACTGCTTACCCAGACCCAGAAATAGGGAGAGTTCTCATCTACTTTCAGCAGAGTGGGAGCTATAATTCTCCCTTGGTTATCACCTGCTCCAGACACAGCCAGCAATATATCCACTGTAAGAGTAATGAGATTCCCTCCTATGCTTCACAGCTGGAACTGTACCGTGTGAAAGGAGTATGACAGTCATTTTTCTGTTTCTCAGCTAGTGTTGGCTCCCTGCAAAAGATAGGACACACATACACAGCCAACATTGCACCCCTAAAAGGGAGTTCATGTTCCCAGTACTGCATAATCAACAGTGCTAGCCCTGCAGCCCCTCCAGGGCCTGGTGGGGAGCTCCTTGCCACTGACCCCCTACATCCATCCATGCTTTCTCTGCAAGAGAGGCCAACTCCCATCTCTGTCCCAATCTAGCCACATGCCTGCCAAAATAAGCAGTAGAATGTAAATATACATGTATTTACATAAATTCAACTGCAAGTCATTTGAAGCACATACGTTCCTATTTTCAGCTTGCATTGTAACAAAACTTCAATGGGTGGAAGAGGAGGAACTTGGCTTACATCTATGGGGCACTTAGAGCTTGATAAGCACCTTCTACAAGGGAAAATAATTTTAGTACCATATTTCCAATATTTCTGTGCTTACTAAGAAGGTGGGAAGTAGAGGGATTTCAGTTCTTGTTAATATTTAAATGATCACTTAACCTCTAAAATGCTAGAGTGCTTTCAACAACTTTTCTAGTTTGTTTAGGAGATTTGATCGTGACATCCCAAGGTTATATACTAATGTCAGGGATCCAAAACAGTGCAGGTTTGTCTTGCAAAGAATGATCATTCTCATCCAGGGAATATTCTGAACAATTCAAATTTACCCAGAGACGTTCTCAGCAAATCTCAAACGTTAATAACATGAATGGTGAAATCTGAGGAAGTATGTACACTTGCATAGTTTAATTATGAATTGAAATTAGAAAGCTGTTTCTAATACATACTTTGATTTAATACAAAATCCCACTCCAGCCCAGAACAGGAAAATAGCCAATTGGTCAAGTTTCTAGGTAGATGTACAGAAAAAGCCAAAAACTAGCGTTCTTCTAGGAAAAGAACTTCACACCTTTATAAGGGAATTGAGAGGATTGTCCCACCCCAAGGCCCGGTACAGGCAACCGTGCATACCTAATACTTCCAGGGCTGTGAGCCTATGAAGCAAGACTCCCAACCATCATTAAGGACTCAACCAGTTAGTCTCTATGGTGCCACAAGTACTCCTGTTCTTTCAACCAGTACTATATCCCCTTGAAAGAGAGTTAGACACCCTGGCTTCCAGCCTGGATCAGTCAGCACTGTGCGCTCTGTTAGGTGCATAATCTTTCAAAACAGTTACTCTGAGATCATTACAGGCGAGTATAGGACTTCAAACTAAACACCTTACCTTTGCCAGACATCTGAAATTGTAATTGTACAGAATGCACCCCTGCATGTTGTGTCATAATGGACCGCCTCTTTATGGTTGCTAGAAAAAGATTGGGGGAGTGTTAAGAACACTTACTCATCTTATAGAGCATTAAGTATAGGTGCTCTCTAGGTCTGACTATTGGATTTATGCGTAGGATTCAGATTCCTTAACTTCCTCTTGAAAGACTGAGGCACTTTTCTTCTGTTTTTTTGGTACAATAATCTACTTTTGAGATTTTTTTTTTTTTGCTCTGCAAGTTGGACTGTTTGCATCGTTTTTAACTCTATAGCAACACTGCAGTTTGACACCTATGTGTCAGCTGACTTGGACTCACACGGCTTAGGCTACAGGGCACTTTACTTTAGGTGTAGACATTCAGGCTTGGGCTGGAGCCCAGGCTTCGGGACCCACCCAGTCCTCGTCCTCAAAGGAAACAACTTCAAAAGATGAGCGTGGACGCTTAAATTCATAACTTTGCTGGACACTAAAAACTGGTCTTAATAAAGACACTGGATTTGTGTCTTCTTACAACAGTCTGTAACCCACTAACCCCTCTTTTGCCTATGTTTGCAGAGGGGTTAATGGGCCACTTAACCTTGAATGTCCCTTAGAATTTGTTTACTTATGCTATACAACCTGTTCTACCTTGTAATAGGTGTGACACTCGATACCTTTCCCAGAACTGAAGAAAAGCTCATTTCTTTCACCAACAGATGTTGATCCAATAAGGGCTTGTCTACACTAGGCCTGGTCCACACTAACCCCCCACTTCGAACTAAGGTACGCAAATTCAGCTACGTTAATAACGTAGCTGAATTTGAAGTACCTTAGTTCGAACTTACCGCGGGTCCAGACGCTGCAGGCAGGCTCCCCCGTCGATGCCGCGTTCTCCTCTCGCTGAGCTGGAGTACCGGCGTCGACGGCAAGCACTTCAGGGATCGATCCCAGAAGATCGATTGCTTACATCCGGACAGGAAGTAAGTATAGACGTGCCCTTAGAGCGCTGCAGGAAGTACTCCACACCCCTGAGTGACCTAGTTATACAAACATGAGTTTGTAGTGTAGACCAGGGCAATAGAAATAAATGGAGATATCCGATCTCCTAGAGCTGGAAGGGACCCTGAAAGGTCATCGAGTCCAGCCCCCTGCCTTCACTAGCAGGATCAAGTACTGATTTTTTCCCAGATCCCTAAGTGGCCCCCTCAAGGATTGAACTCACAACCCTTGGTTTAGCAGGCCAATGCTCAAACCACTGAGCTATCCCCTATAAGGATATTATCTTAGCCACCTTGTCTCTAAATTGGTGTGGGCATTTTAAAATACATTTTCCTTTGACTCTGTTTCAAGATGTGCATTTCTGATGACTTAGGAGTAAGAAATGAGAACATCAAACTCAAAGCTCCTCTCATACAGGCAATGGCTTTATCTGTGTGTAGTCAGTGTCCCTAACTATTGCCACAACCTTGTCTGAGGTCTGGCCTACACCAGTGGTTTTCCAACTGCCGGTCACAACCCAGCCACTTTTGTCAACCTAACTCTGTAAGTATCTACTCTAAAACATAGCTCCCACTACACCAACTTAATAACTCTACCTCTGCAAGTGGCCTAGCACTTACGTTGACGCAGTAGACACTGCATTGCTTATATTGACTGTTGCTGCCTTTCATAAGCTGTCCCCCAATGCCCCACACTGACAGTTAAATCGGTGCAAGCGCTCCTGAAGAGGATGGACACTGCTGACACAAGGATTATAGTGTGGACATGCAAAAGTGATTTAATTAGTTCAGTGACTGAATGTTGACGTAACTTAGGTCGACTTAATTTTGTAGTGTAGACTTGCCCTGGTGTACAGATGGCAAGTATGCTGCTTTCTCCTGTAATTGCTTCTCTGTCCTTCCTGCTTTGTAAGTTATCTGATCCATCATACTGCAGTTGTGTAGAAAGCCATTCTTTGTGTTACCGCTGTTGTTGGTCAGAGCCATATTTCTGCACTCATCATGTTAACATTTAGTTTTTATAGTCCAGTTTCAGATTCACCTAATAAACTTCAGGTGACTTATTAAATGCTGTTATTATGATTTCTACTGTAAACTCATTAGCAGTATTATCAAGAAAATGTCTTTAACATCAATGTTAATAATGTTCTGTAGCAATTTACTCTGCAAGTTAATGTAATGAGGGTTGGCTGTTGGGATGTCTCCTACTATGGTAATTGACCTTTTTAGCTTGAACCTTCTACACCAGGGGTGGGCAAACTACGGCCTGCGGACCACATCCAGCCCACCAGATGATTTAATCTGGCCCTCAAACTCCCGCTGAGGAGCGGGGTCTGGGGCCGCTCTGCACGCACGTGCTGCTGCTCCCAGAAACAGCAGCATATCCCCCCTCCAGCTCCTATACATAGGGACAGCCAGGGAGGTCCACACGCTACCTCCGTCCCAAGCACTGCCCCCGCAGCACCCATTGGCCAGGAACTGCAGCCCATGGGAGCTGCAGGGGCGGCGCCTGTGGACGGGGCTGCGTGCAGAGCCACCTGATCGGACATCCACCTAGAAGCTGGAGGGGGGACATGCTGCTGCATCCGGGAGCTGTTGAGGTAAGCGCTGCTTGGAGCCTGCACCCCACGCCCCAACCCTCTGCCCCAATCCTGATCCCCCTCCCGCCCGCTGAACCCCTCAATCCAAGCCTGGAGTACACACCTGCACTCCAAGCCCCTCATCCCCATCCCGAGTCTGAGCCCTCACACATACCCGTGCCCCAGCCTGGAGCACCCTCCTACGTCCCTCACCCCCAGCCCAGAACCTGCATCTCCAGCCAGAGCCCACACCCTAACCCCTTGCCCCACCCCAGAGCCCCCTCTCGCACCCTGAACTCCTCATTTCTGGCCCCACCCCAGAGTCTGCACCCCCAGCAAGAGCCCTCACCCTCTCCTGCACCCCAACGCCAATTTTGTGAGCATTCATGGCCCACCATACAATTTCCATCCCCAGATGTGGCCCTTGGGCCAAAATGTTTGTCCACCCCTGTTCTATACCATTAAATACCTGAGTTCTGATAGTAATTCTGTCAGGTCTTAAACCCCCTTTCCGCCCCCCTTCTCCCCCCCGTGTTTTCATTTTTTCAACTCAGTGCCTCACACAAACATTTCACTCTCTGGAGCATTTCCATTACGCCCAGTGGACCAGATAGTTGAAACGCCTCATTCCCCTCAGTTCAGTGAAACCAAGGGTCTTTCTCAGTCTCTTTCTTGGCTCCCTTGGTTTCTTCATTTATATTCTTTCTCCTTCCTTTCCCATTCCTAACATTGTTGCTCTCATGGTTCCCTAGCTTCCTGTGCGCTTTCCCATCTCTTTTCTCCCCAGTGGGGCAAGTGTTGTACTTTCTTTAGATCTTCTCTTCAGCTGTCACTTCCAATTGCTGTGGAACTTTCAAGTTCCAACATTCCATCCCTTCTGGTGTCAGTGGCCCAGCTCTGAACATGTTGTTCACTGCTTGAATAACAGGAGATGGGTTTGGGGGAGGAGGGAGGGAAGAGATTAATGTAATACAAATCTAATTTATGCTATATAGGATGTTTCATATTTGATCTAGGCTGAACACTGTAATTTGCCTATTGGGAGACCAGATTAATAGCATACAGTAACTGGGAAGTGATAGTTCATCAGATGACTTCAAGTACCTGAAATCATATTTAAACAGATCATAGAGATGGGACTTGTACACTTGCTATGCATTAGGTAGCTGGAGGACTAAACTCACTATGCAGGTAGCTATGATAGACTAGGGTGGGGATATGCACCAGCAAGGGATGGGGCAGAAAGAAACCCTGGTTAAAAAAAAAAAATCAATTTCCTAAGAGTTGTAGAAAAAGAATGGGATGATGCTGTTATTTCTACATTGGTGCTACCCCATAACCCTTCTTTGAGTGCTTCAACTTTTATGAGCCTCTGTACAGTATATCTCTTAAACTTCAAGCTCCATCACTTCACTGCTAGAAAGGTGAAGGAATTTTCTGTTTCTCCTTTCTCACTCAATTTCTCTCAGAGCTGCCTTCGTGTCCTGAAGAGATGGCAGGTCTCCACTACTCCTAGTTTTGAGTCCTCCTCCAGTCTCTGCCTCTTTTGCCACTTCTGGCTTTCACATGCAGCAGTGTAATGAAATGGACATAATTCTTTACTGTTTCATTGCTGCTCGTAGCAGCAGTGAGTCTAATCTAAGTCTTGTTAATATGCTGCTGCTCAGCAAAATTCTGAGTAGCAGTAGGAGCTTTGAAACTGTCTGGAGCTTCAGGAAGATGTTGTACTGGATTGGATAACATTTGGAAAGTTATCTTTGTGATCAGAAAACATGCATTCTGCAGAAATTGATTACTTAGGCCCTTCTAGTAACCAGAGAAGGTTTCTTATTCCAGTAAGTGAATTTTTAGGGACTTGCTTGTGTGCTTAAAACACTCAGTGCTTTTATTATACGTTTAGATGTTTGCATAAACTAAACTGGAGTCAAAAGATAAGTGTGTGAAAGCAGAGCTCAAAAATTAATATTGCAAACTGTTTGCCAAATATGAAAATTACTGGCTATGGTTTTTCCAGGCTGTGGAGGCCAGAAGATAGTCTGGACCACAGTCAGCAGCGGCAAGAACCAAGTAGGGAAATTAAGGCCTCTGCGACAGAAGTTGTTGCAAGGAGAGAAGTGGCAAGTAGTGCTCTTGGGAAGGCTTTAATGGCACTAGCTGACACACCGCTCATAGATCAGTTCGATCACCAAAACAGACTTTTCACTTGCAGCTGGTGAACCCAAATTTTGAGCGCTGGTGAAAGGAAGGGTTTCGCTGTGGGGGCAAAATGGGAACCTTTCCTATTTCAAGATTTGCCAAATGTATCGCCAAATAAACATGCTTGAAGGTGTTTTGGACCTCTATGTAAAGTACTGTTAGTAAGTACATGAGCATCAATAATTAGCATAAGCATTGTACATTAAACTCCAGTATCATTGGGTTATTTTTGAGCTTCAGCAAATACTTATAGTAATCTAATTTGGGTTTACATCTTTATTTAGTAAAAAGTGTAACTGAGGAAAATCCAGGTCATGCCAGGTACTAAGCTGAAAGATAAGAGCTGCTTTTTAAAAGGATCAGTATTAAATATTGTCTGAAGATTATAGACAAAAGGCTCTAAGATCTTAGGTATATAATACAATACATGTTATTCCATTAGATCAGGGTTCTTTTGCACTTGTTCCCATCTCCTTCATATAAGTTCCGTAATTCATTTATGGTGATTTACTGTCTTTAATGCCTGTATGTATTTTGGTTTAAAATGTCATACTTGGGTCATTTTACTTTAATACAGTTATCTAGAATAGTCTACTTTTAATTTAGGTATCTGTTGGATTCAGTAGTTATGCAATAACCCTGTCAAACTTTGAGTTACCTCAAAGTTTAAAATTTATAAATACTGTATGCATTTATAAAATCTAAGACCAATAGAAATGTTTTCATAATTCGGTATTCCAGTGGGAAGTGTGCTTTGCTCACATATTCCTGCAGTATTTGCAACTCAAATACTAGTGTTAAGTCTTTCACCCAAAAGTGAAACTGACTTGGTCTGTCCAATCAATGAAATGTAAGGAGTAAGCAGCATAAATAGTTAAATACGTTTTTTAATACTTCTAGATTCAGTAGTCTAAGGTGTTGGTGATATATATAAGAACTTGTTTGGTGACTCTTTTGAAAGGCTTAAAAACAAATGATCTGATTCATTTGAATACCATAATTCACTACCAATAGCACACCCTACACAATAATAGTTCAGGGAAGGAGCAGTTGCTTCGTTTCAGTGGTAGGTGAAGGAAAGTGTTTTGAGTCCCTTCAGAAAAACAGGCAATTTATAATTTAAAAGCACTTGCCATCAGAAACAATTAAAGAGCACCTGAAATGACTTTTTTGCTCAAGCATTCATGGCACTTCTATTATAAGAGAGTAAGTAGTCAAGAGGGTACTAATTATATATGTTGGGGGTTTCAAACATATGGAACCCAGCAGCATAAATCTTTTTCTTTCCATTTTGGTGCCTCTCCTCTGTAAGCTCTAGGAACACTTCAAAAACTGCCATTAATTTATCAAGTTATCTGGCCATTGAAATATTCTGCTTGAGATATCCTAGATCATTCTTTTATAAATCTTACAGATCCCAGTTTCTAGTAATTACCTTTTGGTAGAAAATAAAGTTAAATGACAAGGAAGAATAAGACTTCTACAAATTCTCAGAGAAGTAAGGGTCCTTCTTTCCTCCCTTTTTTTGTGGTGTAACTTCTGGAGCTTATTATGTTAATTACTTGTTACCCAAAATTCATCTTTTTCTAAAGCTGGAGAGATGCTTAGTGGTAGCTAAAATGCTACTAAGAATCATTTTCCCTTCCTTTGCTTATATGGTGACTTGCGTGCTAAGAGCTGGAGTTAACAGGAAACCACAGCTGCTGTTGCTCATCATAGCGACAGCTGCCTAGAGAACTAAAACAATCCAAATAGGGTACAGGAAATGGGAGGCAGCAGAACACAACTGACTTTAAGGCAAAGTAGACTAGCTGTTTTCTAACTAAAATCTATAATCTTATTTAACAGTCTAAAAATTGTGTAACTGATAGCATAGCTGGGACAAAACTGTTTAGTTAAGGGGTTTTCGCATGAGCCAGTTGAGAACAATTGTCAACAGGTAGGTTTCCTAGAGTTAATGGGGCTTGAAAGCTTAAGGTCAATGAAGGCATTCTTTTATATTAACATCTGATGTGGGGTTCTCAGCTACTTGGTAGTAAGGAATGGATTCACTGATGTTCATAGGGCCCCGTTTACATTGGGGCTAAAATTGTACACTTTTAAAAATTACTTAAAACTTGTTTATGCTAACTGTTTAGGAGTCCACTGTCAATGAATCCAAATTGACCATATGGTCTGAAATAGCTTGGCCCCTTGTCCACATTGGCTACCTTAAATAGTCTAAAACTGATGCAACAAGCATACATTTTAGTTCCAGTGTAGCTGAGAGCTAGTGGTTCTGGTTTCCATACACATTTTGCATCTCTGGTCAGACCGTTCGCAGTCCCGTGATGTTAGGGATTTTCAATAACCTGTTGAAGTGGAATGACACATGACAGTGGTCAAATATTCATGGCCCAGTCCTTATTCCTTATTTTAGAGACAACTGACTGCCTTAAATTATTGCTCCTGCAACTTGTGGATGATGAATCTGCATTTCTTTGTGGAGCAGCTTAGCTGACTGACTGCCAAGGGGAACTTACTTCTGCTGAGAAACTTTCTAGTCTCTATCTCTTCTATTTTCTGTTCTCCTCTGGCTAGTAGATTTCACCTTCTCTCCTGTCCTGTATCTGCATGTCAGTGTTTTTCTTACCCTAATAACTCATTCCTCTATTCCCCATTCTACTGTTATCCTCTTCCCCCAACAGGGGTTCTACGATTGGACACTAGATGACAGTGTTCTCTGCTGCTGGCAATGCTCTATTATACAGGCTTTATTTAGACAAGGCTTGATTTCTCTAAGGGCTTGTCTATGGGTATGTCTACACTACGAGAGTAGTTCGATTTTAGTTAAATCGAATATGTGCAATCGATATTAGAAAGTCGAACGTGTGTGTCTACACTAAGGACAGTAATTCGACTTTGTCAGTCCACACTACCAGGGAAAGCGTCGACATTGGAAGCAGTGCACTGTGGGCAGCTATCCCACAGTTCCCGCAGTCCCCGCTGCCCATTGGAATTCTGGGTCGAGCCCCCAATGCCTTCTGGGTAAAAAAAATGTGGCGAGGGTGCTTTTGGGTAACTGTCGTCATCCGTCAGTCACTACCGCCCTGCCTCCCTCCCTGAAAGCGCCGGCGGGAAATCAGTTCGCGCACTTTTTGATCAGTGACAGCGCGGACGCCACAGCACTGCGATCATGGATCCCGCTGCGACCATCGCTGCAGTTGTGGCCGTTCTCAACACCTCGCACCTTATCATACACCTTTCCCTGAGGCAGATGCAGAGAAATCAGGCGAGGAGGCTACGGCACCGCCGTGAGGGCCTGAAGTCGGAGAGTAGCACAGAGCTGTCAGAAACCACGAGCCCCAGCGCCCAGGACATCACGGTGGCAATGGGGCATGTGGATTTTGTTGAACGGCGATTCTGGGCCCGGGAAACAAGCACGGACTGGTGGGACCGCATAGTGCTTCAGGTCTGGGATGAATCCCAGTGGCTGCGAAACTTTCGCATGCGGAAGGGGACTTTCCTGGAACTTTGTGACTTGCTGTCCCCTGCCCTGAAGCGCAAGGACACCCGCATGCGAGCAGCCCTGACTGTCCAGAAGCAAGTGGCCATAGCCCTCTGGAAGCTTGCAACGCCGGACAGCTACCGGTCAGTCGCGAACCACTTTGGCGTGGGCAAATCTACCGTGGGGGTTGTTGTCATGCAAGTAGCCAAGGCAATCGTCAAGGTACTGCTGTCAAAGGTAGTGACCCTGGGAAACGCGCAGGCCATCATAGATGGCTTCGCTGCAATGGGATTCCCAAACTGCGGTGGGGCTATAGATGGGACTCACATCCCTATCCTGGGACCGGGCCACCAGGCCAGCCAGTACATCAATAGAAAGGGCTACTTTTCAATGGTGCTGCAAGCACTGGTGGACCATCGGGGACGGTTTACAAACATCTACGTCGGATGGCCGGGCAAGGTTCATGACGCTCGCGTGTTCAGGAACTCTGGTCTGTTTAGACGGCTGCAGGAAGGTATTTACTTCCCAGACCACAAAATAACTCTTGGGGATGTGGAGATGCCTACAGTCATCCTCGGGGACCCAGCCTACCCGCTAATGCCCTGGCTCATGAAGCCCTATACTGGCGCCCTGGACACAGAAAAAGAACTGTTCAACTACCGGCTGAGCAAGTGCAGAATGGTGGTGGAGTGTGCTTTTGGCCGTCTCAAGGGGAGATGGAGAAGCTTACTCACTCGCTGTGATCTCAGCGAAACCAATATCCCCATCGTTATTGCAGCTTGCTGTGTGCTCCACAATCTGTGTGAGAGCAAGGGGGAGACCTTTATGGCGGGGTGGGAGGTTGAGGCAAATAGCCTGGCTGCTGATTACGCCCAGCCAGACAGCCGGGCGATTAGAAGAGCCCAGCGGGACGCGCTGTGCATCCGGGAGGCTTTGAAAGCCAGTTTCAAGGCTGAGCAGGGTACCCAGTGACTTTTAAGTTTGTGGACACAGAAGCAGAACTTGCCCCCGTTTCTTTACCCAGTTGCCGTCGACTATCCTCTCCAATTACATACCCCCTTCACCCCCTTCCCAAAAAATAAAATCTGTTCTGTTTTGTTAATGGACACCGTTGTCTTTATTACTGTTTTCGCCGGAATGTTTTAAACCTGGGACGCAGACTGTGGCGGGGGGCGGGTTTAGGGTTGTGATGCAAATGATGCTTCTAAACTCCAGGAATGACAGGCTCCGCGGTGGTGGACTGGTTGTTTCAACGGAGCCTGCCAGCCCTCCTGGCCGGGACTGCGTGTATGTGTCGGCTATGTGACTGTCTTGCAGGGGGAGGAGGGTTACAGATCCCCTGCTGCGCGGCTCTGTGATGCAGGGTAAGGACCGCTGCATAAGATCTGTAACTGCCCTCCCCCGCCACCAAGTCACAGAGCAACACCACCCCCCCCACCACACAAAACATGAAAACCACCTACCAGGATAACTAGTCACTGCACTGTATATGTGCCCTGCTCCTGCACCTGCCCCCTGCTAAAGGTGACTGTCCTGTCCAATGACCAAGCCCCTTCCCCCCCCTTCAGACAGACTCCCCTCCAAAAGAAGAGGATGGAAACAGAAATGAACAGAAACTTATTCTTTATTAACAACCGCACATGGAACGGGGGCGTGAAACTTGGACGGGGTCTTGTGTGAGGCGGGTAGGAAAGGACTTTTCAAATTTTGGGGAATGAGAGCCTTCTAGTGGTAGAGCAGTCCGCAGGGGTGGAGTGAAATTTTTCACGGCCCCTTCCACCCCTCCGTGTTTGGACTTTGGGTGAGGGGGGTATGGGACTTGGTGGCGGGGCAGGGCAGTTACAGAGAGACTGCAGCGGGGCTCTCTCCTCCTGCCTAAGGTCCTGCAGAACATCCACAAGGCGGCGGAGCGTGTCCATTTGCTCCCTCATTAGTCCAAGCAGCGTTTGAGTAGCCTGCCTGTCCTCCTGTCGCCACCTCTCCTCCCGTTCAATGTTTGCCCGGTGCATTTGGGACAAGTTCTCCCTCCACTGTGTCTGCTGGGCTGCCTGTGCTCGGGAGCATCCCATTAGTTCAGCAAACATGTCTTCCCGTGTCCTCTTCTTCCTCCTCCTAATGTGCGCTAGCCTCTGGGCAGATGTGGCTGTGGGAATTGGAAAAAGGGAGTGAATTCCTGAGACAGAGCAATGTATCTGTGAACAGAGAACATAGTCTTTCTCTGTGAACAAGACCATGCAGAGCACCTATCACACGCGCACTGAGGACAAGGTCGAATTTTCGGCCCTCGCCTACCGTGCCTGTGGTCTTGCTGTGGCGAGCTGAGGAGCAGGGCTGGACACCGGACTTTGTCTAGCTGGCAAACATGGTAAGCCGTAGACTTGTGGCCGCTTAAAACTTTAAGAGTGGCACTGGCCTCCTTTCACATAGAAAGCAACGCGAGTCTCTGCTGGCAGCAATCCTGCAAGCATGAACTCTGGCCCTGTCCCACCCCCTCGCGGCTGTAAACCGCGTGGCTGTAAACCGGCGGTTGCAGTTCTGTAAAGGGACGGGCAAGCAGTCCCAATACTAACTTTCCCCTACCTAATTCACAGCAGGGAGTCATGCCAGACATCACCCTCCTGAAGGTCTCGGAGAGCCAGAAGGAGAAGATGCTCCGGGACAGCCTGCAGAAACCGGGGCCATTTGCTGCAATGCTCTGCAAGGCCATGATCCCGGAGTACCTGCTGGCGTTGTGGCAGGGAAACGTGTCCTACCACGGGGGGCCTAATAAGCTCTCCCTGCCCAGGAACCTGCTCATGAGGCTGGAAAAACACCTGCAGGAGGCGTATGAGGAGTTCTCCCCGGAGGATCTCGCCTCTATCCCCGGTTACATTGACCAGTTCTTGGCTTAGGTGCCCTTGGAGGGACAAATGACTGCAGGGTTTTGGGCACTATAATCATGAAGCGGACATTGTGAAATTTTTTGAAAATGGTTCGGACTACATATTGAGGCGCCCAAAGACAGACTAATCATGATACACTTTGCACAGATTCCCCTTTTGTTTGACTTTCCTGTTTACATGTTTTGAAGCACTTTACCCACTGTTAATATTTTAAATATGCCAGTTATGTTGTAAATAAATGTTTAGATATTTAAAACACTTACTGCTTGATCCTTCCCCTGAATCTGTGTCTGGGGTAACGGCGGGGGACGGTTGGTAGGGGATCTCTGTCAGGGTGATGAAGAGCTCCTGGCTGTCGGGGAAATCAGCGGTGCCAGCGCTGTCGACTGCCTCGTCCTCCTCATCTCCTTCTTCATCTTCCCCGTCCGCTAACATGTCGGAGGAACCGGCCGCGGACAATATCCCATCCTCAGAGTCCACGGTCAGGGGTGGGGTAGTGGTGGCGGCCGCACCTAGGATGGAATGCAGTGCCTCGTAGAAACGGGATGTGTGGGGCTGGGATCCAGAGCGTCCGTTTGCCTCTTTGGTCTTCTGGTAGCCTTGTCTCAGCTCCTTGATTTTCACGCGGCACTGCAT
This sequence comes from Terrapene triunguis, assembly GCF_002925995.2. Classification (NCBI taxonomy): domain Eukaryota; kingdom Metazoa; phylum Chordata; order Testudines; family Emydidae; genus Terrapene; species Terrapene triunguis. The sequence continues at coordinate 377,531 of NW_020664497.1, read as the reverse complement.
TGCATCCCGGCTGTAGCCTCTCTCTGCCATGGCTTTAGAGATCTTCTCATAGGTCTTTGCATTCCGTCTTTTGGAGCGCAGCTCGGAAAGCACGGACTCATCTCCCCACACAGCGATGAGATCCAAGACTTCCCGATCCGTCCATGCTGGGGCCCTCTTTCTATTGGATTGCACGGCCATCTCTGCTGGAGAGCTCTGCATCGTTGCCACTGCTGCCACTGCTGCTGAGCTCGCCACGGTGTCCAAACAGAAACTGCGCTTCAAACTGCCCAGACAGGAAAAGGAATTCAAATTTTCCCGGGGTGTGGCTGGTCAGAGCATCCGAGCTCGGACTGCTGTCCAGAGCGTCAACAGAGTGGTGCACTGTGGGATAGCTCCCGGAGCTATTAGCGTCGATTTCCATCCACACCTAGCCTAATTCGATATGGCCATTTCGAATTTAGCGCTACTCCTCTCGTTGGGGAGGATTACAGAAATCGATTTAAAGAGAGCTCTATGTCGAACTAAATGGCTTCCTAGTGTGGACGGGTGCAGGGTTAATTCGATATAACGGCGCTAAATTCGACATAAAAGCCTAGTGTAGACCAGGCCTATGCTGGTACGCTAAATTGGTGCCGCTGCGATTGATGCAGCAGTGTCGATTTACTGGGTCTGGTGAAAATGCGATAAATTGATGGTAGAGTGCTCTCCCATTGACTTCAGTACTCCACCTTGCTGAGAGGTGGAAGGTAAGTTGGTGGGAGAGCAACTCCAGCCGACATAGCATGGTGTAGACACTGTGTTAGGTTGATGTAAGCTATGTCACTCAGGTGGATGCTTTTCCAGGAGAGATGCTGTAACTCAAACAGGAGTTAATTTAGGAAAGTCCTATGGTGTACAGAAGGTCAGACTAGATAATCACAGTGGTCCCTTTTGTCCTAATCTATAAATATACACGTTGTACTACTTTAACTATACCCATATAGTTTGAGTGTACAAACCCATCCCCCATTATATTGATATAAAAGGTGCCTCTACCAGAATATCTTATTCATGTATGGGAAGGGGAATAAGTTGTACTGATCTAAGACATCTTTATGTCGGTAGAAAGAGGGGTTGTACTGGTATAACTATTTTTTTTTAATAACCCCAGCTCAAATAATTATACCAGTGCAAAAACTATGTAGATCAGGCCTTAAAAAGTTACAGGCCCTTACCACAAGGACTTTAAAATTGTCAACCAGTTCTAGTACAGCTCACGCTACTAGCTGTCAGTGGGGGCCATACAGCAGATGGGATTTTGCACACCATATGACACTTGCAACCTAAAATGAACCCTGAAAGCTAATAACTTAATTTTCAAGTTATGGACACTTTTATGGAAAACACAGGAGGGGGGGGAGGCATAGCTTAGTGGTTTGAGCATTGGCCTGCTAAACCCAGGGTTGTGAGTTCAGTCCTCAAGAGGGCCACTTAGGGATCTGGAGCAAAATCAGTACTTGGTCCTGCTAGTGAAGGCAGGGGGCTGGACTCGATGACCTTTCAGGGTCCCTTCCAGTTCTAGGAGATGGGATATCTCCATTAATTTAAAATGAGCCGTGTTATGGTGATACAACTTCTACCAATAGCTAAGTTTGTGTGTATATTTTACATAATGGTTCCTTATTTTAGCATTAGGTCTTAGCATTATCATTTAGGTTTAGCATTCCCCTTTTGTTGAAACTAGGCATGCTAGAACAGATGCAATTGTGGGTATACATTTAAATATCTGATTTGAAGAGCTACTGTTGACTTCTCTGGTTGCTGGTAGGGAATGATTTACTTAATGTTCTGTGCACTTGAACAAGTACTGCTTATTAAAATGAATCTTTGTAGGCCATTAATAAACCCAGTCTTGTTTCACTGCTCTCCTGGAAGAAATAAGCCATCCAAAGAGGGAATGTACGTGCAGATAAGTAGGTCTGAAGTAGCAGAGCTGTTTCTGCTAGGAATGCAGGAATTGTCAGAGAAATAAACTGGTGGTCCATATAGTTGGTATCTGCTCTAACAATGACCTTTAGTAGATGTGTCAAAGTAAAATGGAAGAATCACTATTATAGACAACTGTAGACTAATCTACCCACAGAGAGGGTTTTTCCTAACCCTAACTAACCACTTGTTAGTTTAGTGGTTGGGTAATCTCTGGGAATAAGAGGGATTTTATTCCTTTTTTTTTTTTTTATTTTTCTTTTAATGTAGTTTACTCATGCTCTTTCCTGGGTGATTAACTTAGAACCCAGGAATGAGCATGAGTAGTTAAATTTCTTTATTCCAATGCAAGTTACTTTGCATTTGTCAACAATGACTATTATCCTGCATTGTATTACCCACTCACCTAGCTTTGTTAGGTCCCTCTAGAGTTTCATTAAAATAACCTATTTTTTTTTTCCATCTGCAAGTTTGCCACTTTACTGCTCACCCCCATTTCCAGCTGATTAATAAACATTAAACACAGGTCCTGGTATGGAACCCTTGGTGCACCTCTGGGTTAACTTTCACATGTGGAAAAATGACCATGCATTCTGAAGAGGCCTGTGAATCATGTTGGAGCAGGCAGTTAAGAGTTCTATTCCTAGTGTCACATATGAAAGCTGGTGGTTGTGGTACTTTTATATATGCAATTGAAGGTTAATCCATAATATGGACTAATCCTTTAGTACAAAAACCAACTAACCTCTTCCCTTGTACTCTTCCCAAACTTAACCCATGTGAAAATGTTACCAGGAGATCACATATCTAAAATGAGTATCTATAGCAGAATTACTTTATATCAATGAAAGCTGATTTAAACTGATCGTTGCAGCATCAAAAGAGCTGTTTCTAATGTGGGATTACAATTAATATCTGTTTGCTGTAGCTCTTATAAGTCCCAGTTGGGATCTGGGACCCCATTGTGGTAAGTGCTGTACAATCAGAGTTGGATAGTCCCTGCCATGAAAAAGCTTATTTTCTGATACCTATATGTTTTGCATATAGAGAGGTGTACAGAACAAGTACATTTTGTACACTTTAAAAAAAAAAAAGGGGGGGGGGCAAATTATGATCTTTAAAAAATGCCTGAAGCTTGTATCCCCTTCCAATCTTGATTCTCTTTTGTGGGGTGTGTGTGGTTGTTTTTTTGAAGAGTTGAAATTCAAAGTAGAAAACAAAACCCTGAACTTTACATGAGTGGATTCAAACCAGCAGATGGAAGGACGCTTCCAAGTCGTGATGAACTCTTATTCAAACTTGCTGAGTTCTGTAAGAAGCTTAATTCAGTGGGAGTAGTGGTCTGGGATGTTTTGCTATGAAGTGTTACTATGGTGACTAGAGAACCTTTATTTGCTCCTTAAATGGAAGGACAACTTTATATTCTGTAGACGTTGGAGTATCTAATGTAGAGATCATGCTGTGGGATAACTAAACTCAAAGGATCTAGAAACATTCTGAATGTATCCACTTGCAAATGGGTACATTTTATTAATCATCACTAGGTTCTCAGTATGCCTGGAAATCTAATTCGCATTTGAAACTTGGTTATTCTGTAGTGTCTAAAAGTAACATACTGTCAGTTTCTTTCGGAAGCCAAGGCATATTAATATGCCTAACATTAAAACTTGTACACATTCAGGTCTTGGATTAGAAGCCAGGTTGATTTAATTTTTTCACTTAAAAAAATCAAGGTTTTTCATGGGGTACCTGCTGGTACCTGTTTTATGACAGTTCTCTTCATTTCTGTAATTCCTATTTAAACTGGTTAGGGTGAATACGCCTGCTGTACATCTGGAGTATGATTTGTAGATAAGAGCACCATTACAGACTCCATTGACATTAGAATCCAAAAGATGTTCTTATGCTTATAAGTAGCTTCTATTTTGACACATCCTTTAACAAAAATCTCATCTAAACTGATTCAGGACTTGTAAAGAGAAGAAATTCAGATCTAAAGTTTCCATTTCATCTTGCTATATTGTTTGTTGGTGTCCAAGGATCCTTTCTGGAAGCTATGCTGTAGTCAAATAAAAGCTTTTGAACTTAATACAGAGGTTAACTGGGTGAAATTTAATGGTCCGCAATCTATAGGAGATCAGATTAGGTCGGGGTCCCCAACGCGGTGCCCGTGGGCGCCATTGCACCCGCCGGGGCGTCTAAGTGCGCCCGTGTGCTGGCTGGTGGACAAGCATCCGCCAAAATGCCGCTGACAAGCAGCAGCATCCAGAGGCGTCGCCGCTGAAATGCCGCCAATTTTCGGTGGCATTTCAGCGGCAATGCCTCTGGATGACACTGCTTTCGGCGGCGACGCCTATTGACGTTGTCATTTGTCGGCAGCATTTCGGCGGATGCTCATCTGCTGCCACGGTCCTCCGTGGCTCGTCGTCTGGCGCCCGCCAGACGAAAAAGGTTGGCGACCACTGGACTAGGTAATCTAATGATCCCTTGTGGCTTTAGCATCTGTGAATATATCATCCATGACCCTTAGAGGGTGATACTTGGACACAGAGATGTGCAAGTTTGTTTTGAAATCTGAGTTTGTCAAACATTAAAAATATGTTCTAGGGATCTGCCAGAGTGTGATCTGATTTAGGCTTTAGTATGTCCAGTAGAGAAGATTTTCTTTGGCTTCCTTTCTTGAATACATGAGGAAAAAAACAAAAGCCTCCACTTACTCTTTCCGATCCAAAAATTATTGAACTTCTGTCCTGTTATATGTTGGAGGGGTAATTGTTGAGTACACATTCAACTTTGGTGGCTTTAGATAGGAGTGGGCAAACTTTTTGGCCCAAGGGCCACATCTGGGTGGGGAAATTGCATGCAGGGCTGGGTGTGGGAGGGGGTGCGGTGTGCAGGAAGGGGCTCAGGGCAAGGGGTTGGGGCGCAGGAGGGGTGTGGCAGGGGGTTGGGGTGCAGGAGGGGTTTCGGGGTGGAGGCTCCGGCCCGGCACCGCTTACTTTGAGCCACTCTGCGGTGGCAGTGGCACGCAGCGGGGCTAAGGCAGGCTCCCTGCCTGCCCTGGCCCCGTGCCGCTCCCGGAAGCGGCCGGCACCACGTCCCTGCAGCCCCTGGGCTTTTCCTGATGTATTATACAGTTAAATATTTCTGGTATGATCTAATTTTTAACCTCTCTAACAATTCAGACTAAAGGTGATTCAGCTGACTGGCTTGCCTCTGGCCTGTCTCTCTACATCATAGTCACAGGTTGGGGGAATCAGTCCTTTATTCTTCTTCTAATGTACTACTGACCAGTAATGAAAATTGTGTGTGTCTGGGTTTAAAAGCTGAGACCCTGCAATATGAATGTCTTTCCCTATTCTTCAGCAATTAAATAGAAAAGTAGGTTGGAATTTGAAGCAATTTAAACAATGTAAAGAAAAGGAACAAGAAACTAATAACTTACTGTACTGTGGCTTGGCTTAACTTTTTTTTGGGTGTGGTGGGGAAAGAAAATCCTTCACTTATAAACAAGACTTTCTGGGTTTTTTCCAGTGGAAAGTATTTTCCATGGTTGTGAGTCATGCTGTAACTTAAGGCTTTCATTACAAAAGATAACTTTGTCTAACTGTCTTTAAAAGTTACTGGTTCAAGAGACATTGTGTGGGCCATGCTAGGATTTTTAAAATGTTAATTTTGGTGTGCAGCTTGTATGTGATAGTCTTCATGGTGTTTCTTAAATGTTTTGGAGTGTCATAAACTGTTGGATTGCTTCAAGCTTTGTTCTTTATTCTAATGTGAAAAATGTGCACAAGTTTTCAGAAGTGGGAACACAGTGCAGAAGGGATTTCCAGATGCATAGCAATGCTGTTTCCCAATCTAATTTGCACTGAGTCTTTTGCCAAACTAGGAAGTTGTCGAACTAGATTTCACCGAAGTCCTTAGTATACTAGAAATTAAGTCTTATCTTTGTGCATCCTCCTGCAAAGGGCTGGCAATTTCCCAGGAAAAACTAGTTTAGGACAGGACACTGGTAAATATTGGCTTAAACCCTGTTTAAACTGAGAAAAATAATTGCATCAGTGTCCAGCAAGTTCAGCAAGCATAGAATGTCTCTTTTTTTCAAATGTTGGATACATCCATTCAAAAAACTAGTATGAGACTGGGTCTGTCCACTACATCAAAGTTGGTCTTCTGCTGCATGGCCAAATGGACTTGGACTGGTAGTCTACATCTCTGTAGAAATGTTGTTTGACATATTGTTGAAACAGCTGCTGTGTGGACAGAAGTCTGTAACTAAGTCAAATAAGCATAGTTACAGAAAAGCTGGCTTCTACTTAGTGTAGATGGTGCTTCAGCCACTTCTAGTTTGACACTGAGTGGCAAGCATGCCCTAGAAAGATGGGTGTGTCAGGAAAAACTGAACAAAAATGGAATGTTGTTCTCAGTCAGAACAAGCTGTGCCGTATGTAGTATACGTTCCAGATGAAGTATTTTCAGGAAGGTAATGAATTCCGCTTCCTCTGAGTTATCAGAACAAGATTGGGGAGAACATGTAAACTGCATTTCAAAGTTTAAACATTACTATTCTAATGCTTTGCACCTTTTTTAAAACTTAAAATTTCCTCTAACAGTTTGTGGTATTTCTAGTCTCAACACTAACCATTTATGTAATGAATTTGCAATGAAAAATCTAACAGTCTTTTTTAATTTACTGTCAGATAAAAACTAAAATCATATGCCTGTTCTGAGGGAAGCATTCAGCCCTATAACTCTTGTTAGACTTATTGAAAAGTATATTCACATAGGAGGGCAGAAATTTGGCTGCCAACTTTTGAGCTGCACTCAGTTTCTTTGTAGACTTGGGATCATTTCCAGTGCATTCAGGAATGGCTTTCATAGGAGCTCAGGGGTTTACTTTGGATAATGCTTTTCACGTCTGAGGACCTGGATTTGTGCTCTTCTTTGGATAATAGGAAATCTGTGGAGTCTTTCTAGTTTCTAGTGTACACTCTGTCCCTGCTACAGCCTTCCACCTCCCCCTCCCCAGTTTGGCACAATTTACAGCCTATGCTCAAGAATCATAGGACTAGGGTAGAGAATCATTGTAGGTTAGAATTTAGACTCTGTAGAGCTGTGGGAGAAACTTGCATAGTAGCTACTTTTGGTTGCAACCTTGTGCTGTTATCCCTTGGCTTTTGTGGGCACTAAGTTCACATTCTAAACTGCAAGTCTAAGCATCTAGAGTTCTATTTATGTACCCAGTTAGGGTTGACTAAAAAAAGTTACCTACTTTGCAGCTGCAACTTGGTAAGGCAGTATGACGCTGCCATGTAAATTAAATATAAAAAGAATTAAAAACCAATTTCTGACATTTGACACACTGTCTTCAGCTTCAGTAATCAGAAAAAAAATAAAAGTTCTTAGACACAATTTATATTCCCAACCTTTGTGAAATTAGCTTCCAGTTTGTTTTGAACTGCCTCTAAGTCAGAAAGATACAAAATATTACAAGCCCTTCAAATTTTACAAAAGCTGTTTTGCATTACCCTACCTGCAAGGTCATATTCAAGATCTTTTATTGTAAAAGTCTCCATGCCCAGTGACAAATCACTTCATTTTCTATAAAGTGAATGAGTTGCAACGCTTAGGGTTAGAGGGATCCTGGCAAGCTTTAGCATTATGTTGCTGAATGATTCATTCTGGAAGCTACTGATTCTTAAATGGCAAGCTTTGTTAACACAGAGTTAAGGTTGCCCAGTGATAGCTCATGTCCTTCCAGAATGTTGATTTCAGCAAAACTCAAGCTTCTGAACACCAGGAAGTACAGAGTAGGGTAAACCTTAGTTCTGCGCCCCCCGCCACTCCCCCCAAGCTGGCAATAGCCATTGGGAGTTATCTGTATGCACTCAAGCTGCATTCACTGTCCTAGCTGTACAGAATGGTAAAGGAATAAGTTGGAACAGCTTGGGAAGAGTTGTGATTGTGATGAGGCGATCTGGGGATTAGTTTGAGGAGCATAGTAGAGTTGTGATTATGATTCAATGAAATCTGGATCTGATTCCCCTGTGTGCTTTATCAAAGGAAAGAGGTGGATGTGTACCTTGAGGTTCCAGTCTTCATCATTACAGTACAGAATTGTGTAGGTTGTGTCAGTAGCAGGGCACTGAGGTCATCTTCCCATGGGTATTTTCAGTTGTGAGGTGGGATATGAGAACAGTCTGTGGATTTAATGATAGGGGAAAGAACAGCTTTTGGTGGTATCCTGTGCAAGTTGATATCTATCCGTGAGCGCAAAAAAAAAAAAAAAGTTGCCAGAATGCATCAACATAAAGAAAAGCTGTTCTGTTTCTGGGGGATGTATTTCTAGAACCTCGTAGTCAAATGGACCCAAACTTGGAACACTGACTCTACCCTGTACCTCCATGACACACACCAAATTTCAAGGCAATCTGATTAACTTTATGTATTTTAGAGCACTTAGAACAGTCAAGCTTTAAACCTTTACTACAGGAAAGCTGTCCCTCTCCTTTAATACCTCTCAACTGCCCCTTGTTTAATGGCACACCATTTGTCCTAAGTTAACTATATGGTGTACATTAAGTGCCCCTTTCATTTCTACTATTGAAAACGACCAGAAACAACTAACTTGAAGTTAATGATTTGTATTTTATTTCCTACACTGCTTTTGTTATTTTGAAGCTGTTGTACATCATCTCTTACTTCAATCTTGACAAGCTGAGAGAGAGATTGCCCACTTGCATGTAGTGGGCTGGTGTCCTAGAGCAGTGGTCTCCAAAGTGGGGCGCGCTGCAGGAGGAGCTTTTTTGTTTGTTTTGTTTGTTGTTGCTTCGGCGTGGCAGGGGGTGCATGCTCAATTTTTTTACTGATGGGGTGCGCGATCAAAAAAGTTTGGAGACCACTGTCCTAGAGTTGCTGTTTGCAATTTTCAAATACTAATTGCAAACTCACTTCATTCTTCTTGTTTGTTTTCCTTTGTTTTTCAGGTATTCGTTACAGCACAGATGTTAGCGTGGATGAGGTGAAAGCTTTGGCCTCTCTAATGACATACAAATGTGCTGTGGTTGGTAAGTGATACTAGTTTGTCAAGTACGGATAATAATTATTCGAATTAGCATTGATTTAAATCACTGTGAAATAGCTGAAGGACTGAATTTTGTTATTTTTAGATACTAATCTCCTTTTACTAAAATCTAACCTGTTAAAATCTGCAACAAGTGATTTTGAATGCTTACCCAGTAACTATAGTGCTGTATTTCCTTTGCTATTATTGAAGCTACATGTTTTTGAATAGTACTTTGTTCTCTACATTCAGCTCTTCTACTGTGCTTCATCTCTCAGTAAAATTATCCCATGCTTAATATGTTAGTACCACATGGCAACATCCCACTTGACCATAAGGACTTATTTCATGATTGAGTAGATGGGGCTGTAAGGAAGGTCTAAGATTGTATTTTAACAAAAGTGTCCTTAATAAACAGCAAAACTTGAAGGAAATAGATTTAAATAGATCTTAGACTTCCTGAGTTTAGAAGACCCTCTTCAAACTGATCTGAAAAGACTGCCCCTTGTATGAACAGAATGTAAATTTTTAGTGAACATATTAGTGAAATTGTGCTGTGGATGTGGCAGAGTCAGCTTCGCAGTTGACAGTGAGGGTTTAGTGACGGATAACTTTCAAATACGCATGTTTACACAAACTTATAGAAGCTCCCCCTTTTTTGCATAATTTAAAGATCTTGTCACTTCTGTTCTACCTTTATCTTGAAAAATGAAACTCTTTTCCTTTACAGATGTGCCATTTGGCGGTGCAAAGGCTGGTGTTAAGATCAATACCAAGAACTATACCGTAAGTCTAAATTATATACATATATTGTGTAAACGGGAAGAGTTTGAAAGCTCTTTTGTAGGACAGCATTGAAAGCTCAGTAGAAATCCACCTATTTCTTCCTTAGAAGAGATTAAATCAGGGGTGGGTAAACTATGGCCCGCGGGCCAGATCCGGCCCGTTAGGGCTTTGGATCCGGCCTGCCGGATAGCCAGCCCCATGGCACAGCGGGACTGAGGCAGGCTCCCTGCCTCCACTGGTCCCTCATTGCTCCTAGAAACAGCCTGCACCATGACCCTGCGGCCCGTGGGGGGGCAGAGGGCTCCGCGCGCTAGCCTCGATGGCAGGCACCGCCCCCCGCAGCTCCCATTGGCCAGGAACGGTGAACCGTGGCCAACGGAAGCTGCGGGGGAGGTACCCACAGGCGAGGGCAGCACGCAGAGCCCTCTGTCCTCCCCCTCCCCCAGGTCGCAGGGACGTGGTGCTGGCCACTTCCAGGAGTGGCATGGGGGTAGGGCAGGCAGGCAGGGAGCCTGCCTTAGCCCTGCTGCGCGCCACTGCCACCCCAGAGCCGCTCAAGGTAAGCAGCACCAGGCCAGAGCCCGAACCCCCTCCTGCACCCCAACCCCCTGCCCTGAGCCCCTTCCTGCACACTGCACTCCCTCCCGCACCCCAACCCCCTGCCCCAGCCCTACATTATCCTAAAATCATAGAATATTGGGGTTGGAAGAGACCTCAGGAGGTCATCTAGTCCAATCCCCTGCTCAAAGCAGGACCAACACCAACTAAATCATCCGAGCCAGGGCTTTGTCAAGCCGAGCCTTAAAAACCTCGAAGGATGGAGATTCCACCACCTCCTTAAGTAATCCTTTCCAGTGCTTCACCCCTCCTCCTAGTGAAATAGTGTTTCCTAATATCCAACCTAGACCTCTCTCACTGCAACTTGAGACCATTGCTGCTTGTTCTGTCATCTGCCACCACTGAGAACAGCCGAGCTCCATCCTCTTTGGAACCCCCCTTCAGGTAGTTGAAGGCTGCTATGAAATCCCCCCCTCATTCTTCTCTTCTGCAGACTGAATAACCCCAGTTTCCTCAGCCTTTCCTCATAAGTCATATGCCCCAGCCCCCTAATTATTTTCATTGCCTTCTGCTGGACTCTCCAATTTGTCCACATCCTTTCTGTAGTGGGGGGCCCCAAACTGGACACAATACTCCAGATATGGCCTCACCAGTGCCGAATAGAGGGGAATAATCACTTCCCTCGATCTGCTGGTAATGCTCCTACTAATACAGCCCAATATGCCATTGGCCTTCTTGGCAACATCCAGCTTCTCGTCCACTGTAATCCCCAGGTCCTTTTCTGCAGAATGGCTGCTTAGCCAGTCGGTCCCCAGCCTGTAGCGGTGCATGGGATTCTTCCTTCCTATTCATGGCCCTGCATGCAATTTCCCCACCCAGATGTGGCTCTCGGGCCAAAAAGTTTGCCCACCCCTGGATTAAATGAAGTCTCTCTGTTACTCCTGGGAGAATTTGCACAGAATTCCATGTTTTCCCCCACAGAACTGGGGCTGCAGAGCTGCTGGCTGCCACTAGGGGCTGCTGGACTCTGCAGAGTCCTGCTGGCAATGAGCAGCATGCCCAGCCCAGTGGGGATGGAGGCTGCACACTCTGGCTGCCAGGCCCCATCCTCATTCTCCCGGGGACAGGAGAGGGCCCGGGAGACCCAGCTCTGGCAAAGAGTGAGGAAGGGCAGGGCTGCACCACACCACCTCCCCTGGCAGGACAGTAAAGAAGCTGGGGGGAGTAAAGGCTCTGGAGGTGTGTAGGTGTCTGGGCCAGGGGATGCCCCAGGGCTGGGCTCTGGGGTAGGGGGATGCCCTGTGCTTGGACTCGAGGAGGGGGAGAGGGAGCTCTGGGGGCCCCCACGCAGCCCCCTCCAGTACCCCCCAACTGGAACTGGGTGGTCATAGGGGTTTCTTTAACTGTCTATGCCTGGGGAAATCTTTTCGTTGTTGTTGTGTGTATTGTTGACATACTTGTTGACAGGTATTTTCAAATAAATTACCAAAATAATGTAAACTGGAGTGATTATATTGTGTGTTTTTTGACAAAATTTCAGAGTTTAGCAGAATTTTTAATTTTTTGGTGCAGAATTCCCCCAGGAATACACTGTGTACAACTGGCAGGCAAAGATGTATCAAAAACAATTTGATATTTAAGAACTCCCTGTGTAAAAGGTCAAATACTCTTATATCATTTAATTTGCAAAGTCTTTCCCTGAAACTTAAAGGCAATGCAACTAGTCTGCAGCCTAGATTTTTTTTTTTTCAAATGATACTATTCATGCAGAAAGCTTAATCCCAAACATTACCTTTCTTCTGAGAATAATTTTGCACTTAGTGTACCATAAACTTTCTTTAGCAATGAGGTTGACACATTTTTAAAGTCTTAAGTATTATATAATGTGGGTGATTTGCATACTAGTTTTTAAAGTGAGCCAATTGCAGCCATGTTTTCCGGTAATCAAATGTTATAGAACTAGAATAGCCACTACATGAAATGTCAAAGTTCAAATAAACTTAATATTTGTATGAATTACTGAAACTTTGCGTTAATTATGCAATAATCAGGACTGATTGCTGTCATCTACTATACATCTAATTTATATTACATTTGTTTGCTAGGAAAATGGTTGTTTTACAAGTTTTTTCTTAAACACTGAAATATTTGACCAAACAGTGTCCTTACCTGTGTTTCCCTGCTGCATTCATGATTTCTTTTGAATAATTAAAAATATACATAAAGAAAATGAGACCTCCCTAGGCAATTCACCTACTATACTGACCGTACAAAAAAAGGGAGTTACCAGGCAGACACTATGGAAATCGACGTGTAAACGCATGAACAGCTTTTTATTTAAAAAAAAAACTATGATGTTTGTGGGAAATTTTAGGCTGACTTTTAACACTTATACCAAATCCTGGTGACTCCTTTGGCACTTACTATATTTTCTTAATAGGATAATGAATTGGAAAAGATCACAAGAAGATTTACTATGGAGCTGGCAAAGAAGGGATTTATTGGTATGTAAGTACAGTGATACTAGTCAGTGGCATAGCTAGGAGTGGAAATTTGGGTGGGCCCTGACTTTTGGATGGACGAGCAATGACTCTGTGCTAACTTAGCTTCTCCCCCTACGCCATGCCCTCTTTCTAGCTCTGGCACCCCTTGCACAGGGCTTCACCTGCTGAGCTGGGCACACGCGTGAGGCGGCTCAGAAAATGGCAAGGCAGAGCTGCCGGAGCGTAGCTTTCTGAAGGGTGGGCGCATAGCTCCATCCTGAATTTCAGGTGCCCAAGTGACACTTCGGGCCGCTGTGGCAGCACTACATCCTTGCTCAGATTTGGGTGGGTCTGGATGTTAAGAGGGTAGGCCACGGCTCACCTGTGGCTATGCCCCTGATACTAGTAAACTTGTAACTTGGGAATCTAATTTCATGTGTGTTAGCAATATAGACTAGATAGTATCCTGTAAACATGCTGCTCCAGCCCTGTTGTGATACACTTCTTGAGACTTGGCCTCTGATGGGGTCAGATATAGTGCAGAGTAAGACAATAGTTCATCAATCTCACATTGGGCCTTCAGTCCAACTCAGGACTTGTTGATCTTTACTCTGGATATCAGGGGTTTTCAATAGTCCTGACCAGGGGTAAAGCGGTTTCTGTTCCACCTTCCTCAGTGGGTAGGGGAACTCTGGCCCTCCCTCTCCAGTGGATTCTGGTCCAAGGACTCTTCTAAGCAATCAGGGCCTGACTACACAGATCCCTTGCTATATCCCTGCACCACTTCCTACTTGCCCTGTCTTGGGTCTTGCCCATAGCCTCTTCCTGGGTTCACAGTGTATCAGTGCCTCTGTCTCTAAGCCTCTTCCATTGGCTCACTGCAGAGCTTTTTAGTGCTTTCTACCACCCACCTGGTTCTGCTCTAGGAGTTCTCTCTGGTTCCCTGACAGGGCAGTCCATGACCTTGCAGGAGTCTTCCTGCAGCCCCTTCTGCAGAATAGAGAATTCTGAGGGGACTCACTTGCTCCCATTTACCTTCCCAACTGTCTTGAGATCCCTGTTACAGGCCTACCTTCAGGGGGGCTCTGCCTGCCAACAGTCCAAATCCAGTTCTCTCGCTGCAGAATTCTCTTACTGAGTGATAGCCAGCCATCTGCTCTCCTTCCTGGTCAGCTCCCAACTGAGCTGGGTTCAGCCCTTTTAACTTCTCCCTCCATGCTTGACATCTTCTGTGGGTGTAGCAGGGTAAGGCAAATTAAGCTTACAGGCTTTTATTAACCTCTTCTGGTCTAATGTGAGATTGATGCACATCGTTATTTGAATTTCTGCTTTTAAGAAGGTGTTTGGTATCTTTAGTATGATGTAGGCTCTGTGATGCAAACATGCTTCAGCTAATGTCAAATTGCTGAATACCTAGCAATAAAGGATTTATGCCAATTCTGCCTTGTACATATTAAGGTAATGACATTGCCATTTAGAAAGAATTAAATTTCCTGTTTACTCTCAAGTTGCAGTACACTTTCTATGAAAGTTTAAAATAGTTTAGGTGATAAGTGTAGCACTATGCTTATTTTATGGTTAGCTCAGAACACGTAATTTGTCACACTTGAAATATGGTTGGTTATGTATGGTCTTTTAGAGTGAACTGTTCACTACTACCCTGTTTCCTGTAGTCTCAAAATCAAGGCTTTTGGCTGATATCAGAGGAAGGAAATGGAAGATCCACCCCATAGCAACCACACAGATGGTTTCAAAAGAAATGAAGTGAACCCATAGCCTGTGTGGGGACATTTATAGGTGACCCATTTCATTCAATCTCTTTGAACACCTAAGCCTATCTACTTGAAGAGAGTTCCCAGTTGAACTGATGCTGGAACACTTGCAGTCAAAGAGCTCTTGGTGTCATAGGAGCAGGAGAGGAATAAGGCAAGGTTTTTCTTTCATTCCTGATCTCTTAAGAAAACAAAGTCCCAATAGATGTCCCAACAACCATATTCATGTATCTTCCATTTTATTGCTGTCTACATGGGCAGAAGTATGTGTTTTTTAGGATGCATGAGAGTCTGTCAGCGTCCATACAAATATATTTATCAAAATGTAAATGATTTGTGTATTGTACTTAGTGGTAGCTAAGCTGCATTGACAATTGAAATGGTTAGATAGAATGTCTTTACTGATTTATTTATTTTTTAAATTTTTTTTTTTATGAGATGCTGTGTAATTTGTTTGAAATTTTGGAAAATTAAAAGGGGGCTTGGTTTGTTTAAATTCTTGCCAAGGATATCTAGATCTTGTTTATTTCAAATAGTTTGGCTTAGCACAGTCCATAAGCAGTTACCCAGAAGAGTACATAAAATTACTGGTAGGGTGGTACGTGAAGATGCCTCCAGGAATGTTCTTCATGAAAGATGCCTTGCCTCTTCCATTTTTAAGCGGTTACCTCTGATAAGAAATGAGTATCAATAAACTAGACAGCAATATCTAGAACAGCCTATCAAGTATTTGCAAGCAAGAAAATTTACCCAAACTCAGAACATTGATGTAAAGAAGAATGAAACTGAAGTATACGGCTTTTACATTTAAAATCAAGTGTAGGTATGCCAAGTATAAGTTGTATATGTGTAGCTTTTTCTCTCCTTCCTTTCTACTGTGGTCTATGTGAAATATACCAGATAAATAAAGCAAAAGCACAAACACACTTTTAATGTGTTATTTTATTACTAACTACATTTTTGATTAAATAAAATGTGGACCAGATAGTCAATGATTTCGATAGCTTAAAGGGGTTTTGCCAGGTTACTAAAACAAGATATGGTGTCTAAAATCCACAGTTGTTAAAAGTATGGTCTGCTCTTCCTTGAATAACTGAGGTTTAAATATGAAATTAGGTCATCTCAACCAATCCCAGCTGTCACACCAAGGAGAGGAGATAGAGAATTTGAAGATAAATATTTGTATTTAATCCTTGATACTTGTTTTTACTCTTGCTAATAGGGCCTGGTATTGATGTGCCTGCCCCCGATATGAGCACAGGTGAGAGGGAGATGTCCTGGATTGCAGATACCTACGCCAATACCATAGGACACTATGTAAGTTCTGAGCAAATGCTTCAGAGTAAAAGAGCTTCCTTGCTCTTTGCGGAAACCCAGCCAACATTATGCCAGAGATTTATTGCCTTGTTGACTAGTCCTCTAATTTTATTTAATTGTGTATGTAACTATAGCACTTTAATCATGGTGTTTTAGGTCATGTTTATGAAAAAAGAGTATGAAGACTTCCTCTTCAGACATCACAATGTAAAAGTTTAGTTGATATGACCAATTTCCAAAAAAGAAGCAGCTTCAGCAGTCATTTGACATGTTTTCATGTGTTGCATATAATGGAACAAATAGTATGGTCATATTCAAACTGCATTAAACCGTTGGTCCAATGTCCTCCTCTTTTCACAGCAGTATTTAAAAATAAAGACCCACAAACAAGTTTTCAGGGAGATCGGTCGTTAGCCCCTGGTAACTCTGACCATGCTTAATGTCGTCCCGGTTAACATTGTTTCGTTGTTACATCCCTGACCTATTAGAGAACATACTCATTTAAAGTTGCACAATGTTGCCTTATAACATTGTTTGGCCGTGGAGGCTTGGAACCAGGGTGGGTCAGCAACCTCCCATCAGCTCCTTTCCAGTCCCTCCCCCCAGCACCCTCCCGCCCCCGGCAGCCCCACGGATCAGCAACTCCCCCCTCCCATCCGCAGCAATCAGCTGTTTCATGGGTGTTCATGAGGTTCTGAAGGGGAGGAGGGAGGACGCAAAGCACAGCCTCCCCCTTCCCTCCCGGTTCCTCCCCCCACAGCAATCAGATGTTTTGTGGGCGTTCAGGGGCTCTGGGGGGCAGGAGCAAGGATGCGCTCAGGGGAAGGGCTGGGGTGGGGGCGGGCCTGGGGTAGAGCCGGGAGTTGAGCACACACACCCTTCCGCGCCCCTGGGACTTTGGAAAGTTGGGGCCTGTGCAGCCATGCATGCACCATCCGGAGGAGGGAGTGGTGCGCTCCAGAGGGATAGCGTGGGTTCATCATCACATTCAGTTTCCCCAGGGAAGTGTTTGCAGCCGCTGCCCTGCAACTACTGTCTCTCCTTGGTGCTGCCTTGTAGAGTGTGAGACTACATTAACAACAATGTGTTAACCCTTGAGGGCTCAGCCAAGTGCTAGTTCATCATTTAGCAGCAAGGGATTCTCTGGGAAATATCCCACCTGCTATCAACACGGTTGTTTTAGGACAAGCTCAGGGAGCTCATGAGCAGGTCCCCAGACAACACTCTGATTAGCACTTGTTTAAAATATATACTGTATATGTATATAATGTCTTGTGTCTGGTGAAAAAAATTTACCTGGAACCTAACCCCTCCCTATTTACATTAATTCTTATGGGGAAATTGGATTTGCTTAATATCGTTTCGCTTAGTTGCATTTTTCCTGAACATAACAAACTTAAGTGAGGAGTTATTGTAAAATACAATGTTCTAGAACAATATGAAAGCACAATAAGGTGGGTGATTAATGACGGACAAAATTCAGAATTGGCTTGCATTTTAAAATCAGACTTTCAGTCCTTTTTGACTATTTAGCTAAACTAGTTTGTTAGTTTAACACTACTTGTTACATACTGTATTAAATTAAATACTGTATTAAATACTCCATCTCTGTACAATGAAGAAAGATAGTGTTTCTGTTCAAAGTCCATATATTTAGCTCTTTAAAGTCTTAATGAAGTTTTACCATTTATCAAATGTTTTTAAAGCACAGTATCTCAGGTTTTTGCATCAGTTATTGCAGTGATTTCTCTGAAATTGTTCATCTATATATTGACAATTATGAATGGCTAGTCTTAATTGTTAAAGTGCCTGAGTGTTTGAGACATCACTGCAGGGCCTGTTGAAGTGACACTGTCAAGCTGGAGAAATACTGCGACTGTTGAATTGTGTGTATTGTGTTAATACCCTGTTGATCACACACAGTTAATCCTCTATATACCACAGGTGCTACAAAAGCATCAAGATGTTTTCAGATTACCAAGGAAAGAATTAATGTAGATTTCAAAACTAGAATAGAGCAAGAGAACAACTTATGTGTTTGGATACCCACAAAGCAAAAGCAGAAAAACTTGAATTTTATGCCTTCCAGTTATTATGATTAAGGCTAAGTTTTTATCATGGATATTTTTAATAAAAGTCACAGACAGGGCACGGGCAATAATGAAAAATTCACGGAATCCTGTGACCTGTCCTTGACTTTTACTAAAAATACCCATGACAAAATGCGGTAGCCTAGGCAGCTGGGGGAAGGAGGGGCTGGGAGTTCCAATCTGCTGGGGTCCCCCCTGCCTCTCTCAGCAGCTGGGAGCTCCAGTGTCCCTCTTGCCGCCCGCGATGGCAGGGGTCCCCCCTGGCGGCCAGAAGCGGTGGGGCTACTCCCCAATTCCCTGCAGCTTCCAGCCAGCGCTGGCTGAAATCAGAGGTCTTTGGAAGTCACGGGTTCTGTGACATCCGTGACTAAATCGCACCCTTAATGATGATATCCTGCTTATGATTGTGCAAGGCTGCTTTGTCCCTGCATAGTCAATAGTTAGATTTTTTTAGCGACTAGGTCTGACTGTCTGAAAACATAATTGTTGGTTAGACAAGTACTCTAATTAATTTTTTTCTGATGGTTTCAGCACCAGAGTGTATATAAGATACTTATTGGTGGCTCTTTGTGTGTCCTTTAAACAGTCCAGCCAAACAAAAACAAAAAAAATAAAGTAGAACCTCAGAATTATGAACACCTCAGGAATTGAGGTTGTTTGTAACTCTCAAATGTTCATAACTCTGAACAAAACATTATGGTAGTTCTTTCAAAAGTTTACAACTAAACATTGATTTAATACAGCTTTGAAACTTTACTATGTAGAAAAAAATACGATTTCCCTTTATTTTTTATTCATTTCTGTTTAACACAGTACTGTCCTGTATTTGCTTTGTTTGATTGGATTTTTTTTCTTTTTTGGGTCTCTGCTGCTGCCTGATTGCGTACTTCCAATTCCAAATGAGGTGTGTGGTTGACTGGTCAGTTTGTAACTCTGGTGTTCGTATCATTGAGGTTCTGCTGTATTGGTCTAGTTCAGGGATCGGCAACGTTTGGCATGCGGCCTGCTAGGGTAAGCCCCCTGGCGGGCTGGGCCAGTTTGTTTACTTGCTGCGTTTGCAGGTTCGGCTGATTGCTGCTCCCACTGGCTGCAGTTCGTCACTACAGGCCAATGGGGGCTGCGGGAAGCGGCGCAGGACGAGGGATGTGCTGGCCACAGCTTCCTGCAGCCCCCATTGGCCTGCAGCGGCGAACCACAGCCAGTGGGAGCCGCGATCGGCCGAATCTGCAGACGCGGCAGGTAAACCGGCACGGCCCACCAGGAGGCTAACTCTGGCGGCCCACGTGCCAAACGTTGCCGATCCCTGGCCTAGTTTTTAAAAGGCTGTACTGTTTGTGCCCTCTGAGCTCTTGAGTTTCCCCTCGGGGGCATGCATCACTGGATCTCAAAGATTTTATACAGGTTTACAATTTCCCTGATGTGCTGAGCATACTAATATACTCTTTGAAGCTATAGAAAAGAATGCTTAATGTGCTATCTCATAACTAGCTCAACCTCTGCTACTTCTGAATGAAAAATCTTCCTTTCTTGGTTTCTGCAGTCATTAAAATAGTTCTTTAGGGCATAGCTTATCATTTTTGATTTCATACTTTCATTCATAGTGCTATAAACCTGTTATTGCTTGTTCATCTCTGGCATAGGATGCATGTTTAAGGGATGACTGTGTTTTCCCGAGACCATGTGCCTCTTGGCAAAGCATTTACAACTTGTTGTAATCTTTGACATTGGGTGTGGTATGCTAGAGCCAACAGGCCAGTCTCTCAAGCATCGTCAATTATTCATGGGGGAAAATAACAACCCTGTGGGGAAAGACTTTGAATAGTTTCATAAATCAGTCAAGTAGATTGCTCTTACACAGCACTCTGCCTGTTTGAGTTAGCTATGGAAATAAGTGTTATGAATAACTTCCTGTACTTGTACTGCACGCATGAAACTTACTTTGTAAAAAATAATAAAATCCAGAAGAATACTTGGCTTCAAAAAGTAGTTCAGGTTGCTAAATGATAATATATTGCCCTCTCATAAATTACAAAATCCAAGTCCTCAAGGAAACTAAAAGCTAGACACTATAAATAGTATACTGCCAGCACAGTAAAACATTCTTAAAGTACAAAAATACATATTTCATTATAACCCAACAACCTGTCCGTTATGTGCTCCTGAGAACTCAAGGCAATAACTTAAGACTTGTGTGCTGTAAAAATTAAGTTTCTCTGTACTTTTCAATACCATCTGTCCATTTATGGAAGGTTCTTGCAGTATCTTCTTTGTAATTCTTAAATGGAAAAATAAACATTTATCAAAAAGAGCTGAACCACTGCACAGGAAAATAGTAAACTCTACAGCACTGAGTTTCCTTGCTTCCTTTTCCCACTCCATAAACCCAACTTGTTTTGCCAGTTTCTGCAGAGGTGTGAGCTATACACAGACAAACTTTAGTAAGATTAATTTAGAGTTAAAAACAAAAACCAATAACTAAAAAATGTAGATCTAAGCATGGCACCTTCTTACTCAGACATAGTTTGCATTAAGTTTTGGTCACTAAAGTTGAAAGATACGACTTTTTACTCTTGGTAGCTACCGGCAGAAATATATAAATCTGCGGGTCCAAAAGTGGTGGTAACACTCCAAAAGATCCTTACCGACGTCTGGGACAGTAAAGAAATGCCACAAGACTTCAAAGATGCCACAGTTATGCCTTTATTTAAAAATAAAGGCAGCAAAATCGTCTGTGATAACGAGAGAGAGATCCCACGGTAATCTGTCGCTGGAAAAATCTTTGTTTGTGTCCTCCTGAACCTGACTGATTTCACCTATCTCAGAAGCCAATCTACCCGAGACTCACTGCAGATTCAGACCTGGTCATAGCACCACAGACATGATTTTCAGTATCAGGCAAATACAAGAAAAAAGTATCAAAACATGAATCTGTTCAGTGTTTTCATCAATCTGACAAAAGCATTTGATACAGTCAATAGAGAAGGATTATGGATGATCCTCAGCAAACTTGGTTGCCCACCAAAACTGGTAAAGATCATTCGTTTATTTCTTGAGGGGATGCGAGGTCAGGTACTTTTTAATGGCGAACTCACTGACTCCTTTCCTATTTCAATTGGAGTCAAACAAGGATGCGTCCTTGCCCCTGTACTGTTCAACCTCTTCTTCACCCAAGTTCTCAAACATGCTACAGATGGGCTCAGAGGCATATACATCAGATACAGTCACGATGGCTCAGTCTTCAGTCTTATAAGACTTAAAGCAAAAACAAAAGTAACAGAACTATTAATAAGAGAAGCACTTTTTGCGGATGATTGTGCCCTCCTGGTACACACAGAGGGAGATCTCCAGTGCATCGGAGATCGCTTTGCTGAAGCATCAAAATTGTTTGGCCTCACAATCAACCTGGAGAAAACTGTGGTGTTGCACCAATTCTGTTCGTTGCTCTGTGTCATATCCCCTAGCGTATCCATTAATGGAAACCAACTAAAGCAAGTTGACAGTTTTACCTATCTTGGCACCAACATCTCCCATGATGGATCTCTTGACAAAGAGATCACGAAGAGGATACAGAGAGCTTCCGTCATTAGGAAAGTTACGTAACAAAGTCCTGAAATCCCACAACATAACCCTCTCAACAAAAATAAAACTTTAATTCTTTTGTGCTCACATCTCTCTTCTACAGCTGTGAGACCTGGACACCATACAAATGGCATATCAAACCGCTAGAGGCCTTCCATATGCGGTCTCTGCGCACCATTATGGGGATCCTCTGGCAGGACAAAATTACCAACCTGGAGGTTCTCCAAAAGTCAAATGCCGTAAGCATTGAGGCCATGCTGATAAAAGCCCAACTATGCTGGGTTAGACACATCTTTAGGATGCCTGAATATCTACTCCCCAGAAAAAATTTCTATGGAGAATTGGCATAAGGACACCGGAATCAAGGCTGCATCAGAAAGCGCTACAAAGACAGCATCAAGAACAGCATACACTTCAGTGCAACAAAACCGGATGATCTTGAGAAGGCTGTGTTAAATAGATCAGCATGGCAACACACAACACTCCGAGCTTTTCAAGTTTTTGAACAGGACAGATATAATCGATTTTTAGCTGCAAGGGAAAAGAGTCATACTACTGATATAGCTACCAAGATGCTCACCAATGACTTTATCTGCCCAATCTGCTCATGAGCATGCGCGTCATGCTTTTGACTTCAGAGTCACTCCAGAATCCACAACGAGAGAGCATGAAAACGTCATCATCAAATCGACGGACTACATACACAGCTGCTTTGGATCTGCAGGGCTGTGTGAGTAGGATTCTGTTTCCTCTTCCTGGCAAGCAGAAGCCAGCTGAGAGAAGTGGAGGATAGGGAAAAGTGAAACCTGCTTCAGAATTGACAAGAAAGAGCCACAAGGGCAGGAGAGGCTTGGGAGAAGGGTTAAGAGGGAGGGAGGGCTTTTTATTTAAGTTGGGATGTCTGGCAGGGCCACTAACCAAGTTTTGACATGACCAATAATAAATATTTGTAAAAAAGCTTGAAAATTATTTATGGTGGGTCTTTTTTCCTCTAACTGAAGTTTACCATAAAATTATTGTGCTCATTTGTTTAATTAAACAGTGCTATTTTAATCTTTGGGTGCACTGTGTCAGTAGATCTTGATTTGAGATTGTTCTGGGCCAAAAGATACGGAGGATTTTTCTGAGGCAGATTATATGGAATGAAGACCGTTTGGACATGTCATACTTTCTCATTCCGCAGCATTCTATACTATAAAGTAGTGTTGAAAGTACGCAGCTCTGATAAATCTTGAGTTTGGTTTTGGTGTTGTATTTTGATGATTTCCAGACTGTATTTAAGCTCCTGAAGGTGTTCCTGGCTTTGGTTTTGTTCCGGATGTCCTGGCTTGTTCCACCATCCTGGCTAATGGTGCTGCCCAAGTATGTGAATGTTTCTACATTGGTGAGAACATAATTCTCTATCCGTACTGGTGATGGTGAGGCAATATTAAAGGTCATGATATCTCTTATTGCGGTTGATTTTCAGTCCAATTTGCTGGCTGAATGTGTTGAGTCGAGTTGTTTTTTCTTGTATATGGTGTTGGGTATGTGATAAGAGAGCGACATCATCTGCAAAGTCCAGGTCTTCAAGGGATGAGAAGAATGTCCATTTAATGCCTCAAACCAAGATCTATTGACACAGTGCAGCCAAGAGGATCTGAGCACCATCATTGCCAGGAGGCGTTGGAAATGGATCGGTCATGTGCTTCAGATGGAAACTGATTCCATCACCAGAGTAGCAATAAGATGGACACCTGAAGGCAAGCGAAAACGAGGTCTCCCGAAAACAACATGGCAAAGAGCTGTGGAAACCGACCTGAAAAACCTGGGGCAGAGCTGGGGAACCATTGAAAGACTTGCCAGAAACAGACCGGAGTGGAGGAGCTTTGTCACTGCCCTAAACACCAGAGGCGTAATAGGAACATGATGATTGATGATTTTAATCTTTATGAATCTCACTCAGCAGTTTCTACTGATACTAAATATTGAAGCAGAGATTTAAACAACTTTGCTATCTGAATGTGGATGGCTTTAAGAATAGTGGGCCTTTCCTTCCAAACCAATTATGTCTTTAATGGGTACCATATTAACTTGTCCAGAAAAGCCACAGTAAGTTTCTTGATCACTGAATTAAGAAATATGACTAAACTTCTCAGCTCTGAAATTCACATTAGTGAGCTGGTACAACTTTCCTTTCTTTCCCCGTTCCCTTGTATTTTCTAAGGCATTGGCCTCTCTGATGGAGGGAATTGTGGAAAGAAGCTGTGTTCATCAGCTATATGCTCATAAACTACTTATTTCTTCTGTGTGACTAGTTTAGATTTTTAAAATGTAACTGATTGGAAACCTGGTAATACTTTGAGTTGGCCATGATGGTCGTATCCCTGGTAAGTGGTTACAGTTGACTTACCACCAGAGGGAGCAGACTACTTTCTGAAGGAAACACTTGCATTTAGATTTTGGAATAAAGTTTTTAATAAGATGGACCTCACTGTTGGAAAATGAAGGATACTGAGACTCCTATATGTTAATCTTTGTCAGAGTTTTAAGGAGTAGGGTTTATTTTGGGTATCAAGCACATGTAAGGCAACTAGATAGAAGTTTTATTTAGTTTGAGACTGTGTAAAAGATGGGGATTTGGTGGCATGTGAATGCATTTCCATGTAGGAAAAGATACTTATCTACTATTTTTCCACATGACTTTGCACTGTAGGCTATCCTCTTGAGGTCAACTGTGGCCCCTCTGTTCAGACAGTAGGAAAGACTAGTTCATAACATATGTGGGTAAAACCTGTTACTTGGGGGTAAATTTCTTATGATAGCATCTCAGCCAGATCATTGTATACTCACTTCTAAAGTTGTTAGTACACCTGTATTGCATGCTTTCAGATCATTATATTCACGTTTCCTGTTGTGACTGTTTAAAGCTAAAACTGTTTAATCACCTTTAAACTGCCCATAGGATATGTCTAAACTTTTTATGTTGTTTTAAAGGATTAATTTGTCAAGAACAATGATGGTTATCACAATTGTAGAGTGATTACTTACCACTAGAAGGCATGTAACTCACTGCCTTTCTGTGGCTAGTCAGATGGCAGCTTCTATCTGGGCCCCTCATCCTTACAACATGACTGTAAATAAACATACCACTGTAAATTAATGTAAGCATAGAGCTGAATTGTGCAAATCACACTTCAGAAAGTTGCACAGTATCTCAAGTACCGTGGTTATGTAATTACACTGCATTGTATGGCAGGGTAGAATTTTTCTAGGATGCTTATGGTAAGCTGAGCAAGGGAGTTTGGAGAGGTAAGCTTAAAAAGGTGATTCATATCTTCATTATTGCTGTCAGTAAAAGCTATAATGTAAGTACATCAGGGAAAGAAATCTGTTAATGTGTTTGAAGCTCACGTATACATTATACCTCAGCTGTTGTTTGACTGATCCTCTTCTTGGAAAGATTGGTGCAATTTATAGAATTCTAAACTGTCTTGCAGGATATTAATGCCCATGCTTGTGTCACTGGTAAACCTATCAGCCAAGGTGGTATCCACGGACGTATCTCTGCCACTGGTCGTGGTCTCTTCCATGGAATTGAAAACTTCATTAACGAAGCTTCATATATGAGCCTTCTAGGAATGACTCCAGGATTTGGGGATAAGACATTCGTGGTCCAGGTAATTTGTCTAGAAATGCAATTGTTTTGGTAAAGAAAGTTGAAAATGTAGTTGCTTTTAAAATCACTATTAAAGCGGTAGACCTGGTAAGGTTTTATAACTGTAGAGATTAGCCTTGCAATCAATTTAAACTTCAAAGCACTTTTCAGACAAGAGTCATCCTTTATTTTGCATTTTTTTAGAATTATATACATAGGCACACAGCTAAAACTCCAGCCATTTTCTAAGAACAATGTTGTATTTATAGACTAAGAGTATGTCTATACAGCAAAGAAAAACTCGCAGCTGGCCCATGCCAGCCAGCTCAGCCTCACTTGTCTCGGGGCTGTTTCCTAAACAAACCAGGGAAATTCAGCCTAGATGGAGCTATTCTAAGGTGGGTGCATAACTGGTTGGAAAATCGTTCCCAGAGAGTAGTTATCAGTAGTTCATAGTCAATCTGGAAGGGCATATCAAGTGGGGTCCTGCGGGGCTCAGTTCTGGGTCCAGTTCTGTTCAATATATTCATCAGTAATTTAGATAATGGCAGAGTGAGTACACTTATAAAGTTTGCGGATGATACCAAGCTGGGAGGGGTTGCAAGTGCTTTGGAGCAGTGGCTCTCAACCTTTTGAGACTATTGTACCCCTTTCAGGAGTGGTCTTCTGTACCCCCAAGTTACACCTCACTTAAACTACTTGCTTACAAAATACCATGCTGTGACACTTGTATGTTTATTTCTGAAAAATTGCTGACTTTCTCATTTTTACCATATAATTATAAAATAAATCAACTGGAACATAAATATTGAATTTACATTTCAGTGTATAGCATATAGAGCAGTATAAACAAGTTATTGTCTGTATGAAATTTTAGTTTGTGCTGACTTGGTTAGTGCTTTTTATGTAGCCTGTTGTAAAACGAGGCAAATATCTAGATGAGTTGATGCACCCCCTGGAAGACCTCTACGTACCCCTGGTTGAGAACCAGTCCTTTGGAGGATAGGATTAAAATTCAAAATGATCTGGACAAACTGGAGAAATGGTCTGAAATAACTAGGGTGAAATTTAATAAGGACAAATGCAAAGTGCTTCATTTAGGAAGGAACAATCAGTTGCACACTTACAAAATGGGAAGTGACTGCCTAGGAAAGAGTACTGCGGAAAGGGATCTGGGGATCATAATGAGTCACAATCTAAATACTGTATGAGTCAACAGTCTAGTGCTGTTGCAAAAAAAAAAAAAAAAAGGCAAACCTCATTTTGGGATGTATTAGCAGGAGTGTTGTAAGCAAGACTCAAGTAATTCTTCTGCTCTACTCCGTGCTGATTAGGCTTCAGCTGGAGTATTATGTCCACTTCTGGGCACCACAGTTCAGGAAGGGTGTGGATAAATTGGAGAAAATTCAGAGAAGAGCAACAAAAATTATTAAAGGTCTAGAAAACATGACCTATGAGGGAAGATTGAAAAAGTGGGGCTTTGTGTAGTCTGCAGAAGAGAAGACTTGGGAGGACATAACAGTTTTCAAGTATATAAAAGGTTGCTAAAGGGAGGAGGGAGAAAAATTGTTCTTTAACCTCTGAGGATAGGACAAGAAGCAATGGGCTTAAATTGCAACAAGGGCGGTTTAGGTTGGACATTAGGAAAACTTCGTAACTGTCAGGATAGTTAAGCACTGGAATAAATTGCCCAGGGTGGTTGTGAAATCTCCATCAATGGAGATTTTTAAGAGCAGGGACACTTGTCAGGGATGGTCTAGATAAGACATAGTCCTGTCTTGAGTGCAGGGGACTGGACTAGACCTCTTGAGGTCCCTTCCAGTTCTATGATTCTGTTGCTGTGTAGACTTCTAGGCTTGGGCTGGAGCTTGGGCTCTAAACACTGCAGGGTGGGAGGTTCCCAAAGCTCGGGCTCCAGCCTGAGCCTGGAAGTCTACAAGGCAATGATAGAGCTGCACAACCCGAGCCCCATGAGCTTGAGTCGGCTGGCACAGGCCAGCTGCAGGTTTTTCTTTGCTATGTAGACATACTCTTACTGCTCTAGACATCTTTTCCAAGTTCTTGGAGCTTTAAACTAAGGGATATTACACATTTCATGTGTAATGTAACACCACTTTTTGCAAAATTATATTCTGTAATTACTTCCATATAATGGAAACACGAGCCCTTTATTTACCTTATTTTTGGATCCTAAAGAAAAAAATTCAGAGCTCAGAAAAATTTGAATCTGATCTGATCTGTGGTATTATGAAATACACAGATGTATTTAGGTCAACATGATGACCTAGATTTTCAGTTTTAGTTCTGAATTTTTTTGACTTTTGTGAGACCTCAAAAGACCCTTAATTCAAACTATGCTCCTACATGTTTTAGGACATGAATATTGGGCGAGAAGAAAGACTACACTGAGAAATGGATTTCTAATACTAAACATGCATAATTATATCCTTCAAGGGTTTTTTGAAATTTGTCCTGTTCACCAGGTTGGATAAATCCATAATTATTGAGCTATTAAATGCAGAATCTGGATGATGGGCCAGAATGCTTTATTTGGAACTGTTCTCATATCAATGTGACTAGTGTTAGAAATGGCAGAGGACTGATTGCTACATTTTTAGTAATGAATCCACAACATCATCTAATTGCAACCTACTGTGCTGTGCCAGTTAACCAGTGACCTGAGACAAACCTCCTGTACCCTATGTAGAAACACAATAGCACAGCAACGTCCCCAACCTTTGGAATTCACATATTGGCAGCGCCTAAATATAAGAGTCTAAAACTAAACAAGCAAACTGAAAACTTGGCAAAACAGTTGAAGACTAATCAAGAAAAAATGAGGACACAGCACTGAAGACAAACTCCGTACATAAATAGAACTTAATTCTTGTATCGAAGCTAGCTTCTGATGTAAAAGGGGAACTATGCAAAATAATTTGAAAGCAATAAATTGAGGAGTTTCATGTTCACTCTTCCCTGGAGTTAAACTTATTCCCAGCTTTGCCAAAGACTTCCTGTGTGACCGTGGGCAAACCACTTAATCCATGCTTCCTTACCTGTAAAATATGGAAACTTGCATAACATCCCAGGGGGCTAAGGTTTAATTCACATTTGTAAAGTAGTATGGTTAGAGGCTACTATTGAAGTGCAGAGTATAAGATCATGTAATTTAAAACGATAGTTTTTGTGGAAGACTGCTTTAGAGACAATAAAATGGATTATCAGAAGGACAGGGCTCCATTAAAGAGTCAACATGAGAAAACAATTTAGCTGTATTTTATTAATAAATAAAATGATATTGAGCCACTCTTAGAGGCTTTAAATTTTGCAGGCATCCCATATCTGTAGTGACTAGAGGAACACAAGTGTCAAGCAAATTCAGGAATTGTCATTTAAAAGTCCCCGGAATCCTATATAACATTCAGTTATGTGCACATTCAGAAAATATGTGATTAAGGCAAATGTAGTTATGAAACATCACATTAAGTGACTAAATGAATAGCTTTAAAGCTGTTTATCCTCAAGAAAGAACTTACAAGTACACTAATGCAGTAAAAATTAATAGTAATTTATGACAAATTTCAACTGAAGTTTTAATCTTTGAAATTTTACGATCCCCAATATTACCACAAGCACTCTGCTACAGATGTTCAGGAACTGGAAGCAAAAAAAGCATGGAATAGCAGAGTTTAGGAATAGGAGAGGGCTTCATCTTGGCTAGTTTTTCTCCAGTGTTTAACCACCCTGACAGTTAGGAACTTTTTCCCAATGTCCAACCTAAACCTCCCTTGCTGCAGTTTAAGCCCATTGCTTCTTGCTCTATCTTTATAGGCTAAGGTGAACAAGTTTTTTCCCTCCTCCTTATGACACCCTTTTAGATACCTGAAAACTGCTATCATGTCCCCTCTTAGTCTTCTCTTTTCCAAACTAAACAAACCCAATTCTTTCAGCCTTCCTTCGCAGGTCATGTTCTCAAGACCTTTAATCATTCTTGTTGCTCTTCTCTGGACCCTCTCCAATTTCTCCACATCTTTTTTGAAATGCGGTGCCCAGAACTGGACACAATACTCCAGTTGAGGCCTAACCAGCGCAGAGTAGAGCGGAAGAATGACTACTTGTGTCTTGCTCACACACACCTGTTAATCATGTTTTTTTTTTTTTTGTTTTTTTGTTTTTTGCAACAGCATCACACTGTTGACTCATATTTAGCTTGTGGTCCACTATAACCCCTAGATTCCTTTCTGCCGTACTCCTTCCTAGACAGTCTCTTCCCATTCTGTATGCGTGAAACTGATTTTTCCTTCCTAAGTGGAGCACTTTGCATTTGTCTTTGTTAAACTTCATCCTGTTTACATAAGACCATTTCTCCAATTTGTCTAGATCATTTTGAATTATGACCCTGTCCTCCAAAGCAGTTGCAATCCCTCCTAGTTTGGTATCATCTGCAAACTTAATAAGCGTACTTTCTATGCCAATATCTAAGTCGTTAATGAAGATATTGAACAGAGCCTGTCCCAAAACAGACCCCTGCGGAACCCCACTTGTTATGCCTTTCCAGCGGAGATGACCTCTCAAGGTCCCTTCCAGTCCTAGAATCTATGATGTGTAAGTTCTGACACTGATCTTGCAAAGTACATTATAACATTAATATTCTCTCTAGAACATCAGGCCAACGTGGTTAACATATACAAATATGTCCCCATCCCATATCACTCCATGCCAACATATGATACAAAAAGGTGAAAAGCAGATATATGCTTGTAAGGATTGAATGTTTTAAGACTTGTGGGCTCATTTCACATGATTTAACTACTCTTCCTTCTATTCTCCCCATTTTTATTTACAGGGATTCGGTAATGTGGGCTTGCATTCTATGAGATATCTTCATCGTTTTGGTGCTAAATGTGTTGGTGTTGGAGAGATTGATGGTAACATCTGGAATTCTGATGGGATTGACCCAAAAGAACTAGAAGATTACAAATTGGTATGAGACTTACGTATTGCTCCCTATGGAAACTCTGAAAATACAGGAGATGACTAGAGGCTGGTGTTAATCGTGCGGAATATTTGGAAGTTATGATCAGCAATTTATAATGTTCAGGATTGGCAACTGTGTTTTTTAGCATTCCATTTTCACTAGCTTGAATGCAGACCAAATAGACTAAACTAATTGGTTTCATGGCTTTAAAAGCCTGAGTGGTGCTGATCTGTTCGTTTCCTTACATTGCCCATCGCCTCCCAGATACGCACAATTGCGGACCTGAGTCTCTGCAAAAAGGCAAAGGATTGCATCCAAACAAACTAAATTACCCTGGTTTAGATCATTCTTAATCTGGGGGGTCACGATCTCAAACCCCCGCCCCATGTTTGCTAAATAGCAGCAGCGTCCCAGCTAGATTGCAAAAGGTGGGAAGGAAAGGGTCCTGGTTTGGAACAGGATGAGAACTGTTCGTTTAGACTTACTAGTGTAGTACTATGAGCGAGCTTGCATTGCTGCTGCCTCTGTGCCATCTGTTGTATGGACAGATAGAAGTTTCTTGAGCAACTTCTATTCTCAAGAAAAGAGATTTGACTATGGTCTTGTAAATCGTGGCTTTAATTTGCTAGCTTCCAAATATATGGGGCTGGCTGGGGCCCCTTCCGACTCTGGGCTCGGCGCCATGGTAAACCTGGTACTGCTTATATCCAGTATCTCTTCACCTGGCCCCACAGACAGGGTGCTGTGAGGGGGGCAGTGGCTGCAGCTAGCTGCTCTGGCCCTGAGCCTGCTGCCCTCTCTTCTAGCATCACAGCAGGCGCTGGTGGACAGAGGTGTAATTGCAGCACCTCCCTGACCAAATCTATTTTCTGTGGAGGGAAAAAAAAAATATGCAGGGGACATGAATTCTGGGTGTGCACAGTGGTGCAGAATTCCCCCCGGAGTACACTAGAGTCAAGAGATGTAGTGCTTAAGACAGAAAAGGCACTTTCATTTTAATATAAAATAGTAATTTGTGTACTGCAGCAGTAGTGATTATTTGTAGATGTTCTGATATACTTAAAATCTAGACTGATATTTTGAAAATATATGTAAGGATCTTCCATGGATGCTGCATGGGATTCACCTCTGTTTTTAGAGTGTATTTTTGATCTTAGGGTGAGCATACCCTTAATCTTCATTCTTATCCCACAGATCTACTGTAAACAGATTGTAGAATCTAATCAATATGAATGTATTTCAGGCATTTAAATTAATTGACACACTGGCTGATCTTGAATTAATTTTAATGTGAACTGCATTAAGTTTCAACTTTTTATCCAACAGTCTTAGTGGGATGATCCTTGGCTGCCCATGTAAATAGGAATGGCAACCACATTTTATACTGACTTTTTGAACATGCTGTTCCTTATATCTGTTTTACTTACTGAGATGGATTAGTAGGTGTTTGAATTGACACTGTTTTTAATTCAAGATTGGGGAACAAGCAAGGAAGCAGACCCCTTTTTTTCTCACTCTTCTAGTATGGTAAACTTGCATTCTGTTTCTCTAAAGTGCAAGTACTTTAGAGAAACAGAGTATTGAAAATACTGAGTATTTTACCTGTCTCAAATGGAGTAAAGTGCTTATACAAACCTATTAGAATTGTACAGTCTCTGTTTAGAGATATTTAAGGTTTAATTGAAAATTGCATTGTATGTGGATTTTTTTTTATGGCACTTGCTATAGTTGTAGGAAGGGAAGGAGGGCATTTGTTAGCTTTAAACACATAGTGCAGTAGACATTCTGTGCAAGGTGTTGTACAGACACATGCAAAGACGAATAAGTGAAGATTGTTGTGCAGTAGTGATACTGAAAATAACCGATAGTCACACTTCTCTTCCCGTCAAACAGCAACATGGGACAATTGTCGGCTTCCCCAAAGCACAACCATATGATGGCAACATCTTGGAATTAGACTGTGACATTCTCATCCCTGCTGCCAGTGAGAAACAGCTGACTAAATCCAATGCTCACAAGGTCAAAGCGAAAGTAAGAAGAAGAGTTAAACTAAATATTAAAACAGGAAACAGTATGGCAAATGCCTTTCTCCATATTTACTCCAGTTAGTGGTGTGAATATAAATATATGCCTCTGTGTGTCAGTAATGTATTGTGTCATGGTTCTTTCCCTAGATTATTGCTGAGGGTGCCAATGGACCTACAACCCCTGAGGCTGATAAAATCTTTTTGGAGCGGAATATCATGGTCATTCCTGTAAGATTATTTTGCCAACACTAATGGAAATTAGACTGTCTGCAAATGCATTCTTTCTCCTGATCACAGGATCAACCTTAGCATTAATATTCTTTAAGAATCACTTAAGTGTTCAGAATAATTTTCCTATGAAAGCCATTCCTACAATGCCCTCCTTTCTGTGCCTCTCACCTTGAAAATGGGTGTTCTAACTTCACTCAAGACTTGTGAGGTAATTATCCTCAAATCCCAGATCTCTCATTACAACCATCTTCGCTTACTTAAATTCATCTATTGCATGGGAGTGACACTTTCAAAAGAAAAACAATTTACAATTATTCCTATCAAATAATGACACAAATCCCTAAAACCTTGGTTTTCCTTTCTGGGAATTGGCGCTTCGTTAACTGCCCAGTCCAGTGAGCGGAGTAGGGAGGGAGAGTCTAAATGCAATGGCCAAATTTTTCATACTTGGATGTCTAACTTTTATTGAAGTCAGTGGAAGGGTTTTTGAAAATCAGAGCTGCCTCTCTGGGTACCTAAAGTTAGGCAGCCAAGTATGGAAAATTTTGGCCATTGTCCTCTGTGCTCTAGAAATAAACCTGAGCATGGGTGCTTTGATAGAGCTTTGTGCTACAGATGAATCTGGAATGTATAGCCATAACTAAAGGTTGCATGCTGTACTGATTACTTGAAAGAAACCTTATCTAGGACAGTGAGATCCTTTTTGGGGAAGGGAAATGCTATCTCTAAAGAAAGTGATGTTGCTACCAAGTGATTTATTTTAAATCTTGCTCATTTGGCTAGTCTGATGCATGCTTTTATTTTCTTGCCAAAAACTTACAGGTGGTGAGGGGGGGAAAATAACAGTTAATCATGCATAGTTGAATTTGAGGCTTTTTAAATTCATACATTTTTAAATTAATAAAACTTGTAATCCTGATAACTTCAGTGCTCTCCTTAGGGGAATTAATGACTGAATTATTCTCTGTGCTGCCTGTTATGTTTAAACAGGATTTCCATGTTTTTGCATTTTAATTTGCCTTCTAAAAATACAACAGAGTAAGTTGTCTTATCATAGGTTTATCGTTCAAAAAGCTTTCTATTAATGTTGTTTCTGTGCAGGATCTCTATTTAAATGCTGGTGGTGTAACTGTGTCTTACTTTGAATGGCTGAAAAACCTGAACCACGTCAGCTATGGCCGCTTGACATTTAAATACGAAAGGGATTCGAACTACCACTTGCTGAGTAAGCATTACTTCTACTTTTATTAGCTCTTCAACAAATAAATTCAACTAGAAAGGAATTCAAACCAAGGTTACATTTAATATCTTCCTATGCCAAACATGGAAGAAATCAAATACAAAGATGTTCTAAATTTTACTTCTTTTTAAATCTGCTCCTAGTGTATGCTGGACAGTGAGAGAGCTTACAAATGCACCTAGTGTGACTAGTAACTGATGAATTGGGTAATACTTGGGAAAACATTGTAGAAAACTAACAGTGTCTTCATGAAGTGATGCTTAGCTTTTGTTATTGTCAAAATGCCTTACAAATACTAATTCAAATCCCTTATCAAAGAAAATATTCACTTCTCTTCAGTGTAAAAACAAAATCCAAAAACCTTCAATGGTGTATTTGGCTAATCAACAAGTTACAGCTTTGAAGATCACTGCATTATGACACTGAGCAGTTATACAGCAAAGTAGGATTTCTGTGAAGTGCAATAATATAATTGATACGGCTATTCTTGAAACTTGGCTTGTGGCCCCCTTGGCTCCTGACTTGGAGGCCATTGTTTGGGCTTCCCATTTCCTGACCAGAATGCTGATCTTATGAAAAAAATAAGCTTCATGGAGTAAAAGAACTGTAAGACTTGTCACCAGGCTTAGATAACACTTCATCGTAAAACTAAATACCAGTAACAAATGCCTTAGTTTTTCAGAACTTAATGGAGTTGACAACATTTAGATAAGGAATCTTTTTTAAACCTATTCTCTTCACATAGGTTACCCTATCTGCTCTGGCATTGCTCAAGTAGTAGAGGGTCCTTCTTAGCATTTAGAACGGTGCCTTAAAATTGCATTTATCTGAAACATGTTATGCAGAGTTGGTTAGGAATCCCTACCAATATAAATGCAAAAACTTGCGTAAGAGACAGTGTCCTGTGTGCAGACATTTTAAATTCCTTTGGAACTTAGAAAGGTTTTAAAACGTTTTAAGCTTTATTGTTAGTAAGTGCTGTCCTTCTTAAATTTGAGCTACAAAGGGGAAATGTTTGTTCACTTTACTCTCTGAAACTCAGTGCCTGAAGTTTCTACTTTAGAAGTATTGGTCTATACTCTTCAGGGTGGTCATTTATAGAGGACTGGGATGGTGACATATCAGCTGGTTGAGTTTAGGCTGCAGCTCTACCACCACCATCTCTACTTCACCATCCCAGTCTTCCAAATTGTCTTGCAGCAAAGAGCGTATTTGGGACCTTGAGGTTTCTAATTTGAGGCCTTTGTATATCAAAGCAGT
>NW_020664497.1:328331-342163 GCF_002925995.2 Terrapene triunguis | reverse complement strand
CTTAGAATAACTTTTCAGTGAAAGTATTTTTTATCGCTGCTGAAATTTAACTTGCTTTGTTTTCCTTCCCCTTCCAGTGTCTGTCCAAGAGAGCTTGGAAAGAAAGTTTGGGAAACATGGTGGAACTATTCCAGTTGTGCCTACAGCAGAATTCCAGGATAGAATATCAGTAAGTAGCTGCTGTGATGCTTTTAAACTTTGTTACTCCAGTTACATTCTAGTATTATAATTGTAAACAAAATCCATTATTTTGCTGTTGGGCATATGTTTTTGCCATAAGGCATTAGTGTGTGGTTAGTTACATGACCGAACAGGGTGCTCTGAAATGCCCAGTAGTATGGCAAGCAGACTAGCTATGGCCAATTGGTATCTTGCACCTGACTCCACAGAACATTTCTAGCTCTAAAGTTCTTCTAAAGCTGAAATTTAGTGTGTACATACAAGTCATTTGGTCTTGCATTGTTAATCAGATGGTTGCTTTGTAATACTAGTCCCTGTTTATAGTGCAATAACCTTTCTCCTTTTGCAGAGGTACAAAATCTAAGCCTCTTCTACAGTGACACTATATAAATAGATTGATTTACTGAACATGTTTCTGATGTGCCTACCTCTTATACTTCAGTGATACGTTACAAAAATGTTACTCGGAATTGTTGCTGTTTATATGAAGTGATCACCAACTCCAGTATTCTGAATAACACTCTCCCTTTCTTATACATACATAACTATATGAAAATGTAATTAAAGGATTTTTTGAGGGGGGGCAATGGACAAATAATGTGTTACTGTTTTGTATCATTTTGAAAGGAAGAGGAATTGCAAATAGGTACTTCAGAGGCAGAGAGTTTCTCAATAATGAGCTAAATACTCATGAAAGGTCACATGTTAGACTGAGTCAGAAGCCTAGTATACTGATTTCGTAGCGTTTAAGGCCAGAAGGGACCATTGTGGTGATGTGTTTTTGACCACCTTCATAACACAGGTCATAGATCTTCAGACAATAACTGTTGCGTCAATATCATATATGCTGTATCTCAAACAGAAATTTTCTTAGAATGATATCCAGTCTTAATTTACCAGTCTTGTGGCTGCCCTAGGAATAGGATATTAAAAATTGAGGTTTGTGTTAGTCATCCCACTTCAGGATTTTTTAAGTATTCCTGTATTCGCCATAAGAAATGTACTGAGAAACAGGGACCAAATAGCTTGCTTGTACTTGCATAAGTCCTGACCAACTCATTCAGTGATGCATGTCACTTTGGAATCTATACCACTGTAATGGAGCAACATTTTATCCTAGAAGTCTTTTGTAAAAAAGAATCTTCCTTATTCCAGAATATATCTTCATTGACTTTATAAATGTAAATGTAATAAATTGTAGTTCTCTGTAGAAACACTAAAGTCAGAGTGCCACTACTGGGCATTTTATTCGCTGCGGGCTTGATATCTAGAGTCTATCTTCTCTTTTTATTGAACCTGTAAACATTTCACATACCATATTCTAGGGCTTACTGTCTGTAAGATCATCCACTGAATTAGCAGTGTTCACATATTGGTCTCGTTTTACCAGGTATTAAAAAAAAATATTAAAAATGAGAAGAAATCTACAGTGAAAGCCGGCTGACTTAATTATCGGAACCCAGCATGTTAGTCTGATGTACTAAGAGAAAATCAATAATCCTGCATATTCATTCATGTCATATTGAACCCGGATTGCATTCATTCCCTTTCAGGGTGCATCTGAAAAAGACATTGTCCACTCTGGATTGGCCTACACCATGGAGCGTTCCGCCAGAGTAAGTATTGCGTTAACATGTAGAGTTGTAGCAAGGGAATGTAAACATAACTGTCACAAAAGCAAACTAAGTCAGCATGTAATGGTATCGGTGAATGACACTATTTCCTTGCACTTAAAATAGAAGACCGCTATTGCCAATAATGGTAGTCACGTATGACACTCCTTTGAATAGATGTTTGTGTGGATACCTTTAATTGGATGTTGTAGGCCATCCAGAAACTGAAAACAAAGTTAAAGTCAACTTGTGTGGCTTTAGCAAGCATATTTTTTGGTAAAAAGTTTAGCCATTGGAGAGCCCCATCATTTATCTTTTTATGTTCTAGAAATCTGTTGGGGCAGAAATATTTTCAAAGCTATACTTAATATTACCACATATATGTAGACCAGACTGTCCCTCCAATGGAAAATACTGTAGAAGGGGGCAAGAAGTCTACTGGATACTCCATGGCTTTTGTGAAGATTTTACATACATGGAGGGGATAGAGTCTTGGATGGTGAGAAGTGGCACCTTGGAAATCTAGGAAAGACTAAAACCTCGTGGATGCTGTGCTGTAATCTAAATACTAGGATCTCTCTGTACTGAGCCTTAGCCTCTCTCTGAAATTCCTTGAAAATAGTGTACATGGAAAGGCTTTTCAAGCAATCATAAATAACTTCTGCTTTCTTTCATTTCATTTCAGCAAATCATGCGCACTGCCATGAAGTACAACCTGGGTCTGGACCTGAGAACAGCTGCCTACGTCAATGCAATTGAGAAAGTCTTCAAGGTGTACAATGAGGCTGGTTTGACTTTTACATAAACGGGTCATTCCCTGTCCTCATTGATACCCTTACTCTTCCTGCCATTGTGTACCCTCTTTTTGAGAAGCTTATCACAAGTTTACATGTAACCACAAAAATTCCTCTTTCTTCTGACATTATAGTGGGTACTATTCTGAATTAGTTGCAGTCCAAACAATTTTTTTTTTTTTTTTTATAATAAAGAAAAATCCATGGATTAGGTATTGAATACAAGAATGTATCTAAAGATAACCAGTTCATCTGCACTTGTGGGGGTCATTCTGGATATTTCACCTTTAAAATAAAAAGGTACACTTCCTGAATGGATCAGCAGTCATGTTACATGGGCAACCTATCAAATTTCAGATAACATACTGTACTAGATGAGCAGTTAGCTCATCCTATTACTTCATGCACTTTTGTTTAATGATGTAATTTTGGCTTTGGCACTTTCAGTAAGGCCTTGTATGATCAATGCTGTGGCATTGTCAAAGGCAGAATGGGCCTCCTGCAGAGAGTAACTTTGATAGGACTCTCTAACTTCTACTTGTTGCAGAACTCCAGGCCTGAGTTTTTTTAGGCAATGTTTTTCTCTTTTTATAAACTGTGCTTCTCCTATAGGACTGCCTTTAATCACTAATTGAACCTGAACTTGACTCAAGCATTATGAGATACATTAGAGGTGACAGGAGCTAGAATTTTTATAAGCTGAAACAGTATCATTGTGTACAGATATCTAGCAAACATATATCTGGTTATGTTTAATCAAGTCACTCTACATAACCACTCAATTATAGTTGTTTTTTTAAAGATTATCTGAATTTGAGATGTATAATCATATATCTATGTAGTCCAGCGAACTCTAACTTTTTTTAACTTTAATTCTTTTCAGTGATCTTATTTCCAGAGGCTTTTTTCTGAACATTTAGTTGCCTCAATGAACAATTAGAAGTGGAGTCTAACCCTGAAACTGTTAGCCTAACTACAAAGGAGCTAGACTGCTGCTGTAGACCTTATGCAATGTCTTAACACACATTGACTTTCAATTTTTTTTTTCTTTATTGGGAAAGCTTGCATATTCTGAACATACTCAATTGTAACAAAATGGACCTTGATATAGTGTTAGATCAAACATAGCTTTTTGAGTTTTTATCAAGGCCTTTGTCCAGTGGAGTCCCATTGAAGTGCCAGATGTTATTTATGTAATGAAGAAGAATTTAAAAAAAAAAAACCCAAACCTAATCCCTCTGAGGAACTCATGCTTTTTCTAACTACTTTGTAACTGCAAGACATAACAGGGTGAGAAAAGCGGTTATTAAAAAGTTGACCTTTCCAAATCTACTGTACTGGTGTATTACTGTTTTCCACAATCACTTTACATGGTAATAGCTTTGTTGTGTAGCAGTTGCTAAACAGTGAAATCTCTGAAATGTCACACAGAATTTCACATTTATTCAACTCATCACTAGCGGTAAGACCCTAATCCTTCTGATTCCCAGGACAAATAAAAAGATTTTTATACTTTCCCTCCCCTCCCAAACAAAATTACTTATTTACCCAACACAACTTCTGAAACTGGTAATCATCTCAGCCTTTTGCTTTCCATGTCTTTAAGTTCTGAGAAGAAATTAGCCGCCTTCTTCATAGAAGAATTATGAAGCAATAAACTGCAACATGGTGAGGCACTTAGTGTCTTACCCCTTCGTGTGTGGTGAGCACCACGATCCTCTTCTCCCTCAGTGCTCTGACTCTTTGTGGCCTCTGGTGGGCCTTCAGCCTCTCTCTTTTTCCACCTGGGCCCTCCTGGTGGCCCAATCACCTGAACTTTAGGGCTTGGTGCTGCTAGTTTAACCCGGGGTGCCTCTTCCTTAACTGGTCGGGTCAGCTCCCTCACTGTCCTTCGCCTCTCTACCAGGGCGACAACCTCACCATAGGTGGAGGGTTCGTTCTGGCTTACCCAGGCACGAAGGTCTGGTGGTAGTCCCCTCATGTATCGGTTGATGACCAGAACCGCTAGTATCTCTTCCGGACTCCGGGATTCTGTTTGCAACCACTTTCGTGCGAGATGGATGAGGTCATACAATTGGGACCACGGGGTTTTGTCTTCCTGGTACCTCCAACCGTGATACTGCTGGGCCCGCACTGCTGTCATTATCCCAGATCTAGCTAGGATCTCTGCTTTCAGCTGGGGGTAGTCTGCCGCAGCCTCTTCAGGCAGATCATGGTAGGCCTTCTTGGCCTCGCCACACAGGAATGGGGCAAGGATGCCAGACCACTGATCTCGAGGCCAGGCCTCCCGTAGGGCTGTCCTTTCAAAGGCCAGAAGGTATACCTCTACATCATCCTCCTGTGTCATTTTCTGCAACCAGTGGCTGGCCCATATGAGCCGTGTCCCATCATGGCCGCGATTCAGCTCTGTAAGGGACTTTACCTGGTTTACCAGTTCCCGCAACATAGCTCGGTCTTGAGCAGCCTGGTCCATCAGCAGGCGATTAGTCTCTTGCTGCAGCCACACTGCCTCTTGTTGGGTGGCTGCCTGGACACGGGTAGCCTCCTGCTGGGCCGCCATAGCTTGTATCAGTGCCTGCGCTACGTCATCCATTGTGGTGAAAAAAAATAACCCCTCTCCCTTTTTTTGTTTGGTGGTGGTGGTGGTTGTTTTTGTTTTTAAATCACCCTCCTTCTTCCGCCATGCTGTGCACCCCAAGATCCCACTTCTGACACCAGGGTGACAAAGTTCCTCCTCTATCTTGGTGGGTCCTGCGCTTATTGGCAGATTTTCTTGCCTCAGAGATTCACCATGTGGGTTGGGGAACAGCCCAGAGACCTTCCCCTCTGGAAGAACCCACAGTCCAGGTCAATTGGGAGGTTTGGGGGGAACCCGGGCCCGCCCTCTACTCCGGGTTCCAGCCCAGGGCCCTGTCGACTGCAGCTGTCTATAGTGCCTCCTGTAACAGCTGCATGACAGCTACAACTCCCTGGGCTACTTCCCCATGGCCTCCTCCAAACACCTTCCTTATTCTCACCACAGGACCTTCCTCCTGCTGTCTGATAACGCTTGTGCTCCTCAGTCCTCCAGCAGCACACCCTCTCACTCTCAGCTCCTTGCACCTCTTGCTCCCAGCTCCTCACACTCCCACCACAAACTGAAGTGAGCTCCTTTTAAAACCCAGGTGCCCTAATTAGCCTGCCTTAATTGATTCTAGCAGCTTCTTCTTAATTGGCTCCAGGTGTTCTAATTAGCCTGCCTGCCTTAACTGGTTTTAGCAGGTTCCTGATTACTCTAGTGCAGCCCCTGCTCTGGTCACTCAGGGAACAGAAAACTACTCATCAAGTGACCAGTATATTTGCCCTCTACCAGACTCCTGTACCCCACTGGTCTGGGTCTGTCACACTGTACATCACCAATAAGGATGCAGGAGGATAAGTTGTGTACTGAGTAGACATGCACAAGCTGGAAATGACAACCGCCTTTGCATCTCAAGCAGAACTGCTGAAAAAGGTAACTGATCAGAATAGTATGTTTTTTAACTTGATTAAAAACACTTCCCTATACCTCAGCAAAAAAAAAAAACTATTAATGGGTTCATTTAGCAAAAGCTCAGTTCGTATTTAGTAGAGCTCTGACTGAATACATTGCTGGAGTTGATTTTCTGAGTAGGAAGGTATCATTTTTACCGTCAGTTTTCAAATTAGAACTGCACTTTAAGCCACAGACTGCAGTAAGAGGTGATGTAGCAATGCGGAGATGCGTTATGCCAGTGAGAATTTCAGGAGGCATTGTGCTTCAGTCAGACAGAATGCTTACTGGAAGAGAGGCGGAGTGTGTCTACTGTGCTACCATGTACACTTTCCCTTCACTGACTTTCTGGCTATTGCGAAATGGATGGTGCTGAGGTGCCCACTCATTTCTCTCTAATCACTTTGAGGCAGTTAGAGTTGGTACCAGTCCTAGCTTAGAGGGTGCATAAGGGGAAAAAGGTTCTTTACACCTTTGCTACCTCTTCCCCATCCATAGAGTTCAGCACAATTGAGTTGTCAAGTTAGAAGCATAGGGCCAAATTTACCATTGATGTGGGGAAGTTCAAATCCTTTTAAATCATTGTAGCTTCACGCACTTACATTAGTGGTGAATTTGGCCTATGGATTGTACTAGAAGCAAGCAGAGCATAAGATTGTTGTCCTATTTGTCATGCTCAAAACTTACGCACAGAGATCATTTGAAGTGATAGTCTTTTCCTTTTGGCTCTTTTTTTTCCCTACTATGATAGTTGTGTACCTGAGCATCCACTTAAAAAATGATGTCTGCATGTCCTGCATAGTCCCTTAGTTTAAGTGAGTATTTGACTTCCGCAAGTACACCAGCCTCAGACGTTATCTTCTCAATCATATCCCAGGATCTTTTGTCCACACCATGGAACTTATCGCTTCTGGTCTTCCAGCCAAAGATACACAGCTCACCACTAGTGGAATCACTCTACACCTCAGAGAATGCACCACAACCTTAAATATTGCCCCCAGTAGGAATGCCAGCTTTCCAGTTTCTCCTACAAATTCCATCCCCCACTATGACCACAAACAGACAAGACTTCCCCATCCACCGTCCCTTCTGCATAGTTATGGGAAACAATGCTTTGGGGAAAACAGTATTTCCAACCCCAAGTAATCAAATATCATAAGGTCAGCCTCCCAAAATCATGAAAAAAGAAGGTGGTTTCTTTGCACTTGCCTTCTGACTTTTGAACCTTTAAGGTTGCACTCATTTCATGTTTGGAAGTTTTTCTCTGCACCCAAGACGACTGCACACTTACTTAAAAAAAGGAGGGGGAAAAAAAGAGAGTTGAGATTCCCTCGTGCTATCATGATTCCAGCACCTGGACTTGTAATAAAACATTAAAATATGTGAGACTCGTGATATAATTGCAAGAGGTAGCAATACTAGGAAAACCTGGCAATTATTTAACTGAGGGCAAATGGCAGGGTAAAGGCTGTGGCCTCACCAAGCCGTGCCAATGAACATATGCAACCACCCTCCACATGCTCACCAGATATATTCAGAGAAGTTTGCATATGCTGTGTAGTAAAAAGGGCACCTGGAGACCCAGAACAAATTTTGACATGGTGCCCTGTCTTCTCTTAGCTCTGCATTAATAGGGGGTGTGGTAGGAGTGATAGTAGGGAGCAAAAGGGGTGTTCTAATACAGTTCCCACATTGTGTATGTGTGGGGGAAGAGGTGCACATGTACACACACACACTCACTCACTCTTTGGTTAGACTGGCCATAGGTCTCTCTGGAGA
This sequence comes from Terrapene triunguis, assembly GCF_002925995.2. Lineage (NCBI taxonomy): Eukaryota > Metazoa > Chordata > Testudines > Emydidae > Terrapene > Terrapene triunguis. Next base: position 334,286 of record NW_020664497.1, on the reverse strand, counting down.
CATTGATTCTTTTCAGATACATTTATTTACTTGCTCCCGTTCTCGTTCCTATATCCTATCCAATGTGATGCAATGGCACTGTACATGCCAAACAAACCCACTGTGTTTTGTGATCAAAAATTACAAATTACAGCTACAGCCCTGTGACATTTTTATTTTTTATCATTTTAGTTTGGGGGGAATTTAATGTTACTGTTTTATCCTTAAAATATTTTGTTTTTATTATAGTTACATGAATAAAATTCCTCAATGACCCTTTCCCATTGAACCTCAGCTCCTTCATTAGTCTCAGGGACCCCTCCCCATCCCCCCTTGTATGTTCCCCCTCCTCAACAGAACCCCAGCTCCCTATTAGCTTCTATTTCTGGCTCTGGGTAGTGGAGTCTGTGCCTGGCTGTCTAGCTCACTAGCTGCATCCCCCTCACCTAGCCTGGGAACTGGTACTGTTGCCACTCACCCACCTCTAGGTGCACCCCACATGCTTCCACCTCACAATCATGTCACTCATGTAGAATGCGTCTTCACACTTCCCTCACATGAGGACCGAGGTGGATAAAGTGAGGGAGAACAGTAATTGAAAAGGGGATATTTTTCATTTAATGTTTTTCATTTTATTTCATGTTACTTTGTGTTTGCACATAACACCGTGCTATAATTACAGAGGAAACCTGAGTAACAGTTACCAACCACATAAATGAAGATACCACATAATTGTATTCACAGACAGTTGCTCCATGCTGTGGCTGGAAACAGAAACTACAAGACGACAAATAATTGTGACTAGAGTGCAAGAATGTAACTTTGTGGATTTGTTTTTGTTTTGAAGCTCGAAAGCTGTTTTAAAAAATAGATGTTTTTATTGCATATAAAAAACTGCAGTATTTAATATTCTAAGCCTCCCTTAGCTGACATGATGAAGTTGTGGTGACTTTTTAGAAAGTGAGATACTAAAATAAATTGCTCAAACTCACTTCTGATACTTTGAAACTTAAAATCATGGGCCAGATCTTACCCCAGAGATTCATGCACAAAGGTGACGCTCCCCTAGATTATTTGGGAAAGGGGAAGTGCCACCTCCATTGCATTTTCCTCACTTTCCCTTTTGTGAGGACTTTGCAGAGTAGGGGCTGCTTTAGGTTGGAAAGAGCAGGCAAGGCAGAGACAGAGATGAGTTTGTTTTATCAGATTCTCTCCTAGATTCACAGGGCAAACTAACTTAAGTTACTGCTTGCAGTAGGGGAAGGAATCTGTAAGGGGCTCTGTAGTCAAGAGTCAAAGAGTTCGGGCTCTAAGATAACTAGGAATAAAACATTCATCACAACACATAGTGGTGCAGATCATTGGAGTCTAGGGGGAGAGGTACCCATTTAGTTCCACTCTGGTCTGGGATGCTGTGTCCAGTTGTGGGGTTCAAGATTTGGGGTTCCAGAGTTCATGAGGCATGTGGTCTGTGGTGAAGGATATGAAGTCTGTAGTTGTAATCATAGGCATAGTTTGACTGCTATATGGGGGGTGGGGGAGGAAGAAAGCATGCATGCGCGCAGTGAAGCCAGTTTCCCAAGCTCACTGGCTTTCTCCTCCTTTTCTGGAGTGGTACCGAGGCTACTGATGCTGGGGCTGGGGGAGAGGGGTGAGCTCTGGGATAGCTTAACAGGGGAGCCCCAGCTGCTGCTGCTATCCTCTGTGGTGACCTGAGCGCAGGAGCTGTGGCCATGCCACCGCTCTGGTGCCTTGCGGTGCTGCTGCAGCTGTCTTCCTGCTAGGGCTGCAGCTGCTGCCAAGGGGATGCTGCATGCTGGACTCCTTCCCCCTCCCATCCCCGCACCATTCCCCTATCCCCTTCCCTTCCCCATCCCATCCCATCCCCATTCCCTTCCCCACTGCCCCCATGCCCCATCCCTTCCCCCATTTCCCCAAGTCCCCTTGCTCCCCCCCTCCCCCAGGTACTCACTGTTGTACAGGAAACCAGATGGTGGCCATGCAGGCACCTGTAGAAGGCGATGACAACAGGCACTAGGACCTGGCAGGAGGCAGTGTCCAGCTGCAAAGAGAGCAACCTAGAGTGGCTACCATCAGCAGGAGAAGTAGCTCTGTCTCATCCCTTCTGCTCCCTGCTGGGGCCTGGCTGCCAGGGAGAGGGGCTGAGCAAGCTGGAAACGTGCTGGGGGTGGGGTGCAGCATGGGAAGGACAGATCCACCCCACCCCCAGCAGGCTGAGCAGAGCATCATCGCACTTGCAGAAATTGGAGAGGAGGCAGTCACACATGACCCCATGTGCACCCCCCCATGCCTTGCCTCTGTTTGGGGGGGGCAATGCCCCCCCACAAACTATGCCTCTGGTTGTAACGCTTGGTGGCCCAGGTGGGCTAAGGGGCAGTCCAGAGCACTAGTCAAGTGTGCACGGGTGATCAGTTAGCTGGGAGGTCAACCGGTATAAGGAGCAGTCTGAGGCAATGGCCAAGTTCTTGCAGGTGTCAGTAGCTGGAAGATCCAATCCAAGAGGCTGGGTCAGTGACTTAGGGAGACAAGGTCAGACAAGGCAACAACCAGCAGCCAATGTTCCATTGCTCAGACAGTTGCCTCTTCCTGCTGGGGTCTTTATATAATTCAGGTACCAAATGAGAGTGCTGCTTGTCCATCCAAACAGGGGCCTGAGGCATGGCTGCTGTGGCTCTTTAGGCCTTTAGCACTAAAGCTGTTGGTGGGGGACAGCAGTTGAGTGCCTTAATTAATGCTGCCTACAGAGTTGGTGAACCTGGGTTCAGTCCTGGGATCCTGACAGTAGTCAGGGATCATTGTCATGTCTGTGATGTAGGGATTGGGAGGCCAGGATCTGCTGGTTGGTGTTTGTGGGTCAGTTGAACAAAAGCACTTTTCCTCTTCCTACCTCCTTCTCAAACAGCTTTTATGCTTATGTGGCCGTCCCATCCTATCCCATATCCCTACCTTTGTGCCTCAGTTTGGGCTTGCTTATTTTATCACAGAGGGCATTTGATGTGCTAAGAAGATGATTTGTTAATCATTTCCCAACCCCACAGAGTCTGGACAGCAACCTACAGGTCATAACCTTGGGTTGCTAAAAGCTTCCAACAGTGACCTGCAGGTCTTCACCCTGGCTCACCAGACACCTCTGCCATACCCAGTTTTGCTGCTACCAAATATTATGGGCCAGCCCCTCTGTTGATGTAAATCGACACAGCTCCATAGAAGTCCATGGAATTATATTGATTTACACCAGCTGAGAATTTGGCCCCATCATTTTTTATATCAGTCTGAAACATGAAACAAACTTGAAAAGAAAGCGGGTAATACTTTGAAGAGACAGTCTGGAATTGTAATAAGATAACATAAATAACCTGTCAAGTGAACATGAAGTCTCTGTCTTTTCCGAGAGCACAGCAGTAAGACTATCAGCACTCATGTAAAATGATTATTGGCTGTAGCAGAGTAAAATACATCTGTTCAGTCCCGTTGTGAATGTGACTCCAGAAATACTTAGTGGCAATTCTACGTGAATGAGTACTGGCACCCAGAACCACTCCTGGGGTCATAAAGATGGTGACAGCAGCCCTCTAGAGTTCAAAATTCCAAGCTGCTCGGATAAACTCTCTGGATCTTTTACCATCAGGGAAGTAACCATGAAAAGTACTAAATAACTAAGAATACTGTGCGTTGCCCAGTAACAGAGTACAGCACTGTAATGGTTCCACTGTGGACTTGGCTTGGGTAACTATTTAGGTTTTGAAGCTTTAAATAACAGTGCACATTGCAGTGGCACTCTCTGTGCAATGCATGGCAATTCCCTGTTTATTCACAGACTATGTACTATACATCAGTGGTTTTCAAACTTTTTTTTTCCTGGCGACCCAGTTGAAGAAAATTATTGATGCCCGTGACCCAACGGAGCAGGGGATGAGGGGTTGGGGTATGGGAGAGGTTCAGGGCTGGGGGAGAGGGTTGGAGTGCAGGGGTGAGGGCTGCGGGGTGGGAATGAGGGGGGTCAGGGTGTGGGAGGGAGCTCTGGGCTGGGGCAGGGGTTGGGTTGCAGGAGGGGGTCAGGGCTCTGGGTTGGGGGTGCAGACTCTGGAGTGGGGCTGGAGATGAGACGTTCGGGGGGCAGGAGGGGGCTCTGGGTTTGGGGGGACTCAGGGCTGTGGCAGAGGATTGGGGTGTGGGAGGGGGTCAGGGCTCTGGGTTGAGGGGCTTGGAGTGCCGGAAGAGGCTCTGGGTTTTGGGGGCAGTTAAGGGCTGGGGCAGGAGATTGGGGTGCGGGCTTACCTCGGGCAGCGCCCAGTCAGTGGCACAGCGGGGGTGTGGAGGCAGGCTTCCTGCCTGTCCTGGCACCGCAGACCGCTCTGCACCCCAGAAGCAGCCAGCAGCAGGTCCGGCTCCTTGGCGGAGGCAGGGGCGGCTCCAGGCACCAGCGCACCAAGCACTGAGGTGGCTTGCCATGAGGGCGGCAGTCAGGCTGCCTTCAGCGGCATGCCTGCGGGAGGTCCGCTGGTCCTACGGTTTCGGCGGCAATTCGGCGGCGGGTACACCGAAGGCACGGGACCAGCGGACCTCCTGCAGGCATGCCGCCGAATCTGCGTTACCAGCGGACCTCCCGCAGGCATGCCGCCGAAGGCTGTCTCACTGCAGTGCTTGGGCGGCAAAATACATAGAGCCACCCCTGGGCAGAGGCACGCAAGCACCTCTGCACGGCTCTCGCCCGCAGGCACCGCCCCCCCCAACTCCCACTGGCAGGGAACCAGCCAATGGGAGTGCGGAGCTGGTGCTTGGGGTGGGAGCAGCGCGTGGACCCCCGTGTCCCCCCGCCTAGGAGCTGGACCTGCTGCTGGCCACTTCTGGGGCGCAGCGCAGTGTCAGAATAGGTTGGGACTAGCCCACCTTAGCCAGGCAGCACTGCCAACAGGACTTTTAACGGCCCGGTCGGTGGTGCTGACCAGAGCTCTCGTGACCCAGTCCTTTCCATTCTGCAACCCAGAACTGGGTTGCGACCCACAGTTTGAAAACCACTGCTATACGTGGTTATCCATGCCGGGCTCTTAGGGTATATCTAACAGCAGAGTAAGCCCAAGGTTAGTATAACTCAAGTTAGCAGACCCTGGGTTTGTTAACATAGGGTTTGAGCATCTACACTCACTTGTAACCCCAGGTTAGGAATTGTTGAGCCCTGGAGCTCCACTGCATTATGCGGGCCCGTGTCTAACCACCCATATCCCAGACTTCCTAGTGCCTTCCCAAAATGTGGTGCAGTGTGAGAAAACTTGACTGTCCACCAAACGTCATTGTCCGGAGGACAAAGAAAGTCAGTTCGTGGGATTGTGGGATACTTTTGGCAGACTTACAGAGCATGAGGCCAGTGGGATTGTGTCTACACTGCAGGGCAATAGGGCTTGAACTCTGGGTCTTGGCTTGAGTCAGGCTTGGACCCTCTATTCCTGTGGGGTACTGGAACCCTGGGTCTGTGCCTTGGATTAGCGCAATTTTTATGTAGGCAGAAGGGGGGTTAGGCTTGAGCCTTAGTTCAACCCCTGAGTTTACATTGCAGTGTAAACATACTCTTAATGCAAACGCTCCTTGTGCAGATTGGAGGTAACAGCTTTCTCCAGCGGTTGCAGTAGTGAGTCACTCTTCTGAGATCCTGTTAACAGTTACTAATATGCATAAATAGGGCCTTACCAAATTCACGGCCATGAAAAACACGTCACGGACCGTGAAATCTGGTCTCCCCCTGTGAAATCTGGTCTTTTATGTGCTTTTACCCTATGCTATACAGATTTAATGGGGGAGACCAGCGTTTCTCAAATTGGGGGTCTTGACCCAAAAGGAAGTTGTAGGGGGGTCGTGGTATTGCCACCCTTCCTTCTGCGCTGCCTTCAGAGCTGGGTGGCTGGAGAGCGGTGGCTGTTGGCCAGGCACCAGCTCTGAAGGCAGCACACTGCCAACAGT
>NW_020664497.1:316106-328321 GCF_002925995.2 Terrapene triunguis | reverse complement strand
AATACCATACTGTGCCACGCTTACTTCTGCACTGCTGCCCTCAGAGCTGGGCAGCTGGAGCGTGGCAGCTGCTTGCCGAGGGCCCAGCTCTGCAGGCAACAGTACAGACCTAAGGGTGGCGATACTATGCCATGCCATCCTTACTTCTGCGCTGCTGCTGGTGGTGGCTTTGCCTTCAGAACTGGGCTCCTGGCCAGCAGTTGCTGTTCTCCAGCTGCCCAGCTCTGAAAGCAGAGCCAGCAGCAGCACAAAAGTAAGGGTAGCAGTACCACAACCTCCCTACAATAACCTTGCTCACCCCCCCCCCAACCCCTACAATTATAACACTGTGAACTTTCAGATTTAAATAGCTGAAAATCCTGAAATTTACAATTTTAAAAATCCTATGACCGTGAAATTGATCAAAATGAACCATGAATTTGGCAGGGCTCTATGCATAAAGATCTGTTCTGTTATGCCTCCCGATCAGTAGGTATGTGCCACTGGGGGAGACAGTGAGTCACTCTGCACTGCTGTGCCAACAGCTACATGCGATTTCATCAGACCCAGATACTATGGTCACTCAGCTTTCCCTGTGTGTGGCCAAGACTAGGGCTTGATTAAGAGCTGGCTGGGTAAGTCTTGAACTGTATAAAATAGAGCTGATGTTGGTGGCTGAGCAAATACTCAGAAGAGAAAGAAAGAGCATTTATTGGTCCCTTTGATTCAGAGGATATCATTTTCTTTTGTTGAAAAGGAGCAGTAACCAGCGGTTCTATTCCATTCCAGCTTGTTCCTGGTTGGCCAGAAAGCAGCTGCAAACAAAAATGCTCCTTATGATCTGTGTCTGCCAACAGGGCTGGATTAACTTTGTGGGCCTGGCGCCAAACATATTTGTGGGCCCCCATGGGGCAAGGTGCAGGGGCGACGGGATGGTCAGTCTCCAGAGTGAAGAGCGGGCTGGGGGCAATGAGGCACAGTGCGGTGGGAGTAGCCCTGCTCTGCGCAGCCTGCAGCTGCCAGACGCACACTGGCCTGCCCAGCCCTGTGCTACCAGCATGCCCAGTGCCCCACCCTTATGCCCAAATTTTATTTGTCAATAAATAAATGTGGAGGCTCCAACATGGCAGTGGGGAGCACAGGCTGCTGGTTGCATGGAGGTGGGAGATTACCTTGCAGCCTCCCCCACCCCCACAGTGTTGACACAATGCAAGGGCCAGGCCTGCCCCAGAAACACCCAGGGGCCCTGCCCACCTGTGTGCCACCCTGTGTAGATGAGCAGGCTCAGCCCGGCAGCAGGATCCAAGTGCAGAGAGACTTAGTGTGGGGGGATCCAGGTGGGGGTAAGAGAGGTCTCTGTGGGGCAGTCTGGGTGCGGGTGGCTCAGTGGGAGATCTGGATGCACAGAAGCTCATTGGGGGGTTCCAGGTGCAGGGGCAATGGGACTGTGCAGGGAATCCAGCTGAAGGTGTTTGGGGCTCAGCATAGGTGGGGGTCTAGGTGCAGGGGTGGTGGGGTTCATTTGGGTGGGGGTCCAGGTGCAGGTGGTTGGGGCTCAGTGGAGAGAGTGTCTGGGGGGGCTCATCGGGGAGGTACAGCTGCAGGGGAGGTGGGGCTTGTCAAGGTGAGGGTTCGATGGGCCTGCTTAACAGGGGAGCCCCAGCTTCTACCAAGGGGATGCCGCATGCTGGGCTACAGCTTCCCCGATCCCCTTCTCTTCCCCATCCCACACCCCTTCCACACCGCTCCATCTCCTCCTCATCCCACCCCCTTCCTTCCTCACTGCCTCTTTCCCCCTGCCCCCTTCTCTTCCCCATCCCATACCCTTTCCCCATTGCTCCATCTCCTCCTCAGGCTTGGGGGGCAGAGGGGAAACTGCCCCCCAACATGAGCCGGAGGAGCAGAGCGGGTTGGGGCCGGATTGCTCCACATTCTGCCGTCCGGTGATTGCAGAGCAGACCTGACCCCCCCACACTCATGGGGCGGCAGGAAGTGGAGTGACCCGGCCCCAGCCCACTCCACTCTGCTCCCCTGGCTCCCGGTTTTGGAGGGCAGGGGGGTACCTCCCCCCAGCACTCACCAGCAGCGCGGAGCCGGTTGGGGCCAGGTTGCTCCACTTCCCGCTGTGCGGTAAGTGCAGGGCAGGCCTGACCCCTGCTGCAGACCCCTGGGATGTAGCTCAGGGGAAGGGGTGGAGGTGGGGTGGGGGCAGAGCAGGGGCGGGGGCTTTGGGGAAGGGGTGGAGCGGGGGCGGGGGCAGCTTTCCTGGCCGGCTCTGCCAGCTGGGGGATGGGGCTGGCTGGGGCTCCTTCTGATTGTGGGCCTGGCGCCATGGTAAACCCGGTACTGTCTGCCAAGTGAGAATATTGTCTCCTTTCCTCTTGGATTTGAACACTGTACCAGACATCCATGCTTTGGAACCTCCAGATTGGATTACTCTGATGTAATGTATTCAGGCCTGCCCTGGAAGACCACTCAAAAACTTCACCTCACATGGAATGCAGGTGCCCACATCTTTAACAATGTTTCATGCATACAGTACATTATGCCAGGAGTGTATTGACTGCATTAGTTTCCAGTATATTTCAGGGATCAGTTCAAGGTAATAATTTTAGCCTACAAAGCGCTTTAAGGTTTTGATCAAGGTAACCTTGAAGATTGCATCCCTCTGCATGGTCTTGATCAACTGTTAAGCTCAGCAGAGATTTTCAAGCTGACATTTCCTAGATTTGTACATTAAATGGGTGAGGTTAGACTGGTGGAGGGCCCATGGTTCTAGAATTCACTTCCCCACGGTGTGAGACAAACTAAACTTGATTAGTTTTAAGGCATGTTTAAAAGGCAGTATATTTAGTCAGGGTTTTTCTGAGTGGGTACTTTAGGGATAGGCAAGAGTTGGAGGTTAAGAGAGTTATTTCAGCCTTGGTGATGTTTCACTAGAACTGACTGTTGGTATGTGTTTTTGAAGTTGTTATATAGTGTGCCTGGAGAATACCCGTCTGATCCTGCTCGCTCCCATTGAAGTCAATGGGAGGTTTGCCATTGACTCCAATGGCAGTAGGACCAGGCACTATGACAGGTGCACAATATAACAATAAATGAGGCAGGCCGTGTTAGAACAGAGAACTAGGTACCAAGACTCTTCTATTCTGTTCCAGACCTTTCCACTGAGTTCCTCTGTGGCCTTAGGCTAACTGAGTCACACAGAGGCTGAATTGTCTATCTGTAAAATGTGTTTGATACTTAGCTCGCTCAATGGATTTTGGATCAGGGTCAGAGAGGTTTGTAAAACATTTTGAGATCCTTTGGTGGAGAGCTCTATATAATTAACCAGTGTACTTATAGGTGATATGTTATTTTTCCTTTGTGAAAGAAATTTGATCATATGTTTTTCTTATTCCCTTATCCATTATTTTAAAATTTTAGAATAAATGAACATTTGGCTTGAAATGTAACAACAACTTAGCTCTGGCTGGGGAAAAAAAACATGAATGTCATAGGTAAATCTTCTGCTGTTTATTACCTATGTAATGGCAGGAGTATTAATAGTTTCATCATTTAAATTCTTAGGTACATTGAACTAATGTATCAACAACCTTTACATCACTGTATGAGACAGACAATGCCTTAGTCACTGCTGAAACTTTTGTGATTAATGTTGAATGGGAGATTATGACTAGAGCATACAAGATTTTTTTAAAAACTATTTGGTGGGTGAGCATTCTGCATATGGCATAAAGCTAAGCACAGTAAATGATGCAAGTCTAAAACAGCTTTCATATTTCTACAGAAATGATTACTGAATTTCAGTGCAAACATTGATTTTACAACATCTCACACTCTGTTTAAATTCTCATCATTTCTTAAGTCCAATTTTTTTCCCAACGCCAGACATGGCTTCTGATGCTTGTCCAGTTGTTTTTTCTACACCATCTTGAACAGTCTTGCAAGCCTGATCAATAGCTGAGAAAGATAAAGAGGCAGCTAACATAAAAGCAAAGTCAATACATTCAAATGTATGTTGTTTCATATTTATCGTGGAATGGGGAAGTGAGAAACTGACTCAAGTATCCATATTGTTGTTACACCAAACTGTGTACTTAATCATTACACCATATGATTCATGTTCACTACACCAGATACCAGCTGCTTACATTTCCTAAAGACGAGTTTCTCTCTGCTAGTGCAGGTTGGGGTGGTGGTGGTGGGATATATTAAGTGTTGGTACACAGGTTGGGTGCTGCTGGGCAGGTGCCTGTGGGTTTTGGGAACTATTAGGTGGGATAATAGGGCATGCTGGTTGGGGATACTGGTGCTGGAACTGATGGATGTTGGGGGGCTGCTGGTTAAGAATGGTGGAGGTGCTGTCTGGATGAGTGGGTGGATGCTACTTTGTGGGATGATAGGTATTTTAGTGGCTACTGGAGGTATGGGTGGATGTTGGGTACTGATGAAAGGGAGAGTGGTATTGGTCAGTGGGGTAAGAAATGTAGGGAGGTGCTTCCTCCTGGCCCCTCCCTTCCCTAGCTTGCATAAGTTCAGGAAATCACTGTTTAGTTATGCAGGGAGCTGCACGTCGAGAGAGGCCGCAGGAACAAAATTGCTGGTTTCTCACTATTTTTAAGCAGAGAATGTTGTGGATAGTGAGGGGAAGCGGGAGGAATGGGAAGCTGTAGTAGAGCTGGAATGGCAGGGAAGGGGATGGCAGCAGCAAGAAGGAGTGGAGCTTCTCCTGGTGTCCCTTTAGCTCTCTTGCCTGGGTCCTAGCAGCTGCCATATTTTGGCAATTTTGCTACAACCCCACTCCCTGGTGACCTTCCTTGGTGTCACAATCACCAGTATGAGAGGCCCTGTTCTAGAGGGAGAGAACATGATATTACCATTAGCTTCTGGTTTTCAAATAAGTGCACATGTAGACTCCAAAGTTGCTAATTCTTCCATCATTCTTAGAAACTGATTTAGTGACCTTTTTGTTTTTCGCTCTGGCAATTCTCATCACCAGAAAGGAAACAAAATACTCCCCTCACAACAGGCATAGGGCTGCCAGCACCATTTAATAATTGACATCATTGCTGGCTCTGCAGCTCCTTGAGCTGCCACGTATTGGAGCTGGGCTTGGGATCATTACGGCCTCCTGCCTTTAGAGCTGGAGAAATCAAGATACACCACATGCTTACTTAGCCTCTAGGAAAGATGGACAAAGTTTTGACTACACTACTGCCAGAACCCTCACTGTGATCAATGATGAACTTTGAACACAATGCTAAATGTACTGTGTGAGCTATAGAAATAGAGAATCAATGGGAATAGTAGTGAATCTGCTAGTAAATACGCAAAGAGACAAGGTGGAAGAGGTGATATCTTCTATTGAACCAACTTCTGCTGGTGAGAGAGACAAGCTTTCGAACTTACACAGAGCTCTTCTTCAGGTCTCTCTCACCAACAGTAGTTGGTCCAATAAAAGATAATACCTCTCCCACCTTGTCTCTTTAATATCCCGGGACTGACACGGCTACAACAAGAGTAAATACATATACAAATCCTGAAATCCTTACCCACATTTTAGTAAATCCTTTTGTAAGGTCAAACTCTCACTAAAATCAATGGGAGTTTTGCTCGAGAAAGCACCAAGTAAAAACTGAGTAAGAACATTAGGATTTGGCCCTGGGTTCATTGTACTCTTTTTTTTTTTTTTTTTAAAGATGGCTATGTCTTTTGCTAGCTTTCCCTTCATGCCCAGTTCTGCCCTCATTGAATGTAATATAATTTCTCATACCTTTCTGACCCGCATCTGTAGCCTGGTTCACTACGTGCTGTGCAGACTTTCCCAGTGCATTTGCTGTAATTAAGAAAAACAATGCATTTAACCTGTTAAAGATTATGTTCTCCTCTTCTCTCTTCCCATACTCTCCACATCACAGCCCATGAAGTGCTTATGACCATTGGCTCTGCTGCATGTTTAACAGGCTGTAGACCATGGTGGGAGTATATCAGAAGATTATTAATAGAGAATAGGTTGAGGCTATGCAGATTGCTGATGGGTATCTGTATGAGGTATATAAGCTGGCTGGCATGCTGCCAGTGAAGTGTGCTATGCGATTATATAGCAACAACAGTGTTCTGGGCATGTTAGTGATAGATAAGACGACAAAATGTAGGAAGAGAGAGAGAATGATGTGATTAGCAGTGGCGTTTAGCTGCACATTGCTAATTCCATGATGCTGGTTTTTTATTTATGTATTTACATTTCTTGTTTTGAAGATGTTTTGTCATCTGGGTTGTTAACATTTCCTCAAAGGGTAAAATAGTCTTTGCAGACTTTTTGGAAGGAGTGTGGTTTCAGGAAGGAAAGAAGGATGGAGACATGACAGGCCAGTGAAGGGAAAGGGGTATGTTTACAAGGAACAGCTAGAGAAACAAGAGGTAAAAATATAATGGATCAACTGCAGAACACCAAACAATAATGAGAAATTATGTGGGAACGTCCCTCTAAAAGCCATTTCACATCAAAGATATAAGCAGTTTATGAAAGCACAGTCTCACTTTCCCAGCATCTGGGTGACTATCTGTGACCTGCCTTATCAATGACAAGAATTTTCTGAAAATATGTGGCATTTAGAAACATAGCTAGGTACATTTTGTTTTATAAACCTTATGTTACAGGAGTGCATATACCACATTGAGAAGAGCTCATAAGGCTAGCATTAAACATTAACATTAAATGACATTTACTTCCTAATCTCTTCTGAACTGAACATCTATACATACAGCAATAGAAATCTCCAGCTGAAGTGCCCTGCATCTCTGTTTGATCCACACTGATTTGGAGTTAAATTGTATTGGAAAATTCTGGTCAGCGTATCATGATTAAGGCTACGTTTTAGTCCTGGGTATTTTTAGTAAAAGTCATGGACAGGTCATGGGCAGTAAACAAATATTCACAGCCCGTGACCTGTCCATGACTTTTACTATATATCCCTGACTAAAACTTGGGGGGGGCGGGCTCGGTAGGGATGGCCCAGGGGCCCACCATCGGTGCTTGGGGGGGTAACCTGGGAGGGCGCCGCGAGTGTTTGGGGGCGCCGCAGGTGCTTTTTGGGGGGAAGTGTTGTGGCCCGGGAGGCACCACGGGTGCTCGGGAGGCCGGGGGGGAGGAGGGTTGGCAGGAACGGGGCAGGTTTCCTACCCGACTCCTGGGAAATGGTGACCTCCAGCTCCTAGCTCCATGTGCTGCCTCCACGCCACCTCAAGCCCCAGTTCTGCAGCTCCCATTGGTGCCTACGGGTGGAGGCAGCACGTGGAGCTAGGAGCTGAGGGAGGGGAGTTCCTGTCGCCCTCCTGGGGAGACCCCCCCGCCCCAGGTAATCCAGTGTTCAGTCATCTGCATATTTGGCTTAACACAGAGAGATGGAGTAAGGAAAGAAGGATGAGAGTAAATGCAAGAGAAGGTGTTTAACCCTGAAGGACAACTTCAGTTTATATACTCTGTTTCTGTACCTGTTTTCAAGCCATAAAAGGAGTATCAAATATATTAAGAAAGAAACTGAGCATCACAGCCTGGATTCTAGAATGAATTTGGAAGTAATATTTGAACAATGGCTTAAACTGATGCTGTTTAACTGGATTGCTAGCAACTGAGCAGTTAAAGAGGTTGGGGTACGTTAATTTTACACATTTTTGAGTGTGGTTGGAGCAGCATCTGAAGTGAGATATTCAAAATCAGCATCTCTGGAAACTGGACTCCCCAAGTATGGAAATATAAAACCTGTAGATACCAAAATAAACTAGGTTTTGTTTGTATATTAAAATTTGTCCCCAGCTGTGCAAACGCTTACAGATATGCTTAACTTTAAGCACAAGAATAATTCCTTTATAGTCAGTAGGATTACTCACATGCTTAAGATACACACGTAAGTATTTGCAGGATTAGAGCCTTGGATTATATCCAGCAGTGCTGTCGCTACCTGCTGAAGATCTGCTCTTGGCTAAGGAGGTCATGTGACCTCATGACAAACTGTAGAAGCTTCAGCAGAGGGTAAATAAATCTACAGCAAACATATTTTAAGGGGTATAGTAAGCCATATATAGAGTGGATATATTAATTTACAAAGAAAATTGTTGTATGTTAAGTTGAAATATAAACCTCTGATGCACAATAATAGTCATAATATAGTTATAGTTATTGCAATACATCAAACATCCCCTATGATAAAAAGTATAAAGGTTTTTGTTTAAAGCCAGAGAAATCTGAAAGCTCATAGTAGAGAGTAAAACCAAAGTATTATATTATATTTATTATAATTAGTCTATATTTTTAGTCAGTATAAATACTAAAATTGATTTCTGCAAAGCATTGTTATTCACTCCAGGTTGCAAACATACCCACCACAGGTTAAATCTAATTTCTTCAACAGAGGTCAGTTTAGAGAGCAGTGTATGAAAAAGGTTACACTGCTCATAGGCAGTAACCATTTAAAAAAAACCTAAAACAAACATTGAAGTATTTGTAATGGTTCAGAATAAAAAGTAATTAGTTGCTTGCAAAATATGAAGTTTTAAAATAAGTTGTTATTCAACAGGCATAAAGACTGAACCATCTTCTTTGAACCCTATCCTGCAGTAAATTCCATCCCGGTGAGGGGGGCTGTCCACATGGAGCTCATTCCAGGGTCGGGTTCTTAATCCTGAAGGTGGTGTTCTCCAAATCATGGCTAAGGCTCTTTAACAGGGAATCTTGTCTAACTAGAGTCCATGGCTCTGATTCTGTGTTCGCTGAAGTCAGTGGCAAAACCATTGCTTCAGTGCGACAGGACCAAACCCTACATTCCAGTTATTTTGTCTGTGAACAGAAGACACTAGTCTCCCATACTGTCAGTATGAGTCTTCTTGTGAGCAGTAAAATCAGTATTTTTTTCCCTTTAGAAATAGTAAAAAATCAGCCTCAAATAATAATGGACATTGATTGGCTAATCCCATCTATAAAGTGATTGGATTCTCACTGTACTATCAAATAAAACACCAAAATATTATGTTGTTTTTGACATTATGAGATTGACAAAATTACAAAACCAGCCTCAGGACAAACAAAAATAGATCCAGGCCCATATTCTGCTCTCATTTACACCAGTTTAAATCCAAAGTAATTCTACTGAAGTCAGTGGAGTAACTCTAGATTTAGACTGGTGTAAGTGAGAGCAGAAACTAGCCCTTGATTTTTTCAGAACAACAAACAGAGAAATTATATTTAATGTTTCTTACCAGCATCCTGGACCTCCCCTTCTGCGTGTTGTTTAAAACCCTGGAAGCCCTTACCAGACATGGTTACTTTTAAAAGCTTTTAAAATCTTCTGCTTCAGTTTAAAAAAGCAAAGCAATTTGCTATACGCTATGCCAGGGTTGCTCTAACTTGTGCTGATTTTATACATGTGCCAAGGCTCCTCCAGATGCCCACTGGGCAAATTGTTTCAATGGGTGGAGCTGCTGGAAGGCTTAGAGTTTGAGTTTAATGAATGAGAGCTGACAGTGTGCAGTGAAATTGTGAATTATTTATTTTTCCCAAAGAGAGGGTGTATCCATCTAGGGTTTTTGCAACAGAGGAATTAATTCTTTCATCACCTTTGTTTTTTTATAAACATTTCTAAACAAAAAAATTGAACTTTCTCAGCAAAACATAAAAGTGCAATGGAAGGACACTGAAAATTACTGAAGTAAGCTTTAGAATGGATTTTTGGAAGGCTAGGTTTTTATTCCAATGGGTCTCTTTTTTTCCCCTTATTTTCTTTTTTTCTTTCATGCTGTAGGTGCTGTGGTTAACTTCTACCTGTTGGTAGTAGGCTAAAAACAGAAAGAAAATGTCCTTATAAGTGATGTTACAGTTTGAAGCACTTTGTTACCTTAGCCCCATATTTGGCTGTTATAAATCCCGTGGAATATTCTTACAAGATGAGAGTTCTAATGGACATAGGCCCTAAAGTGAACCTAACAATCTGGTTGTGTGTCTAGTTGGATTTCAAAGGTAGAGTTTGTGTCTCCCAAATATCCTCCAGATGCCTGTGGTTCTTTGAGTGCTGGTCCCTATGTGTATTCCACTGCGGATGTGAGTGTATGCTCCATACTCCTAGAATCGGAGAATTCTTACAAGCAGCATCCATTGGTCCACACGTGTCTCCTTGCCTTTCTTGTGCTTCCAACGAAGGTATAAAGGGTGGAATGAACTGACTGCTTCTCCGGTTCCTTCTTACTGCCAGGTGGCCTGGGTTAGAACCTCCAGTGTCCAGAGCTTTCCTTCGATTTCTTCAATCTGTAAATATTTCAAAGTTTGCCTTGGTGCCTTTTGTATATAGTTCTGTATAGTTAGTAAGTTTTTAATAGTTTTATAATTTTTACTAGAGTTTTCTAGTTAGGTAGATTCCCAGCCTTGGGGAAACACCTCACCCCCGTACCTCTATAGGTTTTGGACTATGCCCAGAACTCCAGGCTTCAAAAAACTGTGTTTCCTGCTCTTTCTCGGTCAGTGACAACCCCCATAACAGTTTATACTGTCTCAAGGAGGCACATGTTGTGGCTAGGTGTAATATCTGCCACTCTTTCCCTGGCCATACCCATGGGTATGGTTAAGATTTTGTCACAGTTATTTTTAGTAAAAGTCACTGACAGATTGCAGACAATCAACAAAAATTAATGGGAGCTGTTACGTGTTCATGACTTTTACTAAAAATAACGGGGGAGAAAAGGCTGGGGAGGGAGGAATGACAGCTGGAGCCCGATGGTGGGGACTGACAGTCCCAGCCCCACCACCAATGCAGGGGAGCACAACCCTGGCTCCAGCCCCTGCTTCAGCCACAGGACGGGGAAGACACACAGCCCAGGCTTCAGCCCTGGCCAAAGTCACAGGGCAGGGGTAAGCAGCAGTGGCTCTGGCACCAGCCAAAGCCACGGGGGCACACAGCCCCAGCTCCGACTGCAGGGGAATCCATACCCAAAGACCTCCCATCAGGAAGGCTGAGAATGCTCGCACAAGCAGAAGAGCAAGTCTTCCCTTGAAGTCTGCATCTGAAGCAACCCTGCCTAAATCAAGCAAATCTGATCATTCAACCCTGTGATGGGGCAGCTGCCCCACACCCGGAGAGTGTGGGCTGCAGCAGGCCCGGGTGCCTGCACATCCTGGCAGCCAATAAGAGAAGGGCTTGTTGCGAGCCAATCAGAGGCCAGATTGGGGACAGCCAATCAGGGCCAAGCTCAGCCATATAAAAGACTGCTCAGGGAGAGAGCAGTCAGTCTGTCCCAGGCCTTCAGAGGGGAAGGTCTGTCTGTCTCCAGAGCTGGGAGGCCAGTACCATGGACAGCGCAGTGCAGGCCAGCCTTGGAGAGCCGGAGAAGGTCCTACTCCGTAGCCTGCCGGGCGGCAGGCCTTGAAGGAAAGGGCCTAGCGGAAAGAAGGGCCGTTGGGGAAGCAGTCCAGAGGAACAGACAGAGGAGGAAGGAGAAGGAGGACAGCAAGGCTGTTGCTAGAGGGCCTCTGGACCAGGACTCAGAGTAGTGGGTGGGCCTGGGTCTCCCCCCCCCCCTTTGTTCCCCTTGGCAGTACTCCCAGCCATAGGCAGTAGGGAGCGGCCAGCCGAAACTACACCAGATCCTGGACTGTAGGGATCGGACTTGGAGGTGTAGGACTGTGGGTCACCCTGCCCCTGGAAGGGGGTGTAAATGGACAAAGGGACACTGTCGGAGGACAGTGTTCCAGAAGAGGACACTGTGCGTTGGGAGCAACGCGGGTCCACATGCCAACCAAAGGCGAGACAACAGACGGGACGCCACCAGAAAGGGGCGCTCTACTGGGTCGAACCAATTCCCCAAGATGACCAGTAGGAGGCGCTGCGGTGGTAAGTCCCTACATTGTCACAAACCCCTAAAGGTTTAGTATGTCCTAAATCCCATGGCCACAACTCTTAAGTCCATAAATCCAGGGTTCTACCGGTACCAGACCCCATACCAGCGACACCCACTCCACTGGTAACATACAAGTCAAAAAGTGGAGATCCATTGGTTCTGGCACAATCTGAGCTTTTACTGCCAGTGGTACAATCACTGTCTCATACTCTGGCACATGGAACACTCTTCCTACTCCTGCCCCATCAGCACAAAAAGATCAGACCCCTTGCACTCCAGGAAGGTCAAAGACTAATAGTGCACCAGAGGCAGGGCCGGCTCTAGGCACCAGCAAAACAAGCTGGTGCTTG
>NW_020664497.1:117647-291106 GCF_002925995.2 Terrapene triunguis | reverse complement strand
TTCACATGGCTTAGGCCAGACACCTGGGCTGGGGACCCGCCCCCATAGCACTGGTTGAGTGCCTGGGCCCAGGGTGTTCACAGCTCACTCCTCCCTGAGCCCAGCCTGGCTCCTCACCTGGAACAAAGCAGCAGCACCCATCGGCCTCGCTGCTGCCCGAGTCCCAGGTGCTGCTGCTGTCCCATGGGGAACAGGCCAAGCTGCTGGTGCTGGGACAGGATCCTCCCAGCCTCCCCAGGGCAGGAGGTGAAGGTCCTCAGTGACAGGGCAGGGCGATGCCTCCTGCTGGGAATCAGGGCTGGACTCCTGGGGCCAGGGCTTCCCACACAACAAGCCCCAGAGCCACCCTGCCCAGCTCCCCTCCTGGGCTGGGTCCTGCCTGCCCAGCCGCATCCTGGGCCAGCTCTATTTCGGCCTGGCTGGTGCCTCTCTCACCTCAGCACCTGTGCCAGGAGCAGGTTTCCTCTGCCAGAAGGCTGGGCACTTCCACCTCCTGGCCCAGCTGGGAGCTCCTTCCCCACCAGCGGGGATGGAGGGACCGCTCTGCTCCTGGGGAAGATGGCAGCTGCTTCCCTCAGGCTCTGGGGCCACCTGCAGAGCCTTCTTCCTGAACATCCTCAGGAGCCTGGCCATCCTGGAACTGAGTGGGGAGCAGGTATGAGTCTGGGGTCAAGACAGCCTCTCACTAACCAGCCTTTTTGGTCCCTCCCCATCCCTGCCTCAGCCACAGCGGCTCCTCCTCTCCCAACAGGGGTACAGGGAGTGGAATCTACACACACTGGCAGGAGTTCATTGCATGATCTGCTCCCAACTTTCCCCCTCGTCATCCCTGGTGCTGCAATACCTGGGGAGTCTCCTCCTTTTCGAGCACTGGGGTCAGTCACAAAGACCATCGGTCACTTTGGACAAGCCATCCCAGGCCACACTTCTCCCCAGGCTAGAGAAGGAACAGAACCCAGGAGTCCGGACTTCTGGGAAACCATTCCCCATGTCAAAGTCCTTAGGCATAGCAAGTCCAGGGCCCCCTCGTTTCCCATTGATTTCCATGCTCAGCAGCTCACAGGGTCTGGCCCAGCTCAGAGACTCTCAGCCTGGGGAACAGTCTCCCACAAGGGAAGGGCTGGGAGCCCCATTGCTGGGACCTTTCCAAACACACTGGAGACAGCTCTGGAGAAGCCCCTCCCCGGTCTAAGAGTGAGGGGCTCCTGGGGGCGGTTTGCAAATCTAATCTCCTTTGGAAGAGATTCTCTCCCCCTCTTTCTGCCTCTCCCCAGACGGACAGGGGACGCCACAGAGGAACCCTAATGCCACTCACTTGCTCTAGGTGATGGAGTGATGGGTGGCAGATGTTCAGGGTCGCCAGCTGTCCCTCGCCCTCCTCCTCACTCTCCAAGCCCAAGGCAGGCTGGAGAGGTGGTGACCTGAGGAGTTACTCTGCCCAGCCAGCAGGCAGGGTGATGACAATGGGCAATCAACTGGCTGTGAAAACGAGAGTCTGTCTTATTGCCAAGGGACAGAGAAACTCAGCCAGCAGCAGGGGGTGCAGAACACTGCCCTAGTGCGGGGGTGGCACTTCCTCCCAGCTCCTGACATCACGGCACTTTACACACCTTCCTGGAGCCTCCCAAGCCCCCTGGGCTGTAGGGACTGCAACACCAACCCTACCAATGAGAAACAGGCCTGGGGAGGGGAAGCTACTGGCTCAGGGTCACACCAAGTGTCAGAGCCATGGATGGGACCCAGCAGTCCTTATTTCCAGGCCCCTTCACTAACCACGGCTGCACACTCCCTCCCACAGCTGACAATTACAACCAGGCCCTCATGTCCAGTCCCCCTGCCTTTGAGAGGGAGTGTGCTCTGCTGTAGTGACTGGACCAGGGTATTGGGAGTCAGGACTCCTGGGTTCCATTGCTGGTTTTCCTATTGACCTGTGGGACTTTGGGAAAGTTGCTCCACCTCTATGGCTCTGTCCCCAGCAGTCAAATGGGGATTTACTACTTTCCCACTATTGGAAAGTGCTGGGAGAATTCCCCCAGCAAAAGCTGCTCTGACAGTGCTAAGCAGCATCTGACCATTAAAGGTCGGAGTGCACTGCCCAGGAGGAGGAGTGTTTGTCTCTGGGGTTTCACTTCAGCCCCGTCTATAGAGAGGGGCCCACCCATGGAGTTTGGCTCAAGAAGACCAATTCTCCAATTTGTTAAGGGCATTTTGAATTCCAATCCTGTGCTCCAAAGTGCTTGGTGTCATCTGCACATTTTAGAAGCATACTCTCCACTCTATTTTCCAAATCATTAATGAAAATATTGAATAGTACCGGACCCCGGACTGATCCCTGCTGGACCCACTAGGTACACCCTCTCAGTTGGACAGCCAAACATGGAGGAGGACTCTTGGAGTCTGGGCTTTCAACCAGCTGTGCACCCACATTATACTAATTGCATCTAAACCACATTTCCCTAGTTTGCTTGTGAGACTGTCCTATGGGACCGTGCCAAAAGCCTTATTAACACCAAGATAGATCACATCTTCTGTCCCACCTTCATTAGGCCCATAACCCTGTCAAAGAAGGAAATAGGATTGGTTTGGAATGATTTGTTCTTGAAAAATCCATGCTCGCTAGTCTTAAGAAGCAAATTATCCTGTAGGTGCTGACAAACTGATTGTTTAATAATGTGTTCCAGTATCTTTCCAGGTATGGAAGTGAGGCTAGCTAGTCTGTAAGTTCCAGGGTTCTCTTTGTTCCCCTTTTAAAGATAGGTACTGTCTTGTTAATGGATGGGAAGATGTTCTTTTTCGGGGATCTCAGACGAGAACTGGGGCACAGCACCTGGTTTGTTAAGGCCACAAAAATCGAGGCAGGAACCTCTTCTCTCCTCCTGGCAAACAACCCCAGGTACCTAAAAGAGTGGGACTCACACCCCTGAATGGGCTTTAAAAAAGACAACGGTTAAAATTTGGCCCCGACCATTTCTTGTTTCCGCAGACTAGACAGTTTAGCAAAGTTTAGAATTCCTTGGTGCTCAACACTGTGAAACTCCTCTTTCTTCTTCACAAAGGGCTTTAATGCCCCTTATCTCATCCAGGCTCACGACTGCCCAGAGTTCAAGAATTAGCCCTGTTCCCATTGGACAGATGGGGAGCCTGAGGTACAGAGAAGGGAAGTGACCTACCCAAGGGCCTACACAGCAAGGCGGTGGCAGAGGCAGAAAGAGAAGCCACCAGTCCTGACTCCTGTTCTAACAGACAACAAACTCCCCAGAGGCAGGGATAAAGCCCAGGAATCGAGATGGTGGGGAAATTTCACTGAAACTGTTTCTGTCAGAAAATCCCATTCAGAATAAATCAGTTTGTTTCTTGAAATCTTAACAAGTGGGATGAAAATTCTTTGCAAAAATATTTTGTTGCAAAACAAAAGCATCTCCTGTTTGTCACAGTGTGTTAAATTGTCTCATCGCACACAAAGAGGAGACACTTAGATCTCGAAAATTAGACAAGATGCTTCAGTCTGAGCTAAGTAGTTGCTGCTCTTAACAATTTAAAAATAAAATACAAATAAAATAGAATATTTCAGCTACTCTATTATGTCATAATCTGAGGACACCTCATATTATGCACTGCTCCCCCACTGTGAGGTAGGTAGGAGCAGATTCTTATCCCTACTTGAAAGAGGGAGAAGCTAAGGCTGAGAAAGGAGAATTGACTTGTCTTAGGTCACACAGCCAGTCAGTGGCAGAGTTGGGAATATGACCCAAGAGCCCTGACTTTCAAACTAACCATCGGATCTTGAATTTCATACATTGAATGACCTGAATAAAGTGCTCTCAAATGAGCTCCAGACCAACAACAGTTCATAGTAATTATTCAGCAAGTATTTTAGGAGAACTGGAATGCTAGAGAGAATCATGAACTGCTCAGTGACAATTAATGCAGAGAAGCAGCAAAATTCATCAAGCATATGACTGGTCATGACTTATTTACTTGGTCTTAAAAGAGAACAACAAGGACCTGAGTCTCCCAATAACCCCCTGCTCAGCCAATCAGGGTAGAGACTGAGGGGCAGGAGGCTGAGGGTTTTCACCAGAGAGCCCAAAGGATGGCCCAGGTCACCGGTGGGGATCACTGTCCGAGAACTATTTCAGCCCCACATTTTTGGGTGGACCTCCCACAATGGGAGCTGCAGAGCACTCCCTGTGACACACACACACACCCCTCCTGGTGGTGGGAGGGGAACAGGGGAAAGGACAAAATAAGTAAGAGAGGAAGAGAAAGGAGGGAGGGATGGAGAAAAAGGTAAAACAAAAAGGACAAACCCTAATGTCCCAGTGATTCTAAGGGACAAAATCCTAGGTGGGGAATAAAATTCTGCCACCTTAAGCTAGTGTTTTCCATCCCTAGATTTCAGCTGGCACCAGATGGATCAGACTGAAGAGGTTCCAAACCTCTCGGAGGCTCTTACCTTCTAAACAAGGACGTCTGTTTTCTAGTAAAATCAGTAAAAGAAAAGGAGAAAACTTGAAAGAGGTTCCTTCTCATGCTCAATTATATGAACCCCAATACTCTCTCAGTCCTCAAAGAGAGACCTCGAGAAGGAGACTTGCTGAAGCAAAGCCACAGGGGTCTCCAAGGTTTCCCTGACCCTGCACCCCTGTCCTGCCTGGCTGATGTCAGCATCTCTCTGTGAGGTCACCACCTCCCCACCACCTTTGACCAATAGGCTGAGGTCCTGCAAAAGGCCTTTGTGATGTCACTGCCACACCCACCCCTGCCCTGCAGTGCTAATGTCCTGCCGCTGGCCAGACACTTTGGAAGTTTGAGCTACTCCCTGTGGATCACCCCACTCAATGAGTGTTCATTCTAGGAAGCAAGCCAGCTAGACAGTAAAACATCAGAGGCTGCTCCCAGTGCTACACTCAGTTTTTCAGAAATGAGTAGACTTTATGACCAGAAGAGACCATTAGAGAGCATCTAATCTGACCCCCTGCATATCACAGGCCTCCTGTATACCACAATAGCTACTTTTTGGGCAAACACATTCCAGAAAGGCATCTAGTCTTCATTAAATGACATCAAGAGACGGAGAATCCACCACTTCCCTTGGTAGCTTGTTCCTGTGGTGCATCATCTTCGCTGTTGAATATTTGTGCCTTATTTGTAATATGAATTTGTCTCTTTTCACCTTCCAGCCATTGGGTCTTGTTATGCCTTTCTCTGCTAGATTAAAGAGCCCTTTAATACCCAATATTTTCTCTCCATTAAGGCACTTCAACATTTCAATGACGTCATCTTTCACTCTTCTTTTGATAAGCTAAACAGGTTGAGCTCTTTCAATAGCTCACTAGAAGGCATTTTTCTCCAGTCCTCAGAACATTTGGTGGCTCTTTGCTGCCCCAACTCCAATTTCTCAACGTCTTTTTCAAATGAGGACACCAAAACTGGATGCAGTATTCCAATATCAGTCTCACTAATGCTGTGTCACCTCCCTAACCTACTCACGGCTCTGCTCATACGGCTAATGATGGCTTTTTCCCTATTCACCACAGCATCACACTGGGAGCTCATGTCGAGTGGCTTCTCCACTATGGCCCCTAAATCCTTTTCAGAGTCACTGCTTTCCTGGATACACCTCTCCATTCTGTAGGTGTGGCCGGCATGCCTTGTTGCTAGGTATAGGACCTTGCATTTGGCTCTGGTCAAACTTGTTTTCTTTGAATGGGCCCAGCTTGCTGAATGAGCCAGATTGCTCTGTATCACTGCCCTCTCCTCATCAGTAATTACCACTCTGCCAGTATTTTGTCACCCAGTGATTGTATGTTTTCTCCCAATTCATTGATAAAAATTATTTTAAAAAATTAGTCCTTCAGAGCTTCTTCAGACCCTTAGTACCCAGGACCTGCTCCCCATAGCACAGTGAGAAAAGGCCGTCCAGCCCTGCTGGTACATAGGGGAAAGGCACAGAACAAACACACCTTTAGGAGCTGTGTTGTCCATAGGCTCTCAACAACATGTGGGGGTCAGCAGCTTACAAATGCACTACAGACCTGTAGTATAGACACGTCCCAACTGTGTCTCAGTTTCCCACCCTGTAAAATGGGGAAAACAAACAAAACCTTGATTAGCTATAGTTGAGGAAACCGAGGCAGGCACCCAGCGGTGAAGAGACTCGCTCATGGTCCCAAAGCCAGGAATAGAAAATGGCAGGTCTTCCGATAGCCAGTCCTGGGACCTAGCCCCGGCTATCCTGGCCTCACTGCTCTAACTTTAGTCACAGCCTCCATGTCTTTTCCTCCATGTCCCTTAGCCCTACATCACTGCAGAAGAAAGATTTTCTGTTAGCCAGCTGGCTCTAATTCATGTGGATGTCATTCCAAAAGACGTGCTCTGGCTCAGTCACATAGTATGGCTGGCTGAAGGAACCACTTGGTGACATTCTAGGGCCTCACTTATACAGGAGGTGCGATTAGATGCACATAATTGTCCTTTCTGACCTTAACATCTATCAATCTATATATTTTCTTCTGCTAGGAAGATAACTCTGGACCAATTTTCTCTCATTCACTTTCAGTTGGAATAATTTAAATCCAGGCCAAAGGATCCAAAGGATTTCCTCTTCCATTGTGTCTTCAGCACCTTTGAGAGCATTTGCTATCCAATGACTGACTTTCTGTTGTAACACATACTTGCCTATGTGTTCTCATTACGCTAGTAGTTCTCCTTAATGTGGTTATGATGTGCCTCTGACATCAGGATGACTCAGTTTACAATAATCCTGCCTGTTTATGACAACAGCAGAGCAATTTTTAATCCAGTGGGTTGGTGGGTATCAGTTACTTAATTTTATTCTGTCTTTCCATTATATACAGACAAACCTATTAGATCAAGCTAAAATTTTCAGGTTATGTTGGTGGTGGAATAAATAACAAAGGGCTTGAATACAGAAATAGGCCCAACATGCTTTTTGCTATTTCTGTCTGAACACTCTCTCCTCCAGTTGGTCTTACATTGAGCTGTAGCAAGGGTATATTCACAAGGGAAAATCCCCACCTATCTGCATCATTACCCATAAGGAAGAGGTTGAGCCATTCTTCATTAATGTAGCAACTGCTCTGGTGTAATATTAGGCCATTACAGTCTTTGTGGCTAGTGAGGGTGGTGATAGATGGCAACCATAGTTCAGCCACAAAGAAGGGCTAGACCAGAATGACTCCAAAGACTCCATTATTGGTTCAAAAAATAGGACAAATGCAGAGCTGTACTGTTAATTAGTAACAGCTCAAAAAGATCCTGTAGGCTATGCGGAGTAAATAGCTCACATTTCCAGAGTTAGCATCTATTCCAGCATCATTCCAGTAGAAAGCAAGTATCCAAATATTATTTGACTGGCTGCATGGAGGTATTATACCTATAAAAGAATGCCTACTGCATCCATGTGCTGTGCTTATCTGTAGTTACTTTAATGTTATATTTTGTGGTTATCAGAGTGAGTTTCAGAAACATTTACCCTCTCTGAGGATTTCAGACCCTATGTTACTGACCACCTTTGTAAAGTGCTTTGAGATCTACAGATGAAAAGCTGTAGCTAAGAGACAGGTATTATTATTAATTATTTATGTATTATTCTGGAAGGAAACACCTCTGAAATTTTCAACACTCCTCATCCTCCATTCCCGGAAGAATTTCTCCCTGAACATTTCAGACCACACTGATCCACATTTCAAGATGTGATTCCTGCTGAGGATTTCAAATGGGAAAGGAGAAGAGCACTTGAAGGGATTTTCCCCTTAATGATTTCAGTCCTCGCATCCTTGCCCACGTCAGGGTGACCAGATGTTCCGATTTTATAGGGGCAGTCCCAATATTTGGGGCTCTTTCTTATATAGGCTCCTATTACCCCCCACCCCCGTCCCGATTTTTCACACTTGCTGTCTGGTCACCCTAGCCCACGTCAGGGGTACCTCTAAGGATTTCAGACCCTCCCCCCTCATTTCATTGGTGACATGTGGAGCAGAGTACTGGATTATTTCTCCTTTTGACAGTTAATTCTTAGAGCACCAAGTGCACACTTCTGGAAATGTTTTCAGCTTTGAAACTCAGCTCAAGACCATTAATGCTTAAAAGAACTTTTACATATAAAAGGGACTGACAAGACAAAGCAAAAAGTAGTTCAAACACTTTTATTTTGTAGTTTAAAAAAAAATCATTTTCATCATACCTAGGGATTCCAAGTGCTGATGCAAATGGAGATAAGACATTGACCAGTGATTTTAACCACAATATGTCATTTGCTAACAAACCAGACAGTCAGAACACTCAAAGATGGGAAGGTAAAAAGCCACAAAGGAGATAGAGATGCTTAGAGAGAGACAGACGGTAGTGAACAGTTTCCATATACGTAGAATCAAGAGTCTGACATACATATATTGTATGATACGTTAGCGAGGCATGTGAAAGGCTATAGCGCTGAAAGTAGTTAACCTATGGGAAGGATGATTTCCCTACTATGGTGTCTACTAACATTTCAGTGTGTACTCCTGGAATTCTCACGTTCACACTAGTAGTCCTGAAATTGATTAAATGGCTTCAATTTCACGCTGCAAGAGAAGCAAGACAAGAAAATGGAGTAATATTTCAAACAGAATGTATATAACAGGAAAACATAGATTACCAAGGTTGATCCTCACATTAAAAGTAGGCCATAAGAAGATAGGAACTATAGGTGATACAGAAGGTTAGTGAGTTATCCTTTCCCCTTTGAGAATCATACATATTCCTATTCTAGCTCAAGTTCCTAGTAAAATTTAGTTTGGTGATTCTTAGCCTAATCTCCATTTAAGTTTGTCATAAAACCACTGAATCCTGCAGCATTGAGTCAGAGAGACCCAGGACTAGAGCATAGGTCCTTTGTGCAGCAGCATTGAGGTGCACTGATAGAATGGTGGGTGTGGGGAAGATCCATAAATAGAACTCCTACGGTGGTGCAGGTAAGGTTAAAGGTGCATTAGGAGACCTTTCTAAGGAGGCTTGCACATCTCTTGCTTACCTATGCTTAGCTAAAGACTACGTTAGTCTTTCATTTTCATGAGAACAAAAAGGTACATAAAATGTACATATGCTAGATCATGAGAAAAACCCTGGACCAGCTAAGGATTCTAGGGTTAGCTGGTTTGAGTCTGGACTTTACCTCTCCAATGGCTTTTATGGCTTCTGCTGGGGTCTCTTCTTCTGCAGCAGCTGGTTCTGTAGGGTGCTCTGGGTGAGATAACTCATCCTGCAGGATATACACAATACATTTACCCTTGTTGCAGCATGGTGTATTGGCCACTTAATTTTAAAGAGGCTACTCAAACAGACTTTGCAAAATGGAGTCAAATATTTCATATGTGGAGAAAATAATAGGTTTTCCCTATGACATATACAGCTCTGATTCAGTTTTCTGTATTTGCACCTCGAAGTGTATAAAGTCTGTGCCTGCTGGGGAGCAGGGCTGTGAAAGGATTTGAACTGGAAGTTCTTACAGAATCAGACACACCCACTTTCTCCTTCTTGGAGACTTTGTCCTTTTTTGTTAAGTAGTTTTCTTTAATCTAAAATGGAACATTGGCTCTTTGAACATGGGAAACATAGCAGGTACAGATGAATTTCATTTTCACTTGCAGGAAAGGAGATTCTACATTGATTTTCCCCAGATTATCTACCTCACACTAGCCACTCATTCCATAGGGAGGATAATGTTCATCTGATAGCTCCCAAAATGCTCAAGTGGCTTCATATGAAGAAATTCACATCTCTGTATCTGTTTGACAAAAGATTAAATATTATCAATTCTTATTTTGCTGCCAGAATCCATTTCAAAGTTGGTGCAAGGCTCCATTGAGGAAATGGAAAATCAAGCTATATTTGTTATGAGGCTCACTCCTCCTTTATGCTCATCCTTTTAGTGGGTAGCATTCTCCCTGCAGTGTGTGAGTAGCACCTATTTATGGAGGTGGGAAGTAAAGGAATATGTCAAACACTGAACCCTGCAGGTTCCTCAACTCACTTGGCACCTATGTTTCTGCCTCTGAGCACACACACGTCTCCTTCACTCTAGGCTGCTGGACACTACACCCAGAGCAGTTCACAAACCAGGGAAAGATAAGCATTCCTCTGCCTAAGTTACATGCAGGACTCAATTCAGTAGGCATGATTGGATCAAGCCCCTCAAGCAAGTTCACATAAAATGGCCAGGTGCAGAGAGAAAGCAGGAACTCCCTTGTAACTTTTAGCTCAGTGTCTAGGTACTCACCTGGGATGTGGGAGACTCCCAGTTCAAGTCCCCCCTCCTCCTGAGCAGGAGGAGGGGTTTGAACAGGGTTCTCCCACCTCTCAAGTGAGTGCTCTAATCATTGGGCTATAGGATAGTCTGATGTGGGGCTCCCCTCAGTCTCTCCTGCTGAAGCTTGTACTTGCACTCTGGATAAATCATTAAAGTCACTGGAGCAGGGGGATTGGATCCCAGTCTCCTATGTCCCAGGTGAGTGTTCTAACCACCAGGCTACAGAGTCATTCTAATGCTTATGTGATCTCTCTTTCCCTCTCTGTCTCTCATTCGTACACACACCAGCGAGAGAGAGAGAGAGAGAAAGAGAGAGAGGGACTTAGCAACAGGTATGTTATTTAAAAAAAAAGACACACACCTCCAAAATAAGACACTCTACTTCACACACTTCTCCCTCTGGGGAGAGGATAAGGAACAAACAACCTGTGACAGTTGAGGAGTCACATTGCTAATAGATTTCCTTATGATCAAGGAATTGGCACTGTTACGCGTCTCTCCCAATCAAAAGAGGACAATTAAAAAAACCCTATAAATTTATGTGCTGGATCTTTAGCGCTGTAAAATGGCTCAGTTCAACTGACTTTTATGGAACTACAGCAGTTTACATTAGCTGAGGATCTTGTGACGGTGCCCCCCATAAGTCTTTATGGAAATATGCTTATGAATATATATGACATAACTGGAATATGTTCTGTGCTACATATGCCATGTAACATATCTCTGTAAAGGTTATGACCTACTGAATCTATTAATCTTATTTGTATGCACATATCATTTTTGTACTCAAAGTTATGAATATTGGCCGTGTACTGGCTTGATTTCTAAATAACCTTAGTAGAGCATTTGGTCAGTTCCTGGAGAAAGGAATTCGCAAAGTTAAGTGCCCAATCAGGAAGCACTTAAGGAACAATGCATCTTGGAATGCTCCATTCCACATAAAAAGTCTTCCTGGAGACATTCAAGACACCATGTGGGCAATGGCTTCTGCCTGTAAAAACTGAGTGTCATGCATGGACATGTGACTTGCCCAGGTGACTCCAGAACTCCATCTTGGAGCTGGACTTTGCATAGGAGAGAGGAGGGGGTCTCCACCCACAAGAGAAAGTCTATTTAAGCCCGTGGGAGACCCCTCCATTTTGCCTTCGGCTGGCTAAAGAGAGAACCTCTCCACCCTCAAAGATACCTGAAAGAAACTGGAACAAAGGACAATACCTACAGGGGGTGTGAGTGATTGCTGGACCCAGAGTAGCAGGAGACTAGTCTGTAAAAGGAAGTTTACTGGAACTGGTGAGGTGTTATTTGTATTAAGTTTCTTAGACATAGACTTGAGTGTTCTATTTTATTTTACTTAGTAATTCACTTTGTTCTGTCTGTTACTACTTGGAACCTCTTAAATCCTACTTTCTGTATTTAATAAAATCACTTTTACTTATTAATTAACCCAGAGTATGTATTAATACCTGGGGGGGAGGGCAAACAGCTGTGCATCTCTCTCTATCAGTGTTATAGAGGGTGAACAATTTATGAGTTTACCCTATATAAGCTTTATACAGGGTAAAACAGGTTTATTTAGGTTTAGACCCATTGGGAGTTGGGCATCTGAGTGTTATAGATAAGAACACTTCTGTAAGCTGCTTTCAGTTAAGTCTGCAGCTCTGGGGCAAGTAATTCAGACCCTGGGTCTGTGTTGGAGCAGACTGGCGTGTCTGGCTCAGCAAGACAGGGTGCTGGGGTCCTGAGCTGGCAGGGAAAGCAGGAGCAGAGGTAGTCTTGGCACATCAAGTGGCAGCTCCCAAGGGGGGTTCTGTGATCTAACCCATCACAGATCTGACCCTCAGTATTTGTAAAGTGTCAGATAGAGGCCAAACTTATGATCCCAACCCTGCAATTGGATGCACACAGGCAGATCTGATTGCAGGACTGGGATCTGTGTTTGTAAAGCAATTGGCATGTGTTTGGCACCATATAAAAAATAAACAGCAGTACATTTAATAACTGAACAATGTACAAAAAGTATAAATAGCCTGAAACTGTATTTTCAAAGTGTTTCATGCTATTTTAAAACTGTTTAGGACCAGTATTTTCTTTTCTTTCTTGCCTATTTTTTAGTTGTATCATGTGCCTTGCTTAATTCATACAGATTGTTACTTTCTTTTTGTTACACAAAATCAGTTGCAATAGGTTCAGCAGTAGTCCGGGCTCCCCATGTGTGGCCTTAATGGGTTAATAGAATCCATGCTGATTTGTGGAGGTGAAATAAT
This sequence comes from Terrapene triunguis, assembly GCF_002925995.2. Classification (NCBI taxonomy): domain Eukaryota; kingdom Metazoa; phylum Chordata; order Testudines; family Emydidae; genus Terrapene; species Terrapene triunguis. The sequence continues at coordinate 278,530 of NW_020664497.1, read as the reverse complement.
GGCTCTGGAGACAGCCTGGGAGTTAAACCTAGTGCCTAGTATCAGAGAAACAAACAGAGGCCATTTGTGTGAGTGTGTGAACATGCAGAAAGGGCAACTTACTGCAGTCAGAAACCTCTCTTGTAGGGGACTCAGGCTGTCTGCTCTTCTCACAAAGAGGGTTGTAGCTTTTTTGACTCTGTCTACAAATAGAGTTTAAAAAAAAAAAAAAAAAAGGACTTCCTGCCTTGGGGTCATTCGCAGGAAACAGTGTCTGAGTGTAAAAAGTGGATGTAAGAATCCATATTCATCTATTTTACTGGTTACTGGTCCTCTAAAATGTGCTTTTAGCTAAGATTCCATTAAAGAAGAATGTAACTGCCTCATCAATCTGTTTTTAGAAGGGACAGGAAACAAGTGTCTTGAGAATTTTTCTAAAACAACGTGGCAGGAACCAACACAATTACAGGATGAAGAAGTGTCAGGTTGTGTTAAGGTTTTCACCTCACCATCATTTTCCCACTTACTTCCCTCCAGTTTGCCTGTCCAGGATAGAGACTATTGGAGGAGACAGGGCTGCAGTCTGCATTTGTTGGCTGGGAGTTAAGGCTGCTAGCTGATAAACCTAATTTAAGGCTCTTTTTAAAGTCGGCAATGTGATCTACAGATGTCTGCATACAGAGCAAAGAGCTAGCAACTGGTGGGTACCAATCCCAGCTGTACCACACACTTGCTGTGTGACACTGGGCAAGATGTGTAGGGTAAAATCCTGCCTCTATTAAAGTCAATGAGAATTTTGCCATTGATTTCAATGCAGCCAGGATTCCACATGTGTTAAATGGGGATAATAATATATCCCTACTACACAAAAGTGTTACAATGATTAATTAGCTAATGTTTGTACAGCACATTATATCTTAAATGCAAAGCAGAGGGGGGTTTTAATGTACTTTAAATGGTCATATACATTGTACTTATATGCAACTTTCATCTAAGGATTTCAAAGCCCTTTAAAAATATTAACAAAATAAATCTCATTCCTGTGACATAAGAAATGGGGAAATTGAGGCACACAGACTTGTGCGAGGTCAGAGAGCAAGTCTGTGGCTGACCTGGGAAAAGAACCAAGTTCTCCCAATGCTTAGTCCTCAGCTTTTTGGCCATAAGACTGTCCTTTCCCTCATACAATATGGGCTTTATATATACGTTTTACTGTTATATTCTCTCTCAAGAGAGTGAGAGAGGATCTCCCAGAGAACAGGGCTAACTGAATGAAGGCTTTACAGCTCTAGATTGGTTCCAATATCCTCAATAGGCCTTTCACCTCTACATCTCTGGCTCCCTGACAATGCAGCTCCAATGGAGTCAAGATGCAGAGATTTTCCCTGCTGGCTCTGGGGCCTCTCAAAAAGAGGGATTCCACCCCATGGAGGAGACACCACAGAAAAGTTAATGAAACCTCTGTGTCTTTTAGGCATATTCCCCATGGGATGTTTAAAGGGAGAATGTACATCTCTTGCCTCTTGCAGACCTGGCCTAGGGGCATACAAAAAATGTTGAAATGATTAATTTCCTGTTGTCAATATCATTTACATTTCATTGTGACTGGTAAAGTGACAGATTTTCTCATGCATTACCAGGAGGTTTTTCCATTAATTGAATCATCAATTTGGCTCAACTGGCAAATAATAAAGTCCAAAGATTTTCTCTTTATGTTTCCCTGTTTCTCAAGAGAAGTTAAAAAATGCTTACATTCATTTTTAATGGAGGTTGTCTCTTCCATTTTAAAATTTGACATTTTTATACGTGGCATTTATTTTACAGGTGAATTTAATGTTATTTATTTTGTGTTTAGAATTTTATGTATCAGAGTTCTTTGTAGTAGTGCTTGTGCCATAGAGTGGTGGGATCTGTGCTGGACTACAGGTTATAAGTAAAGTAATAAAGACACAAAAGGTTTATGCTACCTTTTAATGGCTTTGATTGGTAGATGGAACACTTGCTGGCTTTTGAATCAAAGCTCTTTAGTCAATTAACTTCAGCTAGGGAGTTTTTTTAACTCCCTGGACACTATAGCTGGTGTAATTCAGGGGACATGGATTTTCAGATAGTACCTACTGAATATTCTTAAAATCTCAGAGTTTACATTCAGGCATTAGGGGCATACCCATGTCATTTTGATATTCGTATGTCAAATGTCCTTTGGACAGCAAAAGGGGCTAAAGTCTCTATTGTATGATTCAGATACAATAAGAATTTCCTGCTGTCTTTATGGTTCATTTCACTATGGGCCCAATCCTGAGAGGTGCTGAGCATTTGAAATCCCTCTGAAATGGAACTGTTCCTGAGAAAGTGACTAAGTCTTAAAATTGATACCTTTATTTTAAGTTACCATTTAAACATCTCTTTTCTGACATCAAAATTTGCCCTAAATTCTCCTCTGGCTAGAGATCACTCATATAAAATGGAATTTGTTGGAATTGGAGAAAATTTGGGTTTTTAATGCAAAACTAGTTAAAAATTTTTAAATGGTGACACTATCCCCTCCATAATACCAGACACCTTCCTGAGCCTTAATAATAATTGATGATACATTGCTTTCTGTAGCTGGAGAGGCAGCAAATTCAGTGGAAAGCAGGATTGTTTTGTTTTGTTTTTGTTTAAAGCTGTGAACCTGAAGAGGTACATTGGTGACCTGGTCTGCTGCAAGTTTAATAAATAATAAGGGTACACCAACTTGCAGGAGGTATGGAGAGACTCAGCCCACTATGGAGTTAATGTCTTCTTCTGAAGCATAGGTGATACTTCTTGGAGATAACTCCAAACCACTCTCCTGGAAGAGAATGGCTCCTCTCATGATTTTAGAGGTTAGATATGTTGATAAATTCTGCAGACTTATTCAGTTGGAATGATTCAGGCTCAATGCATCCTAAATGATGCAGACATTTCTGACTAAAAGAGCAATCAGCGCCAGAAATGGGCAGAAAACACCTGCATAGAGCGCACAGATTACAGTGCATGGTTTTTCTAGCTTTTAATATGCAATTTACTTTTATAGGGCCAAATCTTGATGTGCTTACTCAGTTTTCACTCACTCCACAGCCAGACAAACTCCCATTGGCTTCAATGGGACTGCTCTTATGAATAAGGACTGCCAAATGGGTTCCTATGATGCAATCTTTTCTCATGTGATTTTTCAGCATATTACCATTTAACATGCAAAATTAAAGTTTCACCAGAAACACTCTCTCAGCCACATTGCACATCCTGTACACCTTATGCTGTTTATGATATGATAGACATTAAATGTCTGGTTTAATAAATTAATAAGAAAGAGATATAGAAAATATTACATATGTGCAATCTCTCCCAGTTAAAGCTTATTTTACTTTTAGTATGATCTTAATTCTCCAGGCTATATTGAGAAATAGCATGAGATAAGTCCTTAGACTATCATCAAGCATATATACAAAGGCGAAGCATTCTAGTTGTGTATTCAGTCTAATTGTGATGTACTTAAATTCCATATCCTGCCCCCATAATACGCCCTTGATGCAAAGAGCAGTTCCACCACATCAGAGGCCTTTTATAGATTCTTATAAGCTTTTATGATGGTTGAATTTCACCCTAACTGAATACACTTAACAAACAGATATTTGGTCAAATTCTGCTCTTAATTCTCCCAGTGCAACCCCATTAATGACAATGAGAGTTATTTTGGAGAGCAGATTTTGGCCCATTTTTGTGAAGTATTTCTGATTCTCCTCTCTATTCATTTTCAAAATGTGTAATCTTTAAGAAAGGAAATGCCTAATGTATCAGTAGATTACAGATGTGTTAGATCAAACAGATAAAATAATTATGGGATCCAACATTAAGTTAAATGCACAGAGTGGTTGCAAATAATTGAAAATTACCAGAATAATTTGTGAAATGACATAAAAGAGGAACAAGACCATTTTAAAATCACAGAGCCATGAACTGACAACTAGACCATATTACACCTGACAAGAAAAATGGATGAAAGGGGGAGGGGAGAACAACAGTAGTGAAATATTAGCTACTGGGAAATTCTTCCAACCCCTGAGGGACATTTAACAAGAACGTATGTGTGTGCGAATGCTTGCTTGCTTTTGATCACATGTGAGTGTCTGCAATGCAGCAAGCTTTGTGCAGAGTCATGCAGATGAAAAGTTCATCCCTGCTGTCAGACAAGGATACTAGTGGAGGTCAACTTTCTAAAAAAACACTGAAATCCACCCAAGGAAGCGATGAGGAATGTACAATATTGATAGGCCTCATTCACAAAACCTTTGCATTAAACATGACCTGCACACCAAAAATAATGCCTTTTTTTTTTACTTTGTATTTAGAAAAGCTCCTGAATAATACAGAAAAGAAAGAGATGTATTGACCCTTACCTAGTGGGGACTAAGTAAAGGAGAGCAGAGAAATGAAAAAGACCGACATGGCGATATCAATGATAACTGAGGATATTCAGCAACACCCAGGAGGTGCTCAGTAACTCTACTTGGGTCCAAAGCTATTTCAGTCACATTTTCTTCTGTGGGGTACGGAGTGTCCTCAGCACCCATTGAGGACCCTGGAAATATAAGTAGCTCATCACCTTTGTTTGTTAGTAGCTATCAAGTTAATGAGACAGCTCAGAGGAGCAGGAGCTACAAACTGCTAAAGGTCAAATGCTATGCTTAGCTGCACCTAGGGTGACCAGATGTCCCGATTTTATAGGGACAATCCTGATATTTGGGGCTTTGTCTTATATAGGCACCTATTACCCCCCACCCCGTCCCGATTTTTCACATTTGCTGTCTGGTCACCCTAGCTGCACCCATTGAACCCCATTGACTGCATGGGTGTAGCCAGGAGCAGAATTTAGCCTTACGTATTCAAAGTTCTCTACCAGATGTTAGTTGTGTATCTCCCATTGAAGCTACTTGGCAGCACATAGTTTAAATGCCAACACACGCTCCCTGGGGTTGATAACAATGCTAATAGACCTTACTCAGGAACAATATGTCCCACAGAGAGAGATCTGAACTGACAGAGAAATACTTCCCAAATTCAATAGCACTGTAGAACATTCATCACATGAGAAGAAACAATATGTGACAGATGTTAGTCATGTTGCTTAATGAGCTACCAGAATGTGCTTGGACACTACAGTGATGAGCACTGTATAAAAGCCTACACAGAATAGAACCAAGCCAAACCCTGGAATTACACAATTTCTTGCCCAGAACATCACTGAATAGGAGCCTTGCATAGACTCCAGCATGCTAAAGGTAGATGAGCAGGGTTTATTCATAACATTAATCGCTTTCTCCTTTTTAAACAGCACAGATTACAGAACTATGTGTTCTATATATTGGTATTTGGATGGTCTTGGTCTTTCCTTTAATATGCTGTCAGACAAGCGCTATTTAATAATGCAAGGCATGTCAGAGCTAAATACGTGTCTCATTTACTTGTGCCAATCCCACTGAAGTCAGGAGGGTTATGTGGATGTAATGGACAACAGAATCAGGATTTTAGCATCGATTGTAAGAATTAAAAGGGGGAGGGAAGGAATGGAGCAAGACTGCCCAGACCAAGTCCCTCAAACTTCAGGGGTTTAGGTGCTCATTGACACTTTCAGGATTGAAGGAGCATCAAGCAGTCCAACACTGATATGCTATTTGTTTATTCTTAGTATCTCTCCAGCATATTTTTCAATACATTGCAGCTCACATTGTTGCTGTTGGTAACATCTATTTCACACATTAGTTACTCTGCTAATAAAGAGGTTTCTTCTGAACTTCTCTACTGCTGGCTCCTTTTTGTTTCACTTATGCCTCCCTGTTTTCTGTCTTTCTACCTACAGTATTTCTGTGGTACCTATCACCCACATTATTTGAAGCAAGTTACTCTCCTGAATAGTTTACTGGCTCCTTCATTCACTGTGTCTTGATAGAGTTTCTACTCCCCAGTCATGTCCTCTCTTGATCAACTGTCTGTTTTCTTTCATTTAAAATGAACTGACATTGATGGAAGATGCCAGAAAGACAGCCCTGGAGACTTAGTCCTCTAATAACCAGAGAACTGGAAGCTTCCTCACAGTAGCCTGCCAGTGTGCCTCTGCTTTGACCTAGAGAGACCACCACTAGGGTGAGAGGATAGTTGATGCACAAAGGGGCAGGTTCATCCCTATTGACAAAGGGAAATGCAATTCCTCTCTCCCCAATCCAGCTGCCCTTCCCCATGCTGGAGTGAATCTGATCCCACCTGCTCAAATGATTTCCTAGTTCTTTCCTTTGTACCTGTGTTCCAAGATCTCTGCACACACAGCTAGTGGCTGCTATTCTTCTCCTTTGTTGACCATCTCCCTCAGGGTGTGGAATATCAAGTTTGTGTGTTATACAAAAGCTTAGATTCACATAATGTTGTATTGGCTGTTAGGCCAGGAAATCCAGAAACTATGGGCTAGATCCACAAAGAGATGTATGTGTTGTAATGCCTAACTCTTAGTGTCCTGCTGCCTAGAGGAATCCACAGCACTGAGTTAGTTGCCCGGGTTTTCTATACAAGGCATGGTTACAGTTATGCACCTAAGAATCAGGTTTACAAAAGCTGGCAAACTGAGAGTATGTCTACACAGCAGCTGGGAGGTTTGATTCCCTGCTCAGGTAGACATACATGAGCTAGCTATGATCAAGCCAGTGCTCTAAAAATAGCAGTGTGGCTGCGGTGGCATGAGCAGTGGCTTGGACTAGTTGCCGGAGTATGTACCTAGGACCTCAGATGGGATTGTACTTGGGCAGGTAGTCCGAGCTGCTGCCTGTACCACTACCACCACACTGCTATTTTTAGCACACTAGCTTGATCACAGTTAGTGCGTTTGTCACCCCAAGCACACTCACTTGAGAATCCTGGGTCCCACTCTCCCTGCTCAGTGAATATTTTTTTTCATATTGTATACAAAGTGGAATAGTTTCAACAGAGACTGGGAGAGACCCACCCCAGAGTATCCTATAAACTAGTGATTAGAGCTGGTGAGGGGAGGTGGGAGACATAGTTTTAAGTCCCTCCTCCAAATCAGGCAGTGGGGATTTGAACCAGGTCTCTCACATCCCAAAAGAGTGCTCTAATTGCTTGTCTGTTACATAGAAGGGGGAGGCAGCACCACCACCTCCTCCTCTTCCTCAGCTGTCTTTTATGGGGGTTAGCTGTGCTCTGAACACACCCACCAGACAGGGCCAGTCAGGGAATGCCTAGTTTGAGAATCCCGCTGGGGCTTAGGTGTGAGCTGGGTGCCTTGCTGCTTGGTGGCATCAGGATTTAGGCAGTGGGAAGGTGCACACCAGCAGAAATTTAAGTATGTAGGGGACTTTAGGCACCTATAGGGTTAGGTGGTAGCTGATGAGTGTGGGTTTTGAGGATTTCAGTGGCACATAAATATTGGACTTAGGCATCTAAGTCCCTTAGTGGATCTAGCCCTAAATGTCTGACAAGATTAGAACAATTTTGTCCAGTCTCACTAGGTTTTAATTCCATTTGATTATAACTCATTAATTCGTCTGAGTCTAGTTTGAGTAACTATTGACTCAGTTGACTGCAGCTCGCTAAGGAGTGGGAACAAAGAAAGCTACCAAGTTATCAAAGAACTCCCAAATATTAGGTTCCATAGGGCTAGAGTATAGCAGTATGGTTGCTCTTTGCTTTCACATTGTGAAAGCATTTTGCCTAATGAACAATTTTTCCTTCCTGCAGGGAGTTTTTCTGTTCTTCCACATGATTCAAGGGCTGGAATCAACTAAAGCTTCCACATTGTATCTGAGAACAGAAGCTTTCTTGTTTAAACCTGTCTTAATCAATGCATAAATTGGGTCACACGGCCCTCATTAACAGATGCTTAGTTGTTGTCAAAATTGGCATAAATTGGAAAACAAGGGGAAGATTTTCTTGTCTCTTTTATGGGTCAAATATCTCTTGAGCGTGGACTCAGAATGGGTCTGAATTAACCCTGCCCTCTAGTGTTGACAAATAAGTACTGTCCCAGTTAAGATGTGCACATACTGTCTCTTTCTTGGGTTGGCTTAATTATATGTTTAAGAGACGCATGAAGTAGAAGATGATCTGCAAGAATTGTTTATAGCTGTTTTCCTAGTTCTACAACAGAGATCTGGCTTTCAAAGAGGCTGAAAGCCATAATGAGGTGTAAATAGTTGTATAACAGTAACACTCCTACATTTGTTTAGACCAAAGTGCCTTCCACCACCACCTAGACACCAGGTGGTCTCACCAGAATGTGTCCCAATTTGCTTCCACTAGAGTCCATGGGAATTTACATTTGGACTTAGTGGGAGTAGGCGCAGGCGCAGTGTTTTTAATAAACAGGGCTTTGGAGCGGAGCCTGGAGCTGGAGCGCGGAGCAGCTCCAGAGCAGTGGAGCTGCAGGTTTTTGCCTGGAGCTGGAGCAGAGCCGGAGCACAGCTCCAAAGCTCTGGTTTTTATAAGAAATATTCCTCCATCTTGGAAAGTTGTTCGAGTCAAAAAGGATAGATCCAAAAAGTAGGGAAGCAAATCTTAAAGGTGTTTTGATATATTATCATACTACATTTAATCTTAAAATAAACAGCAATCCTCTCTTCACTATCAACTAATCGAATTATTTCTCCCACATTTCAACTAGAGAAAGGGAGACAACAGGGCTGGCCCCTCCTTTTTAATGTCTCAAATCACTGTCAATGTACATATGTCAACACTCAGCCATTGAAGGTGTGACTATAAACAGGAAAATACAAAATCAATTTATATGCTAATGACATTTTTGTACTATTGAAGAATCTATCCTCATCAATCCCATCATTACTGAATGTCATTGATATTTTTGGAAATATTGCTGGTTTTTGCATTAACTGGAATAAATCACAAGCAATAGATCTATCCAAAAGACCAGATTCTTCTCAGTTTCATCATTTTCCATTTCAAATGTGTCAGGAAATAACTTATGTAGGTGTTAAAATTTGTCCTAATCTTCCCAAAATTGTTTCTATAAATATGGACTATACATTAAAAGAAATTTCCAAGGCTGTAGAGAGGTGGCATCTCTTCCCTCTAGCCTTTCTGGGGAGAACAGATATAGCCAAAATGAGTATCTGCCCAAGCTTGACTTATATCATTAGCCTGTTGCCTTTCAAGGTATCTCACTTGCTTTTTGCTCAAATAAATAGGCTTATCATAACAAGCAAGGCTGTTTTTTATTCCGTACAAATAGGATATTTAAATATATATATATATATGAAATAAAAAAAAAGCCTCGCTTGTCACACAAAACCCTTAAAAAAATCCTGGGTAACTAGAGGCATGGGGTTGTCAGATTTGTTCAATAGAACCTCAGAACACCGGAGTTACAAGCTGACCAGTCAACCACACACCTCATTTGGAACTGGAAGCAAATACAGTACAGTGCTACTGTAAACTACTAAAAAATAAAGGGAAAGCAGCATTTTTCTTCTGCATAATAAAGTTTCAAAGCTGACTAAGTCTATGTTCAATTGTAAACTTTTGAAAGAACAACTATAATATTTTGTTCAGAGTTACGAACAACTTCCATTGTTGAGGTGTTCGTAATTCTGAGGTTCTACTGTATCTATATTATCTAGCATTCCAAATGCGCCCTATTGTAAGGTGGTTCCCCTCCAGTAGCTCTGTATGCACACTGGCCTAGTTTGAGATTGAAAAAAGCGTAACAATGCCCTCTCTTCTTTTATATACCTTGAGAGGCTATACACACCCTTAAGGAAAAATCCAGTCTTTGCATCTGCCAGGGAATCCTGCAATGTGATAAAATGATTACAACATCCAGTCATACTAATTCTTTTCTTGTACTACTGCAGGATAACCTATGCCTCAGGATCAAGGCCAACCCCATGCTTAAGACAATTTGGATAGAAAAAAGATTAATAAAATTGAAGATATAATACAAGATGGCAGACTGGCCTCCTTCCATTATATATGTAACAAATATCAGCTACCACTGTCTCACAGTTCCTTCTTTCAGTGGCTATGCTCAAGGATTCATGCAAGGATAGAGGACAGTTGGTCTGTTTCAACTCTTTCATCTCTAGAAGAACACATTAAGAAATATGGAAACAAAAGTCACTTTGTAGGAATTACTTATATGTGGCTTAATGCTTTGCATTACCCTTTCAATTTCAGTCTCAAAGAAAAATGGGAAAAAGCCTTACTGTCCCAGTAGAAACCTGGGAGGATATCTGGCTTAATGTGAAAGATACTTCACGTTCTTTATCCTTGTGATTCTTCCAGAAGAAGATATTAAACAGGCACCTTTCATGCAGCCTTTATACCTGGCAAAAAATGGATGTGATCTTGGGCTGCTACCTTGACATGGTGGAGAAGCTTGCATATACTTAAGACCCTAAGAGGGTAGGGTCAGTCCTATGGCAGTAAGGTCGAAGGCGAGGTACCAGGCAGCCCAGCACAACACAACCCAGTATAAGACCTCAACGGCCAAACAGGCGGATGAAGCAGGATCACCTCTCAACATCTGTGAAGGTGGACGAAGGCCATAACGGAGGAGAAACCCCTGGTCATCTTGCACCTCATTGCAACCGGACACAGGTGCCTCTTCTGCCAAGATTTGTGTGGCTGCTGGTGCGCATCAGCTCCCCCACATTGAACTACTCACACTCAGGCTTCTTTCACAGGAAGAACTTTTCCCCCACCCCTTCCCATAAAAGTCCTGCAGTGATGGGCGAGTGGCGATGAGGGTAGGAGAAGTGATCACCAGGAGTCCCTAGTCACAGACCAACACGCAGGCAGTGACCGCAAGATGGTCATCATGTGCCCCTGGACTGGGATAGAGGGGCATTTTTGGTAGCAGTGGTCATGACTGAGCAGGCCTTTTTAGGAACCCCTCTGCTCACCCTATACGGGGAAGAGACTAGAAAAGATGCCCCAAACATAGGCTATCTTACCATACCTGACTGGATAACCGTGTCCAGAGCAATCACTCACAATGCGGTCGAAAAACAGAAATGTTTCTTGCAACTTGGAATGTCTGTACCTTACTAGACAAATCAAAAAGTGAAAGACCCAAAATGCAGAACAGGAATTGTTGCCTGAGAACTCTCGAGGTACAACATTGACATCGCTGCTCTCAGTGAAACAAGACGTGCAGATGAAGGCCTCTTGAGGAAAGAGGGCGGCAGTTACACTTTCTTCTGGGAAGGAAAACCAACAAGCAACAGGCGAATACATGCTGTTGGCTTTGCAATCAAAAACTTTCTAGTCAACCACCTGACTGAGCTCCCTGTTGGCATCAACGAGTGCCTTATGACCCTCCGCATCCAACTGGTCAATAAGTCATTTGCCACTAACATCAGTGCATATGCACCAACTCTTGACGCTGAAGAACAGAAAGAATACTTCTACACTGACCTTGATAAAATTTGTGTCATCCATTCCAAAAACAGATAAGATAATCCTTTTTAGGGATTTTAACGTAAGAGTTGGCTGAGATTCTAACATATGGAGTAGCACCATTGAGAAGGAAGGAGTGGGCAAGACCAGTTCCAGTGGCATCCTTCTACTCAAAAATGTGCAGAGCACGACCGTGTGATCATAAACACAGTCTTCAGACAAAGCAACAAATACAAAACAACTTGGCAACACCCCCACTCAAAACAGTGGCACCTCCTAGACTATGTCATTGTAAGAACACAGGATCTAAGAGATGTCCAAATCACCCGTGTCATGAGAGGAGCCAATGATTTCTGGACTGACCACCGCCTGGTGAGGTCAGTCATGTCCATCAGGATTGCACCAAAACATAGAAAGCAATCCAAATCACACAGATGGCAATACAACATCCAAAGACTTCAATCCTCAGTGCACCAAGAGAACTTCCAATCTCCTCAGTGAAAAACTGGCTATCTACACACCTGAAAATGACAGCACACGTGTCGAAGAAGACTGGGAAGTCCTAAAACAGACCATCCATGAGGTTTGCAAGGAATCCATTGGCCTTGCTACCCACCGCCATCAGGACTGGTTTGACAGCAACAACACTGAGATTACAGTCCTTTTGTACCAGAAGAGAAAAGGTTTCTGCGACTGGCAAAACCACTATCCAGTCAGAAGCATTAAAGCTGAAGTTCAAAGGAGGATCCAAGAAATCAAAAACAATGGTGGAAGGACAAAGCAAAAGAAATCCAAACATTCGCTGACAGACATGATATGCAAAGCTTTTTTTGTGAGACAAAGACCCTGTAAGGACCAAGCTCATGTGGCCGTACACCTCTGAGATCCAAAGATGGTAGTACCCTTCTTAAAGATACCGAATCCATCAAAGAGCGCTAGAAGGAGCACTACCAAAAGCTTCTAAATCAAGAATCAACTGTGACTGTCGATACCATCGACTCTATCCCTCAGCACCCAATCTAGGAAACTCTTGCCAACTCATCACCTGAGGAGGTCTGCAAAGCAATGAAACAAATGAACAATAAAGCACCAGGTCCTGATGGCATACCATCTGAAGTACTGAAAGTGGGGGGAGAAACACTGACTAACAAGCTTCACCTGCTGCTCTTCAAAATCTGGCGCACCGAAGAAATCCCTGCTGACTTACCTAATGCTAACATCATCACCATTTTCAAAAAGGGAGACAGGGCCATCTGTGGCAACTATCGAGGCATTGCCCTCCTCTCCAATGCTGGGAAAATTCTTGCTAAAATCTTACTGAATCACCTGCTCTCTCTTGCAGAGGAAGTACTTCCAGAGTCCCGGTGTGGCTTCAGACCATCATGAGGCACAATGGACAAGATTTTCACAGCCAGGCAGATCCAGGAAAAATGTCAACACCAGGAGCTTATATGGCCTTTATCGATCTGACCAAAGCCTTCGACTCTGTCAATTATGAGGCTCTGTGGAAAATCATGTCAAAGTTTAGCTGCCCAAGCAAATTTGTCACCATTTTAAGAACCTTCCATGACCAGATGACTGCCTCCATCTTGTGCAGTGGCTCTATCCCTGAGCAACTTTGTCATCCGAACTGGCATAAAACAAGGTTGTGTACTGGCACCCCCCCCTTTTCTCCATTTTCTTAGTAGCTACGAAAACATTAACCCAAGACCGTCTACTACAAGGCATTGGCATCCAATATCGGATTGACGGCAACCTCTTCAACCTTTCTCGTCTCCATGCCAGAACTAAAGTAATATCGACAACAATAACCGAACTCCAGTACGCAGATGATTTTGCTGTAGTTGCACACTCAAAGGAGGATCTTCAAACAGCCCTTAATTGCTTCTCTGACGCTTTTAAAAGCCTATGGCTAGCACTGAACATCGGCAAAACAAAAGTTCTCCACCAACCAGTCCCCGGTCAATCATCAGACCCAGCAAGAAAGATCTATATTGATAAAGAAGAACTGGAAAATGTAGAATACTTTGCCTATCTTGGCAGCCATCTCTCACAGAGGGCAGACACAGATGTCGAGATTCAGCACAGAATGCACTATGCCAGCCTGGCCTTTGGCAGACCATCTCACCGGGTGTTCAACAACCACTACATCAGAACACATACTAGACTTTTAGTTTATAAAGTGGTGGTAACCCCAACCCTCCTCTATGGCTGAGAGACTACAGAAACACCTGAAAAACTTGGAACGCCAGCACCAGCACTTTCTTCAGAAGATCCTCAACCTAAAGTGGGAGGATCATCGCACTAATGTCAGTGTACTCACAGAGGCCAACATTTTCAGTGTTGAGGCCCTGATTATCCAGCACCAGCGGAGGTGGAGCGGGCACTGTGTGCGCATGCCTGATATACGCTTTCCAAAACAACAGCAGTATGTCCAGCTCACCAAAGGAGAAAGGAAACGGGGAGGCCAAAAGAAACGCTTTAAAGACACCCTCAAGATAAACATCAAGAGATGTGGCATCAACACTGCACTCTGGGAGACAGCAGCACAGGATAGGGATAACTGGCAAAGACTTGTCAGAGAGGGAACGTCTAATTTTAAGAAAATCACCTTGCCCTGGTCGCAGAAAAAGCCAGAAAAGAAAGGATAGATGACTGTCACGCAGCAATTGCGGCCCAATCCTGTCTTCCAACACCACCTGCAATGTCTGCCAATGAGCCTGTGGCTCAAGAATCGGATTCCTCATTCACCAAAGGACCCATGAAAAATAAAACCTGTGAAAGATCATCCTCAATCTCGAGGGATTGCTGACAATTCAATGCTCTCAAAAACTTGTAAGTGTTGCTATTTTTCCTTCTCCAAGCTTGTGTATTTTAGGGGTGAGTTGATATTAACAGTTAACATTGAGACATGGATTGCAATAACTTTTAGTGGCCAAAAGAGTTATTTTGAGAAAATGGAAATCTGCAGTTCCTTCCTCATACACAGTCTGGCTTAGTGAGCTCTGTACTACCGCATTCATGGAAAAAACATCTCTGTCTAATAGAAATGCTTGGAAAAAATATGAGGATGTCTGCTCATACATGAAACTACTGTATACATTTTTGCAGCTTAGTATATATTAGTCCCCGATCCTCGTAAGTTATGTTCTCACTTATTTAGTCACTTTAATAACTAATGCCCTGCATGACCCCTACAGGTTCAGGTTTTTTCTTTCTTTGTTTTTGTTTTTTTCCCAAGTTTTACAAATAATGAATGTTGAATTTTGTTATTTATGTGGTATTTCTATCTTGTGCATGTATTTACATACGTTTTGTTTCATTATGTCTTTATATTTTATATAAAACAATGAAAATAAAGTTTTAAAAAATAAACTTCAATACCAGGAAAGGATCTGAACCAAAGCCTTAGGTCCAAGGATGCCTCCTCCAAATTCTGTAGAAGCTTGAGATATGGGTCCAGATCTGGGTATAAATATTGTAGCTAATTCTTATCTCTATAGCTGGCTAAGCCATAACTCTAGATCTGAACACCCACAACCTTTGGGGTGGTTCAGATTTTAATCTGAACGCGGTGACTTTATGCAATCTTTAATCAATATACAACAAACTTTAGGGCCTTGGATGATTCTAAAACCTGTAGTAGTTCGAAGCAGGGCTGGCTCCAGGGTTTTTACCGCCCCAAGCGGCGCACAAAAAAAAAAAAAAAAAAAAGCCGCGATCGCGATCTGCGGCGGCAATTCGGCGGGAGGTCCTTCGTTCCGAGCCGGAGTGAGGGACCGTCCGCCAAATTGCCGCGGAATAGGTGGACGTGCTGCCCCTCTCCGAAGTGGCCGTCCCAAGCACCTGCTTGGCAAGCTGGTGCCTGGAGCCGGCCCTGGTTCGGAGTATCGTGAACATTTTGTTCCAAGGCCTGTACTTTTTACAAATATAAACTGACTCATTCTCAAAACACCCTTGTGACACTGGAAAATATTATTATTAGGTCTACTTTAAAAAAGGGGGAAATTAATGCAGAGAGCTTGTCTGGTTTGCATTAAGCCATAACGGGAACAGATATCACAACTTGGGTTAAAACTCAGGAATTCCTGGCTCCCAATCCTGTGATCAGAACTTTAGTCCTCAGCTTTCTCTCTAAAGAAATATAGATAGTTTTATGGGAAAATAGATACTTTACGCTGGAGGGTGATATGGCTAAGTATTGATCACCTGAGTCTCTAGGCATATAGATGAAGATATTTCAGAAGTGACTAATGACTTTGGCTGCCTAGTATATAAGGGCTCTGAGCAATGCGCAGATGAACAATGTGCCTGTACTAACCTGTATTACATAGCAAAATATGAGGAGGTATTAACTCATTATACCTCTATTAAAATCATCACATTAAACAGGTGTTTGAGGAAGTATAATGCAAAACAAGCCTCTTATTTCCTGTAGGTCTCTGAAAAAACGAACATACCTTTTTTACAATCCCAGTAGTGGTTACAATGTTCTCTGCTCCTTCTACAGTCTGTCTTGCCACTGTGTTCACGCTGGCCACAACAGCTTCACCCACCACATTGGCCTGCTCTTTGGTTTTCTCAGTAACTAAAGGTTCAAGAAAAAGTAGAGTCAGTGAATGAAGTTCAAAATCAGTCTTTGTTTAACTGGATAACATCATAATTGACAGTCTACAGAGCTAGCTTGGATCAGTGAAATGGATGGGGCCAACGGTTGCAGCAGGGTAACACAGCAATATTTTGCCCCGTGCTATCTGTTATTTGGACTTTCTGTATGCAGGCTACATGCTAACAGTTTAATTTTACAGTGCATTGAGGCTAATTCTCACACATGCCGCTTACCTCAAGAATAGGTGGGTATTGCAACCTGGCAACCTTTAGAGAAGGGGCAGATGGCAAAACAAACCTACACCAAGAAGCAGTAGCACAAAAAAAGTCATCTTGCCCATTGTAGACTGCCAAACTGGACTGCCCTTCTGTAACCCCCTTTCCATCTAGCTAAACCCTCCCTATAAGCCCCTTCTAGATGATTAATAGAGCTGGCTGGAGAAAAGAAATTCTGTTTCACAGAAGATTTCAATATTTAAAAATTTGGTTTTGTTCCAAATTAGAATGAAAACCAAAAATTTCAAAATTTGCAGTGAAAGCAAGAGTGCAGTCCATCTGGTCAGCAGCTATGGAGCCAGGGACCCTGGATGCAGTGGGGTCATAAACTCTAAGACAGCCTGCCAGGCAGGCTGCCAAGGAGTTGGGTGGGTGAGCTGGGAGAAAACCAAGCAGGTTTCCAAATTAATGTTGTCAAAAATCAAACTGTCTTCACAGAATGTTTTGATTTCAATGATTCTGCAAAGTCTGTTGAAAAAATGTTTTGTCATAATTTTTCTGACTAGATCTACTGATTAAACCCCTTTGGCCTGCTTCCAGCACTGAAAAGTGCCACAACCTACAACATTGCCCAATGACAAGCATCCTTGGCCCATCCAGCAGCAGAACACTCATACTCTCCGACACGCTGAGCCGAATATCGAAGCCTCCATGATGCCTTTCCTGTGTTACTTTGTTTAGGATTCCCAGCATGCAGTGCATTTCTATCACCAAAGAATCATTCTGGGAACCATGGTACTTTGGCTTCTAAAGCGTAAAAGAAAACTCCTCTTGCTTTATATCATTAGAAATTATATTCTTATCCATATTTACAACAGTGCGCTATCAATTTACACAAATCTGTAGGGACTGTGCTCTTACCTGAACTCACGCTGTGCACAACCCCTTCCTTGGTTTTGGTACCTGTGAAAGGAAACATAGGCTCCATCAACATCATCCCCTATGGGAAGACCTCTCTGGTTTCTGCATGCAGACCACATGAGTTCTGATAGGGTTTGGTCCTAATTTTACAGTGCATTGGGTCCTTGAGTAGTTCTCAATAAGGGCCAAATCCTACTCTCACTGAAGTCCAAGGGAGCTTTTCTGTTGGGAGTTGGATAGCTCCAGTTAGTTTTACTGGCATGTGTATTATTTGGAGGTGCCTAGACAATTACCCTTCACCTTTTACACCCTTAAGTAATATCTTTAAAATGAAAAACTGGTTGATTTAACAGTGCAGTTAAGCCCATGTTAGATTAACCAATTATGTAAAAGAAACTAAAAGAGAACTTACCATAAAGAAACGCCAAAAGTCTGCTTTTTTCACGCTTTCAAACACTGAGCTACTTTTCCTGTCTCTTCCCCTACTTCCCAGCAGGAGGTCCAGGCTCAGCACTTGTTAAGTCTCTGATTTCATACAGTCAGTGGAAGTTTTTAATATGTAAGGAGTACAGGATTGGGCTCAGAGAGAGACAGGCTGCCAGTCACTGTCATGGTGATCAGGACAGCACAGATATTTCTAAAAAATATAGTTATTTATTTTCATAGTAAAGAATATATAACGTATTTAGCACCCCAATGCTGTGAGGTATTGAAGTCAATGGGAGTTGAGGGGACTGGCCCCTAAGGAACAACAAAAAATCATTGCGGTTTTCCTTTAAGCCTGAATCTACTTGCTCAACAGACCTCATTGTATCTGCGTACTGCAGCATGCACAGTACGTCAGATCACTTACAGTATGTTTAAACTGCAGCTTGGAGCGTGCCTCTTAGCCCAGGTATGCAAACGCGCTACCTCTGTACAAGTTAGTGCATTAAAAATAGTAGCGTGGCCATTGTAGGGTGACCAGATGTCCCGATTTTATAGGGACAGTCCCGATTTTTTGTGTCTTTTTCTTATATAAGCTCCTATTAACCCCCCACCCCCGTCCTGATTTTTCACATTTGCTGTCTGGTCGCCCTAGGCCGTTGCAGCATGGGCAGTGGCACTAGCTAGCCCCCTGTGTAGAAGCCTGCCCAGCCCCCTGGTTATGAGTTTGAGGTGCGAGCCCAGTCTGCCGTCTATGCAGCAATGTCCAGACTGCTATTTTTAGTGCACTAGCTTGAGCAGAGCTAGCATGTGTCTGCCTGCCTGGGCTGGGAAGCACGCTCCCAGCTGCAGGGTAGACATCCCCTAGTGCCGAGGTTTTCAACCTTTTTTCATTTGCAGACTCCTAAAAAATTTCAACTGAAGGTGCAGACCCCTTTGGAAATCTTAGACATAGCCTGCGGACCCTCAGGGGTCTGCGGACCACGGGTAGAAAACCACTGCCCTAGTGGTTGGAAGCCTCTGCAATAACTAGATTCAGTTTCACGTTAAAAACCATCCCTACGGTAACTCCATTGACTTTAAAAACCGTTTTTCATTGTTTCCATCTTATTAAAAATCATTTAAATCCACAAATCTTCTCTTTACTTTTTCATACTCGTGTCATAAAAATGGACAGTTTTTATGGTCCAGTTACAAAACACTGTAAATAGTGATGCAGAAGCACCCAGGCTGTTAGCTACAGCAGCACTGATTCAATAATTATGTGTGGATGGGGTGGGGAAAATTAATTGCGGACCATGCCCAGCACTCATTACAAGCCTAGAAGGAAGGCAGAACAAGTGTACTACTGTGATAACAACTAACCCAGCCCAGTTCTGTCCCGTCTAATTGATATTTGTAATGTATTGTTAAACATAACACAGCTCTGTGTAGCTCAAAAGCTTGTCTCACCAATAGAAGTTGGTCTAATATAAGATATTACCTCACCCACCTTGTCTCTCTAATATCCTGGGACTGACACGGTTAAAGCACTACATACATACAAACATAACAGGTCATTTTTTTTAATGTTTGTTAAGGTCATCTAGACTCGAATATAAGGAAGGTGCCCTACTAATTCACAACCTAACATTCTACTTCACCCTCAAATGACTGTACAGTCATGTAGAGGAGAATACATTTTTGTATTAACCGTACTATGCATGATATATCAGTATTTGAAAACCAGAGAATATTGCACTGTGGTTGTAATACTCTCTATAATCATGTAACAGCAAACAGCAGTGAGCAGAACAGGTCTGCATTGCATAAATGCCCACAATAATAAATGAGGTCCTAGTATGTGCCCAGTGCACCAACTTCTATTCTAATATAATCTTGCTTTAATGTTCATTATTCCTACAGGTACCCAATGCATCAGGCTGTACCATTCCAAAAGAGCACTGCTTAATGTTTATTTATTCTACAATTCACCAGTCACAGCCATTCAAACATAGCTCTGCTTTAATGCTTATAAAAATGTAACTTCTTAAATATCCAAAAATCAAGGAAATCAGCTGTTTTAATTAGCTGAATTCATATATTTGTTATCTTTGCATTACTTCAGTGAACACACAAACCAAAACAAGAATTGTAATGAGTTACTCTTATCTCAGTCATTACATTTGTTTTTTGCCAGGACTCTACTCACAAATAGCTATGATTTTTTTTTCTTTTTTCTAATGGAAAATAACTCCTAAGAAGAGGGAACCTGGCAAAACAAAAATATCTGAATGCAATTAAAGACTGAAGCAGAAGCAACAGCAGCAAAAAGCCCCTGGCGCTGCAGCTTGTCAGGTTCTTTTCTTTTTAAATGCACTAAGGACCACACCCAATGACTCAGACTTCAGCTCTCATAATGCACTCTATGAAATCTAATCTTCCGGCCCATACCCTTGCCAGCAAGCGACATCTGTTGAACTGATAAGCATTCAGTTGAAGCTGTCAAGTTGCACTGTTACTTTTTAACCTTTGCTTGTAGCTTGTGTGCATAGTTACAGGTTCATACCTTCCCTGCCCCTGCTACAAAAAGGAAGAAGAAATGTATATGATATAGAAAATTTACCATTGGGAAATGACACACCAATAAGAAGTTTTGTATTTTAAATAGGTTTACTATAGTGATAGGGAAGCATTGTGCACTAAGAACAGGCATGCATTCAGATAGGAATAACACATGACAGGGTGTGTACAGCTCCTGTACCAGGTATTAGATCTGGTCTTTTCATCTGTAAAGGTCAATGCCTTGGGTGTTTTGTGACTGATGCATGAGGCCAGATGTTTTGGGCATGCCAGAACTGCATTCTTTATTGAGAGCTACTGGATTGGATTATCTAGTATTTCTAGTATGTATTTGATACTGAATATAACTTTGTGATTATGATTGTGATCTTTCTATATTGCTTGTACTCCTGTGTGGCGTACAACTCAATATTGCATCAGATTCTCTGCTAGTGTAAATTGATATAGTTCCATTGGAGTTTATACCTATTTACACCAACTAAGAATTTGGCCCAGTGTTGCTGCTGGTCATGCAGTAACTACAGGAATCCACAGCAGCCATTATGTTCTCAATGACAGCAGTAGCATGGACAGGAGAACTTGTTTTGATTGAGTGAGGGAATTTGAAAAGAAACCCAGTGCCATAACCAAAGTACCATGAGATCTTTCTTTCCCACCTGGGTAACCACATCCATAGGCAGAGAGGACCCTATTTGAATGACTGACTGTCATGGCAGCATCTCTTACCAATGCAGCCCCCACAGCCTCAAACTGCATTGCAGTGTTAGCACAAGATAGTGGAACCCCCACCCCCAGGCATTGACATGGGTTGTGAATTGAAACTTTCTGGCCCAGAGATCAGAGTGAAGATACCAGCAGAACTATGAGCACCCTATAGGCTTCAGGAAGCTGTATGCTGCAGTAGATGTCACAGAACTAGCCATTTTATCTCAAGCTGCAGTGACTCATCAATATTGGTACTGATGTCTGGTCAACTGGAATCCTCAGGAGGACTCAGAGATCCCATCAGTGCAGTGAAATGCTGGCTTTCGATTCATTAGCAGAGTTATGTAAGAAGTTGACTCAAAACAAGACATCCACCCCGCCCACTACTATCCTTTTTCTGACATCCAGAAAAGACTTTCACAGCTCTGAGTGGTTCCAACTACACAGCAGATTCAGATTTCAAATTCCGTCATGCAGTGTCTTAACAGCAACCTAACTGTAGTAGGTTGTAAAGAGGGAAAGAGTGCTGAAAGAGCATTTTAATTTAATTGGGCATTTTGATTAGCCTTTCATGGGCATATAGCTAGGGAGCTTAGCACAGCAAACAGGTTCTGGCCACTGCAATGATAATGGATGGTACACACACACATAACTGGCATCTATCTCTTTTGCTCATTTAAACCAAATTCTGAGAGAGCTTAATTATCTGGATTTTAGCATCCCCATTCTGTGAAATCCTGGACTAAGGACTAAGCATGCTCTAGCATGCAGTATGCACTCACCACCATGTAGGATCAGGCCCTTAATGAGCAAAGCATCACACAATGCATTATAAAAAAGATGGAGAGTATTTTATAATGCATTGTGTGATGCTCTGCTGACTAAAATGTTTAAATGCCTGATGTAGTTAAAAAAGTATCCATGCTCTTCAAAGTCAGTGTCTAACGGACTCTTCATTCAGCTATTTAGGTTTAAAAGAAGGCTTTCAAAAAGTTTTTGAAATGGTTAAATACATAAGATCATGGAAGAACATTCTGCATTTTGTCTCATGACTGTGCAAAAATGAAAAGCAAATCAAAGGGCTGGGAAGATATTTGGGGAAATATTTATAAAAATGCTAAATATTCTGGTCTGATCTTGCTCTGATCACCTAGGAAGAAGGAACTGGGTACAATAGCAATCCCCACATTTGACAGCTGGTTGTCATGTTGTATTTATCATTTTTATTTACTTATTTTAGAGATGCTGTAATCAAACTTTTGATTGTGGTTCAGCTTCAGATTAAAATGTGAATTGGTTATATATTGCAAGATAATGGCAGGATTAGCTGTAATACATCAGTAATTGTCTAAATCTGGGGATGAAGATTTGCTATGAATGGGGTTTCTGATTCCACTGAATTTTGAAAGTGCAGATCTGTAACTACAGTAAGGTTTTTAAAGTGGTGATACTCTGTGTATAAGGCAGTGTTAATGGAATCAAGAGCCTTTTCTATTTAAAAATCACAGCTTACTCACAGCCAGCACATACAATAGCAATCCTCCCTTCTGAGAATAACAGGGGATAAGAATGTAAGACTACAAACACAGTGTACATCAACCCAGTGGTTTTGTCCACCAGTATCATACATGCACCTCCATCATACAGCGCAGATACCAGGTTTCAAGGGCAGCTTTGAAATGATTACTGTAGGGTTTATGGAAATGGAGAGCATTCATTAGATAATAGATGTTTCCAGGAAGGGCACAACTTGTGTCATGATCCAGCACCTAGCCATTGGACAATACTGATAACTGTCTCTTTGCAAAGCAAGTAAAGGATTTTTGCATGGAGAATGTAAAGGGTTATAGAGCATGAGGAGGAGGATCTCAGAATAAAATGACATGAGGGTGGGAAAAATAGGTGATTCCTACTAGCCTAACTTAATAAGCAGAATCACTGTGTATGCCCTTAATAACCTCAGTCACTGCACCTTTGGAGGCGAAGGAGAGATTGCTAGTAGTCAAATGTAAAGAGGGAATAATAATTGTAATATGTACCTTCCATCAGAAGATCTCAAAGTGCTTTCTGAACATTGCATTAATTCATATGTAGCAATCCTGCCTCCCTCCCCCACCCTGGGAAGTAGGTAAGTATCAATATCTCTGTTTTACAGATGGGGAAACTGAGGCATGGAAGGTTTTGACACCCCAAGATTACAAGTGAGACTGTGGCAGAGGTGGGGATGGGATGCAGATCTCCTGCCTTTCAGTCCCATGTTTTAACCACTATCCACTACTTCATGCTTTCTGGAAGATAATTTGTGTCACATTTCATGCTCAATTGTGTATTAAAAATAGTTGTCTCTTACCTACATACATCACACCCTCTTTGGTCTTCTCTGCAGCCTCAGTCACTCCCTGTTTGGTCTTTTCTGCTGCAGCCACCACACCTTCTTTAGCCATGGAGAAACCTTTCTTAAAGACATCCATTCTTGATTGCTTGCTTTGGTACTAGCTGCAGGATCTGATTCAAGGATGATGGTGAAAAGCACCTCAATGTACACTGACTGCACTATGCAATCTTACCCTTCTGTGGCTGTTCAGTGTCTCTCTGCGTCTTAGTCTCTTGCTATCTTTTGCTCTTATTCCTCTGCTGGATGAAGGCAGTGTGGTGAACTACACAGCGTTTGCCAGCTCTTATTGATGAGATGCACTGCAATGTACCCAATGCCTGTGAATAGCTGATGCTGAAATATTAATGACATAGATCTGCATGGCAAGGTTTTGGATAGGAAGAAAGGTGGGAGGGAAAAGAAGGAGGTAGGTTGAGGGACTTTTTGGAATATGTCCAGATGATTAAAGCTTTTAAGATCTGCTGCAGTGCTCTCACTCAAAGACACTCTGCAGATGCTCTCATTTGGAGAGGGAGGTTTTTAGCAACCAAGCTCTAGGGAATTGGTGTTTTAAAAGCATAAATCTCTGAGGATATGGTGGAGAGAGCAAATGGGAACTACTGCAGGCTCTTCAAAGCTGAAAAATAGATATAGCTGGTATTCCTAACAAAACAAACGGGGTCAGGTGTCTTTTGCTAGCAGTTACCAGAACTCATCCCTAATAAAGGGATATCACTAACATCCCTATGTAGCCAACACCAGCAGAAAGAGGGAACAAAATCCATTTACAAAAGCTTAATTCACAGTTAAAAAGCAGATGAATGGCCACTGGCTGTATTTGTGGAGTTTGAAGTTAGCCCCACAAGGCATGCTATGTGATTTATGTTTGGCTGCACATCATCTTACAATTATTCACTTCTGAAAACTCACAGACACCCTTGTTGGGTGGCGGGTGGAATCCCATTTTCTACTCACCTTTTTGTGTTGCTGGAGACACCGCTTAGTTCAGCTGCTGTAGAATGATGCAACATTTTTACACGGGCATCATCACTCATATCAAATGTGTGCATAGTGAGGACTGTTGGGGAAATCAACCCTCTGATCTGACATTGGATTGTGGAAAATCTTTTAGCTACATAGAAAGCCCCTCCAAAATTAAGGCTTAGTTCAGCAAAACCCTAAAGCATGTGCTTAATTTTAAGTGTGTGAGTAATCTCATTGAGTTGAAATGGGGCTACTCATGTGCTTAAAGCTAGGTACATGTTTAAGTGCTTTGCTGAATCAGGTTCTAAGTGCTGAGTGACCCAGGTTAGCTATTGTCTTGCTGACAAATCATAATTCAAAGAAACTAGATTTGACAGCAACTGTTATACCATTTTCTAGCACAATCAAAAGTGTTGAGTAGCTGGTCTCATGGAAGCTGAGTACCAAATCATATTTATTATTCTACTATTATGTTACACAGGAAATAAAATGTTATAAAATACTATTCCCTGAATAGTCAGTGCTGCTGGCTATATCTGCTTTTTAAAATCAGACAGAGTGAATGCTAAATTGAGAGGTCTAACTATGTTAAGGAAAGAATACTGTGCAATCTTATGAGTTGTAATGGTCTATAAGTCACTCATACCATAATCTCAACGTAGAAGATTTAGATATAGAATGACTGTAGAGGGACTCTACAGCCAGGAGCAGCGCCAGGGTTTTGGCCTCCTAGGCGGGGGTCCTTCCACGCTCCCGGTCGTCGTCGGCAATTCTGCGGCGGCGGGGGGGGGGGGGAGGGTGTCCTTCCACACTCCCGGTCTTTGGGGCACTTCAGCGGCGGGTCCCGGAGCGAGTGAAGGACCCGCTGCAAAATTGCCGCCGAAGACCTGGAGTGCGGAAGGACCCCCCCGCTGCCGAATTGCCCAAATCCTGGTACCCTAGGTGACCGCCTAGGTTGCCTAAATGGAAGCGCCGGCCCTGTCTACAGCTAAATCTTGACAGACACAAAATCACAGACAAACACACAGATAATTCTCTCTTACAGCTAGACTGCTGCATTGTTTTTTCCCCTTTTGTAGGGAAGAGGTTGAAAAGAATATTGATCTGGAAAACAATACACAACCACTTTTAATCTTTCCCTCCCATGTGGTTCTTGATGAAGATACATGAAATACAATTTCCATATGCATTCATAGGATTCAAACCTCTGATAGATTGTGAATTTATGAATAGTCAAACTGTTGTTCAACTAAAAAAAGAGAAAAAATAACCGAGAGACTCAAAGGAAGGCTGTCCAAAACCACTGACTCCAGCTGGAAGAGAGATAGTAAGGGTGGAAATGTATATACTAATGATACAGATCTTATTGAAGCTTTGATTGATGTTGACACCAATGCCAGAGATCAAAGTGAATATAGACTCTTCTTCAAACTTTCAAAATCTTCTTTGACTGATCATAGCCCAAAGTTATTTGCATGTGTCCAATCCCCTCAACATGCAGAGTCTGCACTTCTGGAAGTCTCTGAAACAAGGTACTCTAGTGGAAAAAATCACTTCAGCCCAGTAAGGGCTCCAGTTGTTAGGGAAGCAAAGGATGGGAGGTCAAGGGAATCATTGTACTTTATAAAGTAATATATGTCGAGTGGAGAATATGCTTATACAATTTGCAGATGATACCAAGCTGGGAGGGGTTGCTGGCACTTTGGAGGATAGGATTAGAATTCAAAATGGCCTTAACAAATTGAAGAATTGGTCTGAATTCAAAAAAGATTAAATTCAATAGACAAGTGCACAGTACTTCACTTAGAAAGAAAAAAAATCAAATGCACAGTTACAAATGGGAAATAACTGGCTTGGCAGAAATACTGCAGAATATGATCTGGGGTTATAGTGGATCACAAACTGAGCATGAACCAACAATATGATGCAGTTTCAAAAAAGACTAGTTTGTTCTGGGGTGTATTAACATGAGCGTTGTATGTAAGACATTGGAGAGACTCTACCGGAGGCATCACCAGTGCTGAACAGAGTACTGCAGCCAGTTCTGGGCACCACACTTTAAGAAAGATGTGGACAAACCAGAGTTCAGAGGAAAGTACCAAAAATAATAAAAGGTTTAGAAAACCCTGACCGATGAGGAAGGGTTTAAAAAAACTGGGCATGTTTAGTCTTGAGAAAAGAACACTGAGGACAGGCCTGGTAAACCTTCAAATATGTTCAGGGCTGTTATAAAGAGGATGATGATCAGTGATTCTTCATGACCACTGAAGGTAGGATAACAAGTAATTGGCTTAATCTGCAACAAGGGAGATTTAGGTTAGATATGATGGCAACATCATGTAATGGCAGACAGCTAAAAAGTGACAATTTTTTAAATGCTTATATACAAATGCTAGAAGTCTGAATAGTAAAATGGGTGAACAAGAGTGCCTCATATTGAATGAGGATATTGATATAACAGGCATCACAGAAACTTGGTGGAATGAGGATAATCAATGGGACACAGTAATACCAGGGTACAAAATATATCGGAAAGACAGAACAGGTTGTGCTGGTGGGGGAGTGGCAATATACGTGAAAAAGTGTAGACTCAAATGAAGTAAAAATGTTCAATGAACCAAACTGTACCATAGAATCTCTACGGATAGTAATTCCATGCTCTAATAATAAGAATATAGCAGTAGGGATATATTACCAACCACCTGACCAGGATGGTGATAGTGACTGTGAAATGCTCAGGGAAATTAGAGAGGCTATAAAAGTCAAAAACACAATAATATTGGGGGATTTCAACTATCCCCATATTAACTGGGTATATGTCATCTCAGGACGGGATTCAGAGATAAAGTTTCTTGACACCTTAAATGACTGCTTCTTGGAGCAACTAGTCCTGAATTCCACAGAGGAGAGGAAATTCTTGATTTAGTCCTAAGTGGAGCACAGGATCTGGTCCAAGAGGTGAATATAACTGGACCGCTTGGTAACAGTGACCATAATATAATTAAATTTAACATCCCTGTGGTGGGGAAAACACCATAGCAGCCTAACACTAGTATCTAATTTCAGAAAGGGGGACTACACAAAAATGAGGAAGTTAGTTAAACAGAAATTAAAAGGTAAAGTGCCAAAAGTGAAATCCCCGCAGGCTTCTTGGAAACTTTTTAAAGACACCATAGTAGAGGCTCAACTTAAATGTATATTCCAAATTAAAAAACATAGTAAGAGAACCAAAAAAGTGCCACCGTGGCTAAACAAAGCCAAAGAAGCAGAGAGAGACAGAAAGGCATCCCTTAAAAAGTGGAAGTTAAATCCTATTGAGGAAAATAGAAAGGAGCATAAACTCTAGCAAGTGAAGTGAAAATATAATCAGGAAGGCCAAAAAAGAATTTGAAGAACAGGTAGCCAAAGACTCAAAAAGTAATTGCAATTTTTTTTAAAGTACATCAGAAGCAGGAAATCTGCTAAACAACCAGTGGGGCCGATCGAGGTGCTAAAGGAGCCCTCCAGGATGATGAGGCCATTGTGGAGAAACTAAATGAATTATTTGCATAGGTCTTCATGACTGAGGATGTGAGAGATTCCCAAAGATGAGCCATTCTTTTTAGGTGACAAATCTGAGGAACTGTCCCAGATAAAGATGTCATTAGAGGAGGTTTTGGAACAAATTGATAAACTAAACAGTAATGAGACCCCAGGACCAGATAGTATTCACCCAAGAGTTCTGAAGGAACTCAAATCTGAAATTGCAGAACAACTAACTGTGGTTTGTAGCCTATCATTTAAATCAGCTTCTGTACCAAATGACTGGAGGATAATGTGACACTAATTTTTAAAAAGGGTTTCAGAGGTGATCCAGGCAATTACAGGCTGGTAAGCCTGACTTCAGTACTGGGCAAACTGGTTGAAACTATAGTAAAGAACAAAATTGTCAGACACATAGATGAACATAATTTGTTGGGGAAGAATGGTTTTTGTAAAGGGAAATCATGCCTCACTGATCTATTAGAATTCTTTGAGGAAGTCAACAAGCATGTGGATAAGAGGGATCCAGTGGATATAGTATACTTAGATTTTCAGAAAGCCTTTGACAAGGTCCCTCACCAAAGGCTCTTAAGCAAAGTAAACTGTCATGGGATAAGAGGGAAGGTCCTCTCATGGATTGGTAATTGGTTAAAAGATAGGAAACAAAGGGTAGAAATAAATGGTCAGTTTTCAGAATGGAGAGAGGTAAATAGTGGTATCCCCTAGGGGTCTGTACTGGGACCAGTCCTATTCAACATATTCATAAATGATCTAGAAAAAGGGGTAAACAGTGAGGTGGCAAAATTTGCAGATGATACAAAACTACCCAAGATAGTTAAGTCCCAGGCAGACTGCGAAGAGCTACAAAAGGATCTCACAAAACTGAGTGACTGGGCAACAGAATGGCAGATGAAATTCAATGCTGACAAATGCAAAGGTAATGCACATTGGAAAACATAATCCCAACTATACATATAAAACGATGGGGTCTAAATTAGATGTTATCACTCAAGAAAGATCTTGGAGTCATTGTGGAGAGTTCTCTGAAAACATCCACTCAATGTGCAGTGGCAGTCAAAAAAGTGAACAGAATGTTGGGAATCATTAAGAAAGGAATAGATAATAAGACAAAAAATATCATATTGCTTCTGTATAAATCCATGGTTCACCCACATTTTGAATACTGCATGCAGATGTGGTTGCCCCATCTCAAAAAAGATACATTGGAATTGGAAAAGGTTCAGAAAAGGGCCACAAAAATTATTAGGGGTATGGAACAGCTTCCATATGAGGAGAGATTGATAAGACTGGGACTTTTCAGCTTGGAAAAGAGACGACTAAGAGGGGGATCTGATGAAGTCCATAAAATCATGACTGGTATGGAGAAAGTAAATAAGGAAGTGTTATTTACTCCTTCTCATAACACAAGAACTAGGGGTCACCAAATGAAATTAATAGGCAGCAGGTTTAAAATAAACAAAAGGAAATATTTTTTCACACAGCGCACAGTCAACCTGTGGAACTCTTTGCCAGAGGATGTTGTGAAGGCCAAGACTATAATAGGATTCAAAAAAAGAACTAGATAAGTCCATGGAGGATAGGTCCATCAGTGGCTATTTGCCACGATGGGCAGGGATGATGTTCCTAGCCTCCGTTTGCCAGAAGCTGGGAATGGGCAACAGGGGATGGATCACTTGATGATTAGCTCTTCTCTTCATTCCCTCTGGGGTACCTGGGATTGGCCACTGTTGGAAGACAGGATGTTGGGCTAGATCAGAGATGGGCAAACTACAGCCCGCGCGGCTATCCTGCTTGGCCCCCGAGCTCCTGGCTGGCCCTGGTCCCTCCCCTGCTGTCTCCCCTCCCCCGCAGCCTCAGCTCGCCATGCCAGCAGTGCGGCAGCGTGGCTGGCTCCGGCCGGGTGGCACGGCTTAGTGGCAGATTTACAAGGGAACACAGGGTGCCCTGGCATGGGGCCCCCCCAACAACAAGGGGCCCCATGGCCGGGCACTCGGGCAGCTCAGCGCCGGTGCACCCCCATGGGGGGGAGGTGCTGCACTGCGGGGGCAGGAGAACAGGCAGGCACGCAAAGAACGCGGGCGGAGGACTCAGGAGGCACCAGGCAGCCGCGCAGCAGGCTGGAGAGAAGCGGTGCTTTGAAGGGGAAACCGCCACTTCTCTCCAGCTGCACGGCTGCCCCTGCAGGGCCACATTCCGAAAGGGGCTGGGGAGGGGGTCCCAGGAGTGGGTGGTCAGGGGACAGGGGATGGGGGGGCTGCATAGGGAGTGGGGTCCAGGGGGGCGGTTGGGGCGGGGATCCCGGGAGGGGGCAGTCAGGGGACAGGGAGCAGGGGGAGTTGGATAGGTCAGGGCACACTACACCCTGACTCAAGCAGAAGCTGCAGATGCATCAGTGGGAACAGCAATAAAAAGCATCACTGCTGCCAACTTCCTCACACTCTTCTCCAGACTGAACACTTCTTTAAGTGCTGGTCCCCATGTGTATTCCACACATGTGGAATACACATGGGGACCAGCACTTAAAGAAGAAATGACGATTACTTACTGTAACTGGAAGCTCTTGGAGGTCCCTCTCTGTATTCCACTACCTGCCCACCTTCCCTTCTGCTTTGGACCCTATTGCATTGCGGTAAGATGAGGAACTGGAGAGGCATCGACCCACTCTGCCCCTTGTACCCCTGGACGGAAGCATGCAGGAAGACACTGTTCATGTATTGGTCAACGGACACCGCTTGGAAGAATTTCCAGACTCAGGCACATGGCGCGCACACATCTCAAAGAACCTCCAGTTACAGTAAATAACCTTCATTGCTGTCTGGCTCTTCTGCAGTTCAAAGATGCATTGAGTGCAGAGCCGGCTCCAGGCACCAGCGCAGCAAGCAGGTGCTTGGGGCGGCCAACAGAAAGGAGCGGCACGTCCAGCTCTTCGCCGGCAATTTGGCGACGGGTCCCTCAGTCCCTCTTGGAGGGAAGGACCTGCTGCCGAATTGCTACCGAAGAATGAAGCGGCGGCGGTAGAGCTGCTGCTGATCGCGGCTTTTTTTTTTTTCCCCGCCACTTGGGGCGGCAAAAACGCTGGAGCCGGCCCTGATTGAGTGACAGGGGTGGGATTTTAGTGTGAAATCTCTTTTGTCACAATGTGTCTAAATAGTTCAATGGCATGTGACATTTTGTTTGGAGGATGGGCATAGAAAGAGAATCACATGCATTTGTGGCTGACAAATGCCATTTGGCCAGGCAGCTTTTTGTAAACAGAATATAGGTTTTGTCATACTGGATCACACCATTGATCTGCATAAGCTGAGATCCTGTCTCTGATGCAGCCAATTCTAGATACCTTAGAAAAAAAGTGGGAAAGAGCTGCATAATGGTCATATATACATGGGAAAGAATCCTATTTGACCTCTTAACAATCAGTTTAAAATTTGATGTGCTTTTTGCATAGCTAATTAATAAATCAGTTCTTCCTTCCCATGCAATGAATAATATATGGTCCAGCTACTATGCAGTATATAGGGCATACATGCAAGTAGTGAAATGTTGTTAGTGCAACATTCATTGATCTTCATGCTACCTTTCCTCCAAAATTTGTAAGAGAAATTCAGCAATACAACCAAAGTGAGAATGCAGCTTCAAGAATTTGCAATGTCTTGGTTTCCTGTGCTGCAAGACTTGCTGGAAGAATACATCCCCATTCTGAGCAGCAAAGAAGTTGCACTCCTCAGTTGTTCTGTGCAGGTGCCCACCTGCACAGGTTAACAGTTTACTCATTTCTAGCAGTCATTGCATCAAGAGTGCATGGTGTGCACGCATGCGTGTGTGATCATAAGACAGAAAGAGAACAAGGCCGTGTTTTCCAGGCATGGAAATCAATATCTAATGAATATTTATTCTGTTAATGCCCCATCCCTCCCGATGAACATAAAATTCTCTTCAGTTATTCAGGCTATGTGCAGACATCTAAAGCCAGAACATGGGTTTCTGCGCAACAAATGCTCTTTACAACCATTCCTGGTTTCTGAGTTTTTTAAAAGGCTATCCCTTTTTTTTAAATGTTTAAACCATTCATGTTTATAACCACAATTTATCGAGCAGAATATACTGAATTTGAGTTTTAAATGGGTCAATTAACACATGAGTATTTTGAAAATCCGTTTTCTTGTTTCCTTGCACAAGGCAAAGAATGTAGTATGAAAAAATATTTTTAAGAACTTTTCTACACAGGGAAAAGCCCAGAATAGTTACAAAGCCCAGAATAGTGCCCCATGTGGATGCTTTATTCTGGAATAAATGTCACTTTATTGTGGAATAATAAGTGCACTTCATAAGCACGCTCATTATTCTGGAATAAAGTGACTTTTTACCTAGAGAATTGAGGGAGGTAATATGGAACAGCTTATTCCACAATAGCTACTTTGATCAATTTTCCCATGTAGACAAGCTCTTAGGCAGAGGTCCTGTTTCCCTCTGTTGGTGGTGAGACACACACCTCATATTGGCCTGTAGTGATGGTTTCCCAGTCTGAGGAGTAAAAAAGTGGCCAAAGTGAGATGTTTCATCATAGATCTTACCCAGTTCCAAGGGGATTCCGAATCAATGTTCTGGGTTACACCTAATGCCAAAGAACTAGTCAAGTACTTCTGATATGATTATGGAACATTATGTCCTCACTACAGGTGCAAGGTAGTCTGGGAGGGAGGAAGATTTTGAATAAACACAAATAGATGTAGTAATTAGCAAGCATAGTAAGAGTAATTATGAAAGCTATGTGCAGAATGAATGGTTGTATAGTTAAGTCTGGTGTAGCTGTATGTGATAGTTGCTCCTAACCTGAAATTCTGTACTGATTGAGGCATTTTAGGTGTTAAGGGCACAGGAAATGTTGCTAATGATCAGGACCAAACAGGGAAGAGCAAACATTGACTTTCAGGTGGTGATCAATTCCTGAAATGGAGATGCCATTGCAGTGAAACCTTGGTGGAGAGGCTCATATGAGAGGTGCCAGGAACCCCTGAAAAATAGTCCTGCAGCTCACCAAAATATTCCATATTCTTCTAGTTATCAAGTTGCTTGCTGATGTGCTTCAGAACATTGCCCTGAATACATTGGTGGAGTAAAACCTATTTCCAAATAATTTTGCAAAGTGCATTTTAAATCAGATTTTTATCACATACACTTTCTCTCTCTCCCCCCATCAGTGATACACACATTCTATAAACGTGGTTAAAGCTAACACTTCAGGTAGGATGACAGTTCAGTCTGGCTCAGTTGGGTAGTGACCAAGAGCCATTCAATGGATGTTAGGTGGCCTTTGTGAAATTAGTTGGTATCAGTCTTGGTGGACAGGTGTCCTTTTCATAAAACCTCCCTCCACAATGGCTGTCCTTGGTGGCAGACCGATCAGCAAACCCAAGGAATGAATAGGCATGGAGACTGAACTTCAGCCCCTATACATGGTTCCACTGGGCTGCTTCCGAAACATCAGGTCAGTGTAGGCAAAGTTTGCAAGTATGATGATCCAAAATGGGGGCTTTTATCTGCTCCTCTGGAGTAGGGAGAGAATAAAATTAACAGCCCAGTTAACCAATGGGTTAGTTGCTGGAAATAGGGAGTAGCAGGTGAGTATGTTATTTAGAGGCCCAAAATCAGGACAGTCAGTACTAAGATGGGGTTAATATTAAGTTTTGTTTAGTAAGGGTGCACCTTTTAATAATTTATACATACCCTTTCTACATTGCAGCTGTCCTTGCTGTACTAGGCCCATAGATAGACGATTGCAGTCTCCAGGATAATCAATATTTTAGCACTTTTCATTAGTATTAAAAAAATGTGTTTCATTATTAATGTGCAAATGGCTGTGTAATCTGTATATTTTGGCTGCTTCATTTCTAAGCAGCAGATCTTAAAAGCTGCATAAAATAAATTCTAATACCCAAAAGAGAGGTGAGGACTAGACACTCCAAAACAGTCATAGGACACAGAAATACTGCCATATACTCTATGTGTGATATGTCTACTCTGACTGAGGATAAGGGCTGAATAGATGATACAAGATTGAATGGAAAGATATGTGATGAAAGATAAGCCTAATGGGGTTTGGAAGCAGGTACTGATTGGAACAGTCATTATTAGCTGTAGCCCAAAAGTCCTCCTTTAGAACCCATGTTACTATAGCAGCTTTGTTTTTAAGACTCTTCATGTTTGGTTCAGTTTTTTGTCAGTGAAGGGATTCAGCTGATACACAAACATAATGAATACTATAACTATGCTAAAAATTATAATCGGTGCCTTCCATCCTTTAAATCATAGCAGTAACGTATGAGCAGATGCTATAGCAGGTTGGTTTGTGACATATTCTTGGGCTTGGCAACACCACAGTGGAAATCTGCTACATCGCTCAATATTTTCTTTTCTTTCTTTTCCTTTCCTTTAAAGCTAACATCCTTTTCCTGTGCCCCAGGGAGAAGGCAGCTGATAAAGACTAAATTCCTGTTCACCGACAAGGTTAGAAGGCAGCCAAAATCAGAAGTTCCTTGAATAAACTATGACCCTTCCCCCACTTCTTTTCTCCCCTCTCTCAGTCTTTTGAGCTCCCCACAGGAACCCAGCCTCACATTGTTTGATGGCCTCTGACATTTCCACATCACTGGGAGGGTTGAAAGCTTTTTCCGCTCTTTGTTACAAGGCTTTTTTTTTTCCTCTTCCAAGTTTTAACTTAAAAAATATTATGAGGGCATTCCAGAAGTAATTCAGTCTGAGCTTCAGGGAAGAGAATCAGAGGCAGGTGTGGCTGGTTAGGAAAAGCCATAATGATAGTGAAGCTTTTGCTCCTCTGTATCTCAGTAGGACTGGTGGAGCTGGTCACACATTCAAGAAATCATGGATACGAAGATGGCTCTTTCCACAACTCAAAGACATCAATTTATGGCATATCTACATATCCTCAATGGTCCCCCGGATCACAGGAGGATTGGGAGATGGAGAAGCTCAGGGAGGAGACCCCAGACCATCTTTCAAGCACCATAACTTCACATCAAGGAGAGAGAGATGATTCAGAAGCTGGAACCCCACAGTCCAGAAATGGGTAAGATAGATATTTACTCCTACATATAATGCACTGGGCTCCTGCTTGGAAGAGAGATCCTATAAAGAATGGATCAGATTCTCAGGTTTATATCATGTCTGAATGGGGGTGGTGGTGGTGTTAGATGTTACAGCTGCCAAATGAAAAGCAAAATAAATAGTCTGTAGAGGATGAAACCATGGAAGACTTAGGCTCTGTTCCTCATCCCAAAATAGGAAGGCTGAGTGTGCTTACCATGTGCATACACAGCACTTAGCACAATGCTGTCCCGATATTGGTTTGGGCCTCAAGCTGCTACTGTAATACAGACAAGTAATAGTTCTGAGGTAAAGCTGTTTGAATTAAACTCATTAATTTGTCCATTTTTTCTCTTCCCAATCCAATCCTGATTTATGCATGTGCATTTATTTGTTGTATGGAAGTACTGACTGAATAGTGTGTACAGACAGATTTCAGCCTAGGGTGTTGGTGAAAAATGTTCATTTTGACTATGCACTATTCATTGTTTGTGGTGTGTGATTGGTCACCTAAATCACATGGTATTATTTCTGCTCCCTCATTGGGTAACACATTTTAAGAAGAGGACAGGAAATAGTAATGAATGAATAGAGAATAATGAACAATGTGTAATTCTAGTCACGCAGAAAATGTCCTTGTTCACATGCGGATACAGGTATTGGTATAAACAGCCATTCTCCAGGCATTGGTGTGAACAAAAATATGTCCATGTAAATGTTTGCAGGCCCCCATTTAGTAAGGTACATAAGCACATGCCTCAACTTTAAGAATGTACGTAAATACCTTGCTGAATCAGGGCCATACTGAATAATAAGGGGTGTGAATGTGATGAAACCAAGCAGTGTTTCAGAATCTGAATGAATGGTTCTGCAGCATATGATCAGGTGTCCTCTAAAGCAGAGGTGGGCAAACTATGGCCCGCGGGCCACATCCGGCCTGCGGGACCGTCCTGCCCGGCCCCGAGCTCCTGGCCTGGGAGGCTAGCCCCCAGCCCCTCCCCCGCTGTTCCCCCCCCCCGCAGCCTCAGCGCGCCGTGCTGCCAGCTCAATGCTCTGGGCGGCTGGGCAGCGCAGCTGCAGAGCCCAGCCTGATCCAGTGCTCTGTGCTGTGCTGTGGCGTGGCTGGCTCCAGCTGGGAGGCGCGGCTGTAGCGCCGCCAGCCACCAGTGCTCCAGGCAGCGCAGTAAGGGGGCAGGGAGCAGGGGGGGTTGAATAGAGGGCAGAGGAGTTTGGGGTGTGGATAGGGGTCGGGGCAGTCAGAGGGCAGGGAACAGGGGGGTTGAATGTGGGCAGGGGTCCTGGGGCGGCAGGGGGCAGGCAGTGGTTCCAGGAGCGGTCAGGGGACAGGGAGCGGGGGGGTTGGATAGAGGGCAGGGGAGTTCGGGGTGGTGGTCAGGGGGTGGGGGTGTGGATAGGGGTTGGGGCGGTCAGAGGGCAGGAAACAGGGGAGTTGAATGGGTGCAGGGATCCCGGGGGTTAGTGAGGAAGGAGGAGGGGTTGGATGGGGCGGCGGGGGGCAATCAGGGGTGGGGGTTCTGGGGGTGGTCAGGGGACAGGGAGCGGGGGGGGTGGATGGGGCAGGGGTCCTGGGGGGCCCCCCCCATCAGGGGGCAAGAAGCGCAGGGGGGAAATAGGGGACAGGCACAGCCTCCCCTAACCAGCCCTCCATACAATTTCTAAAACCCAATGCAGCCCTCAGGCCAAAAAGTTTGCCCGCCCCTGCTCTAAAGGGATCCCGTCCCAAGTTATCAATGAGTGGCTATAATTTATGGCCTTGAGAATGGACAGAGTGGAGCAGAATGATTGGGATGTCACCAGAAAGAGAGAATTAGGACATTGGATAATAAATAAGTATCAAGAGGAGATGAACCAAAACCAACAATGATCCACAGCTAAATATTGTTTGTGACAATAAACAGGAGAAAGAAAGCCAATCAATGTGTGAGAAGTGTGTGTTTTGGCAGAGCTCTGTTCAAGCAGAATATTTTTCAAATTTTTCCAGGACATGTAAGTAGGTCTCTGCTATAAAAGATTCATTCAATCTCCTACCTAGACTTCTGTTTTTGAATCACTGACTGGTACTGCAGAGTCCAATCTGGGTCAGCAGCACAGTGAGTGCTATTCACAGCTCCATGCTTTAGGATGTACTGACACTTTTTTTATTAATTTCTTTGAATGCCTTCGTGGAAAGGAAAAAGCAAAAATCAATCTACACAGCAAGCAAACAAAAATAAAACCTTGTTAATGCCATGCTTCCCTCTGACACAAACGAACAAAATCAGAAATTGACTTGTTTCAAAGCCTTACCTAGATGCATAGTTAAGTCCTCTCCACTGTCTGTCACAGGCATTATTTTTCAGTCTTTCTTTTCAGCCTGTTGGTGTCAGTCCTTTATTGTCCAGAAGAGGTACTGTTGAATCATGAGACACACTGTCAGTCCAACCTATCCTAAATACTTAGCATAATGCCTTTAAAATACTCACAGACCCATTCTAGCATAGGGAAGCAAGCCAAAAAGGACACTTTTTTTTCCATGTGATAATGCAAGGCACTACTCACTGGACCATAAGGCTGGGCAGTGGTGAAATCATATTTCAAAAACACTTCAGGCTTCTTGATGAGTTCTTTACAGCCAGAAAGTTCTGCCACTATAAAATTATTGGCATAATGGGATTCTTCCATTTCTGCCTGTGTAACCACGTGTGTAGCACCATAAATTCCTCATTTCCAGCTTCATTTTGGGAAGTTCACCACTTCCTTCTCAGGGGACCTTTAAGAATGAGGGTTTATGGTAAGTTGAGTCATAGTGCCAGTCCTGATCTCCAACATAATACAGGTTACAGCAGTGATGTTTATAGGCCAATGGCATCTCTAATACATGGACTCCAGGGAAAGAGACACCTCAGATATATGCAGAGATTTATGCTTTGCTTGGAGTAGACCATTTCCAAAGCTGGCAGTGGAGGGAGACAGTTTATGCTGTTCTCCATTCATGAGGTTCACAATCCAAGTTGTAGATTCTATTCCAGATTATCAAAGTAAGGACTCTGCACAGGAATACATGTACCATACACATGCAGATACCCAAAATGCACATAGAAATCTTGTATTCACACGCGCAGGTATCCAGTTAAGCACGCACACAAATTGTAGGCAACAAGTTAAGCATTTGTAAATGTCTGTGACCTGTTGACCATATTTGACTTTGAAAAGTTGGGCTTCTACGTCCACCAGAGTATGAATAGAATGAAGCATTCGGGGTGAGTAAGTGGCAAGATGGAGATAAAACACCGCACAATTAACTACAGTGAGTGAGGTAAAACATGGCTCACTACCAAGTTCTTGTCCATCAGACTTAGGTTTACCCTTGAAATGAGAGCACACCGTCATTTCAGAATCCTGCTAAAGAAACAGACGATAACTCTATAGCATCTCTACCTATTATAGCCTCTCAACCCTACAAAAATGATGATAATTTCCCATACCCTGCTATTTTCCATGCATGTTTAACAGGAAACAGGCTTTGCAAAATAAGCCAGAAGTCCCCTTAAAACAAATAGAGCATTATTTTGTTCACAGCATCTGTTTGAATTTAACTAGATACCACAGTGATTGATACATTAAAAAAGCCTAAAATAACCAGACAGAGAGAACAGATGCCTGGTGATGGCTCCACACCTAAGATGAGGTGTTTCATTGCAGCTTATCAGATGCAGAGATGTGTCACCTCAGCAATAAGACACCCTCAAAACAACAAGACTATTCTAACAGAAAGAGTTCAAGAAGAATAGAACTCATAAAAGTTAGTGCTCAGCCTTTGGGTCAGGTGCTTGTGACCAGACTCTTTTGTGGATAACCAATGGATAAACAAAGCTGCAGAATAGAGTAAGAAGTGGGTAGTAACAGGTTATCATTTCAATGGGTGCACATATAATTTATCAAAGCACTTTTATCCTCTTGGCCTATAAGTCTTTTTCTATGTGCAAGTAACCTGTGATGTAGGATTCGTGGCTGTATGAACACAGAAAACTGATTGAAGAATTCTGTAGGTTTGTGATTCTCAAACTTTTGTATTGGTGACCCCTTTCACACAGCAAGCTTCTGAGTGAGACATTCCCCCCTTATAAATTAAACACACATTTTTTTAATATTTAACCCTGTTATAAATGCTGGAGGTGAAGCAGGATTTGGGGTGGAGGCGGACAGCTCGCGACCCCCAAGTAATAACCTTGTGACCCCTGAAAGGTGTCAACCCCCAGTTTGAGAACTTCCTGCTGTAGGTGTTGCCTATAGCCAGGAATGCTTGCTCTATGAGATGGTCAACAATTTTATGAAAAATGTCAATATTCTAAAGTTATTTTCATTTTGAACCAATTTTAATATCTTTTAAATGTTTTGCTTATTTTTTTAATTTTAAAAATTATATATTTATATTTTGTTTTTTATTGTCTTCTTTACTTCTCTCCTCCCAGTCATTTTGAAAAAGGAAATCAGTTTTCCAAAATAACTGGGAAGGAGAAGGACAAGGACAATATGATGAAAAAAAGAGGTCAGAAAAAAAGAAAAGGAAAACATGACAAATATTGTATAAAATAAAAATATCAAAAAAATTCAAAGTGAGCAGTGTTTCCACAAAAAATTGAACAAGAAAATCATTTATATTGAAATATTTTGAGCAGCTCTGCTCTCTATGAGCTGGCCAATCACAGAGATCCCTTCTTGGTCATGAGACCCAAATATCTCCCAGTTAGCTGACCTCAGTGGATCATACTTGCCCATTTCCCCAGCAGGATAAATGGAGAGGACAGGGACGTAAGAGAGTTAAATTGAGCAGTCCCTTGAGTCTCTCCTCACCAGCCTTCATCAAGTTAGATGTGAGCTTGAGAGGAGGATAGAAAAAACACATTCTAGATTGCACATATATCTAACAAAAAAAAAACCCCATCATTGGTTATTTTTCCATAATAGATCATAGGAATGTTTGTACTACTCACTCTAACTGTACAGCAGATGGCCTAATGGTGAGGAAGAATCTGCTATTTTAATCAGCCTTCTTGCTTCTGGAGATAGTCTCTTAGAGGGCAGCCTGAGGATGTGACCGGATACAAGGAAGCTCCAAAAGTAGCCCAAAGTCAAAGAGGGGCTTTTAAGGTTGCGGGATGTCAGCACCCAGGTGTTAGCTACTCTTGTTTATAGCCAACTGGCAGTCTCAAATTAGTGCCTAAAAAAAAGGCAGCACATCTAGCAAATAGGATAGCAGTGGTGCCACACTATTAACCACTACCGGGCTGACACATTCTATGGACTATTAAAGCTCAGCTTAAACAAACAAGCCACTTTAGAAGAATCTTTGCCTAATTTGGAGCAGTTTCCAATAAAGAGCTAGATTGCAGCGTATAGCCACAGCCCTACACAGGGCCTGGTGCTGAGACACATCATTCCATGGAGAGCTCAAGAAAGGATTGTGCTGTGTGGTGAGCAGCGGAGTGCAGGAGGCACTGTCTTTTAGGCTGGACCCTCCAAACAGGCAGGGAAACCATTATTTGTGTGCTCTTCACCCCACATCTGTACAAGGCCAGAGACACCGTGATGCAGCAATGAAAAGAAAAGCAGATTTCTTTGCCCCAGTAGGATTTCTAGATCCTTGCCAAAGACTTCTCTTACTTTCAAAGATCCAGCTGAAGAGCAAATGCTGTGCCTTTATAATTCACACTATTCTGTATTATCGACATAGCATATAGCTTCAGCACATTTTCATTGGGTAGAGCTACCACACAATGCTTACTAAGAGATTATTCCTCAAATCAATCATGGTTTAAAATCCCTAGCCTATACATCCACTCCCCTGAATGTTCAAATGATTGAGCAGAATTATAGCTAAAGTCCCATTGGCCTTCATGGGGCTAAAACTCAGAGAAGTAAACCTGCCCACTCCGATTCCATTTAGTCTCAGTGAGTGATCTGTTCTCATTTTGATTCAAAAACAAACCAAGCATTTAAGTTAATGTTCTATGGGCCAGTTATAGAAGCTATAATTGGTGCGATTAGAGGTAAGATCTGGCTTCTGTGCTGGAATTATCGAATCTTCAGCCAGGCACAGGAGAATGGTTTGGCCATATAGCTCACACACAGAGAATCTTAATCTGTTGCAGTTTTCTACATTGTGAAAATGGGTTCACTAAAATAAAAACAGCAATTTTTAAAATGTAGCAAAAGCAAAAACTTGGAAAAACCCTCTTCCCCCCAATTATTTGATAATTGCAGTAACACACATCAGGGCCTAGGCACATCATTTTTAGATATCACTTTTTCTTGATTATATGAAGGCTTCCCAGAATCACCCCAGGTGTGTCATTATCTCACAATAGCACACACCTACACTTCCTTTAACACTGCTCCTAAGTCTGCTGTGGGGAAGGTCAAAAGCCAGCAGCTCCACATTCGGATTATTCTGTTTGGGTGACAAAATAAGGGTGCAGTGACTCTCCAAAGTGTTGGAAGCAGATAAAAACAAAACAAAATCCCCATCACTCTTTTTCAAGGGGAAGTCAGAACAATGCTCTAGCTCGATAGTTTATTTGCCTTGTCTGCTTTTACAGGAAAACACCCATCAATTGAATCAAGCCCTGTTTCATGTTGACTAGTTTATTGCTATAAAAGTAAAACAGGGACTTTCTTAGGAATTGGCTGACCATTGAAAACTCCCAGCTTCTCATATGTGGAGAGTTCACATTGAATATAGACAACATCTGCTTGAAATAAAATTAGCTTGGATGAAATACAATTAGGTATTATATGATGCTCAAGTGCTCAGATGCTGGTAGGGTGGTGACTGTGCAAACAAATGGAGCAGCCACTGTCTGCTTAGCAATAGCTTAAACCCTGTCTACACTGGCAAGTTCCTGTGCAGTAAAGCAGCTTTCTGTGTTGTAACTCCCGAGATGTACACACTGCCAGTCCACTTAGTGCACAAAAACTGTACAGTTGTAGCGCTGTAATAAAACCCACCCCAATGAGAGGCCTACAGCTTTCTGTGCCGGGGCTACAGCACCGCAGTGCCAATGTAGACAGTGATCGATTACAGCGCTGTGATTGGCCTCCAGGAGGTGTCCCACAATGCCTGTTCTCGCCTCTCTGGTCATCGGTTTGAACTCTATTGCCCTACCCTCAGGTGACCAACTGTTATCCCTACTCCAGTGGTCTCAGCACATCTTTCCAGGTGGCCATGCCCGCTCCACACACCAGGCGATCCCCCGCTTGGAGCAATGCCGAGCTGCTGGACCTCATCAGCATTTGGGGAGAGGAGGCTGTCCAGTCCCAGCTGCGCTCCCTCTGTAGGATACCTACGGACAGATTTCACAATGCATGACAGAAAGGGGCCATGACCGGGACATACTGCAGTGCAGGGTCAAGTGAAGGAGCTGCGGAATGCCTACCACAAGGCGCGGGAGGCAAACCACCGCTCCGGTGCTGCGCCCACAAGCTGCCAGTTCTATAAAGAGCTGGACACGATACTCAGCGGCAACCCCACCTCCACTGCGAAGACTCCTGTGGATATTTCGGTGGTTCATGTGCCAGTCAAACATGGACCGACCCAGGAGGAGGAAATCTTGGACGAGGAGGAGAAGGGGGACCCAAAGGCAGAGGAGGACTTGGAGGTCATCAGCCAGGAGCCATGCAGCCAGGAGCTCTTTTCTACCCTGGAGGAGGCTAGCCAGTCACAGCTGTCAAATGTTGGCGAAGCTCAAACAGGAGAGGAGGCCCCTGGTTTATTCATTCCATAAGGTTTGTCCAAGATATTGTCAATCTGTCACATGTATTATACCAATTTTGCAGATGGGCAAACTGAGGCAGAGAATTCCTATCAAACACAGGAAATTAGCCCCTTGCTGAAATCAGAGGACAGCAAGGGCTTCCTTCAATTGGTGCTGAGAATGGTTTAACTGCAAGTGCTGACAGGTCAAACCATTGTAAGCACCATTATTAAAATTAATCTGAGGCTCTTTCTGCACTCAGAAACAGCACTTATTTAGCATTCGGTGGCTAATAATCAGTAGGGACCTACCAAATTCACGGCCATGAAAAGTGCATCATGGACCATGAAATCTGGTCTTTTGTGTGCTTTTACCCTGTGCTATACAGATTTTACAGGGGTGACCAGCGTTTCTCAAATTGGGGGTCCTGACCCAAAAGGGAGTGGCAGGGGGCATCACAAGGTTATTTGGGGGGGGGGTCACGGTATTGCCCACCTTACTTTGATGCTGCTTTCAAAGTGGCCAGAGTGGTGGCTGTTGGCCAGGTGCCCAGCTCTGAAGGCAGTGCCCCGCCAGCAG
Organism: Terrapene triunguis; assembly: GCF_002925995.2. Lineage (NCBI taxonomy): Eukaryota > Metazoa > Chordata > Testudines > Emydidae > Terrapene > Terrapene triunguis. The sequence continues at coordinate 235,336 of NW_020664497.1, read as the reverse complement.
CAGCACAGAAGTAAGGGTGGCAATACCATATCATACCGCCCTAACTTCTACACTGCTGCCTTCAGAGCTGCATGGTCGGAGAGTGGTGGCTGCTGACTGAGGGCCCAGCTCTGCAAGCAGCAGTGCAGAAGTAGGGGTGGCAATACCATGCCATGCCATCCTTACTTCTGCGCTGCTGCTGGCAGCGGCTCTGCCTTCAGAGCTGGGATCCTGGCCAGCAGCTGCCACTCTCCAACTATCCAGCTCTGAAGGCAGAGCCGCCGCCAGCAGTAGCACAGAAGTAAGGATAGCAATACCACAACCCCTCTTCCAATAACCTTGCAACCCCCTCCCAACTCCTTTTCAGGTCAGGACTCCTACAATTACAACACTGTGAAATTTCAGATTTAAATAGCTGAAATCATGAAATTTACAATTTTTAAAATCCCATGACTGTGAAATTGACCAAAATGAACCGTGAATTTGGTAGGGCTCGAACAATCAGTGTAGCTGAACTGGTGCTCACCCCAAAATGCAGACACAGGCAAGCCTCAGTGTGCATGCGCTGTGCTAGGGGGAACCTTGATTAGCTCAATCAATGCAAACCCCAGCTTGCCCTCATCTGCACTTCAGCACCAGTGCAGCTCCACTTATTGCCAGCCACCAATTGCTATTGTGAAATGCAGACAAGCCCAAGACTCAAGCAGTGGTGTTACTCCAGAGACGAATTTGTCCCATGATTTCTAAAGATAAAATCCAAATTATTTAGCCTTTGAAGTGGCTGGACCACTTGCTTTGCAGTGTGAATTGGGAAATAACGATCGTGGACACTTTGTGAAAAGATCAAAATCTCACGTAGAACACTGTTGCAAGGAAAGGCTTGGGTTTTTCTCAAAATAAAATGTAGCCTAATTTGCCTTCTCTCCTGAACCCTGTTTACAGTAAAGCTTCTAAATTAAGTATTGAATTGGCCAAACCTTTCAAATGGGGCTGGTTCACAAACAGCTCTAACCACAGATTAGTGGCTCAGACATTCCATAGGACATAGTCACTAACATCATGATTCATACATCATTACTTACCTCCTTCAATGAGCATTCTGTCCTTCTGCTAACCTTTCAGCTACATGCCCAAAGGGCAGGAAGATTAATTCATGTGGTAAAAGAGCACACGGTATTTGCATGCTAATTACTGCTTATAAGAAAAATCAGTGTTTATCACGGCAAGCCCTGTTCTCGCTAAGACACTGCATCTTCTTAAAAAGTTCACAGCACTTTACTTTCTGCAATGCTGGGAGATGAAAAAAATGTGAGTTACATAAACTGACATGATTTCTCCTTGCTTGGATGAATTTAATGCAATATTCTGCTCACAGATATCTCATTCATGTCAATGGGGGTTTTGCACAGAGACCAAAGACCGAATACTACATGAATTTTTTTTGTATCAGGTCTGATTCCCTTTCACACTAGTGTAAACCAGGAGTAACTCCATTTAAGTCAGTGGAGATCCACTGGTGTAAATCAGGCAGGAAGCAAGCCCCCTATTTTTCACATAAACACGGACAGTGGCAACGATTATGTAGCTGCCTTCTTTTGTGCTCTTGTGGGAAAAGAAAAATGTTAAGAGTCTGACAAATTCCCTATTCTGCTCAGGTAGAGAACACTGGAGTTTGCAAAATAATTAAAGAAATGGACTCTGGTGAGAATATAATCATGAAGAAACAGGTGTGAATGGGCAACTCAGCTAAATCCTGTGCACACAAAGGGGTAATAAAATGCATGGAAAAGGCAATTCAGAGTTCAGTTCTGCAGGCTTTGTTCAGGCAAAAAAAAAAAAAAAAAAATTATTGACTTAAATGGGAATTTTTCTTGAGAAAGGATCTCAGACTCGGTGGTAATGAGTCTAAAACCCCAATCCTGCAATCACTTATGCTTTGGTAATTTTACACATGTGAGTAATCTCACTGAACTCAGCAGCATTGTAGGATTGGGGCCTACATGTTGCTTGTGTGTGTAAGGCTATGTTTTCACTGCCATAAGAAAATGTGTTTTTACAGTGGCATAACAAATGTACATTCACTGTTGTACAGCAAAATCCTGGTGGAGATAAGTCTATAGTTTTTACTGCAGTGTAGGCTGGACAAGGTCAAACTGGGGCATGGGGTATAGTACTGCCTTTGCCTAGCCACACTGTAATAAAAACTGCCTATGTTGTCTGCACTAGGATTGCACGGCAGGATAGCTAATGCTATAAAAAAAACCTACCCTTTTTGGTCATGAAGGCATAACTAAATTGTGTGTCTCTGGTAGGAAAAAAAAAGTGTGGTCTGAACTCATGTTAGCTAACTCATAGTAACTAATCAGAGATAAAATCCACATGTAGTTTGTAGTTCTTCCACTGCTGGTCTTCCCTAGGTATATTCCACACATGGGTGTGCATGTGAGTCATGTGCCTGAGTCCGAAAATTCTAACAGGCAGCGTTCACTGGTCACACATGGACAGTAGTTCTCCTCATGCTCCAAATCAAGGGCATCAGAGGAAGTGTGGACTAACGCCCCACCAGTTCTTTCTTACCACTGCATGGCTTCAGTTGAAATCCCTGAGTCCACAGATTCTCCAGCTTTTCTCTTTTGGTAGCCTATAAGTAGTATTGTAAATAGTTTTATAGTTGTATATTAATATAGTTAGAGTTTTATAGTATAGTCCGTATAGCTTGTTTTTCCCCCCTACTGGAACTCCCTCCCCACAGTCTAGGACTACGCCCAGAGTCCCAGGATTCAAGAACTGTGTCTCCTGCCCTTGCTCCTTCTCCATGAGCAATGATCACCAACGTTGTCTCTACTGCTTGGGTGAGTTGCATATTTCTGCAGAGTGTGGCATCTGTCGCTCATTTCCATTGCAAACATGCGAAGCTTGTGAGCTTTGATTAAGGAAACACCTTATGGACAAGGCTATGAAACCGCACTCTTATGTGTGCCAGGGAGACCTCCCTGTACATTGGCCCCAACAGACAAGCAGCACCCCTGCAAGTACGAACTTACAAAGTTTACAGCTGCTAAGCTCAAGGACTCTTCTTTCAGGGCTTCTATTAGAGTAGGGTGCTCTCTCATGGTCACAAGGACAGATCCCTGTCCAGATCTGTCCATAAAAGATGAAATTGCTCCCCAAGCTTGTCCATGTCAAGTGAGCCTTCACGTACAGATCCTAAGAGATCAGGATTGCTGAAAACCTCCAAGCTGGAGGGTGAAGCGTGCAAAAAAATAGGATACATTGCTTCAGTCAGTGGTACCAGCTCTGAAGCACAAGGATTGACATCCACTGACTACATCCAGGAGTGCTGGACCTGATTCTTTGCTGGGGCTGGCCCATCTTTCAGAGGACCACCTAACTACAGCCTCTCAGGACACATGGGAACCAATGGTTCCAACCATCAAAATGCCCCGAATACTGAGACACACAGTCACACACACCTCACTTGAGAATATCTTCTTCCCTTACCCTCAGTCTCTTCTCCTCTCCAAGCCGATCCTCCTAAGGGACATTGCCACGCTGGAGTATGGCAGTGCTTAGGTGACACACGAACCATGTCCTCTGCACCCTCCAGTACTGTTGGCCCCCCAATGGAGACAGAGCAGTTCTCGGGCTTGAAGGAGTTAGGTTCACCAGCCGTTCTGTCATCTCCTGGTAGGGAGCTGAGCCCTGACAGACAGAGGAGATCTGGATGCCATCCACCCAGATATGACTTCCCCAGAGACTGCTGATGCCAAATGCCCTGCCACCCCCAACCAGTAGATTTCCCCCTCCCAACTGGTTGATCCCTCCTTATGGCCTTAAAGGAGCCTGAGGGAGTCCCATGGTAGACATACCTGCGTCATACCACACTCTCTTACTTTGCACCCACTGGATCCATCAGAGTATGAAGAGGATATTGTTCTGGATCCATAGATACCAATGGGAATCTCGTCCTCATCTCCGGAAAAAGTCGTCACTCCATCCTCACCACCTCTGCTGGATGACCATAGGCAGTACCAGAAGCTACTGCAGAAAATGGCCAATGATCTCCAGATACCAATGGAGAAGGTCCAGGACTTGCAATATTGGCACTTAGATATTCTGCAGCTTACAGATCCAAGCAAGGTGGCACTCCTGTTTAATCAGGCCATCATGGAGCCAGTCAAAGTGGTCTGGCATACCCCAGTCTTACGCACCCCCACACCTAAGAGGACTGAGAGATGCTATTTCATCCCCACCAAAAAGGCTGAATTTCTTTTCTCCCGCGCACTGCCTGATTTGCTGGTGGTACAGGCAGCCATGGAGAGAGCAAGATCACAACATCCCAAGACCACCCTGGCTGACAGGGGCTCAAAGAGATTGGACCTCTTGGGAAGAAAGGTCTTTTCCTTTACAAGCCTGCAATTCTTTATTGCTAACTATCAGGCCTTGTTAGCGAAATATGATTTTAACAATTATTTCAGGCTGGCTGACTTTAAAGACAAGCTTCCCCCTGAGGACAGAGACCAATTTCAGTCTTTCATAGAAGAGCGCAAGTTAATGGCAAAGACATCCCTTCCAGCTGCAGACACAGCATCCCGAGTCTTGGCCACTGACATAATTATGAGGCGTGTCTGGACTTCACTCTTCGAGACTCTCCAAGTTGGTCCAGAACACCAAACAGGACCTACCGTTCAACAAGTTGAATTTATGCAACAAGAAAACAGATGAATCCCTACACTCTTTGAAAGACCTGAGGTTGACTGTACACACCCTGGGCAATGTATACTCTGACCCTGAGGAGGAAGCACTAGAGGCAGGAGTATAAGCCAAGGCCACCCCCTCCACAGATGTTGTACCACAACTATCCAGTCAAGCCTCCATGTAAACATCAGATGGTTCAGAGGCTTCAATTTTCAGCACTTTCTGCTACCAAAACTTCTAACCCTAAGGGCCACTTTTGACGTCTTGGTCAAGATCCATCCACTGCTGTTGATGCCACCCATCTCAACCCCCCTTATCTTTGTGGCCAGTCTCTCATTTTTCACCCACAATTGAGACTCTGTCATGACAGACAGTTGGGTCTTAGAAATTATCCATCAAGGATACTCCATAGAGTTTCTCTCCCTCTGTCCAACAAATCCCCTTCCCAGTGCCCCTTCAGGGATACTCGGAAGAGGTGATTCTTAACAGAAGGCAGGCTCCATCCTCCAGTGAGGGGCAATAGAACAAGTGTCACCTCAGTATCAAGGGAGAGGGTTCTATTCCCCTTATTTCTTACTCCCCTCCAAAAACAGAGGGTGGAGACCTGTTCTGGACTTTTGACAACTTTATTTGAAAGTCAAAATTCAGGGTGGTTACATTAGCACAGACAATCCCCTTCCCACAGGAGGGGATGTGGTTCATGGTTCTTGACATGAAGGATGCCTATTTTCATATTGATAGAAGGAACTTTCTGTGGGATAGAAGACTGTTTCTAGTGGGTCAAGAACACTTCCAGTTCAGAGTCCTTTCCTGTGGAGTAGCAGCAGCTCTCAGAGTATTCACAAATGTTTCCTGTGTGGTGGCAGCCCAAATGAGATGTCAGGGTTATACAGTTTCCCTGTCTTTCGGTGACTGGCTCCTAGTAAGTCGCTCCAGCCAAGAAGTCAGATCACTGACTTTGTTCCTGTTCCATCTTCTAGCAGTGCTGGGTGTCTGTGTTAACACCCACACAGACTATAACCTTTATTGGAGTGACACTGGACTCTTTCAGCAAGAGCTTTCCTCCCCAAGTAAAGAATTCAGGTAATGAGCAATCTGATATTACAGATTACTCACAGACCAAAGACTACAATGAAGATGTGCCTCTCTCTTCTAGGCCACATGCACTTATGTGGCAACATTCGCCAGACTTGATCTATGATGCCTACAGGTCTGGCTCCGGTTGGTCTACTCAGCAGACAAGGATCATATCAACACAAGAGTGACCATTCCCACCAGAGTCATTACCTCTCTAAACTGTTGGTGGAATCCAGAACAAATGAGAATGGGCATCCCCTTCAACATTCCCACCCCCAGTGCCACCATCATAATAGACTCTTTTTGGGTTGGGATGCTGACCTGAACTACCATGCCATATAAGGTACCCATAGGAAGCCAGACTGCACATCAATCTATTGGAACTGAGTGCTGTCCTGATGGCATTCAGGGCTTTTCTTCCGCTTATACATTCACTCCATATGCAAGTAAGGTCAGACAGTATCACCGTACATATTGATTTACATAAACAAACAGGGTGGAGCAAGATCTCTTCTCCCTTGTCTGGAAGCAGTCAGGCTTTGGAACTGGTGCATCAGAAATCGCATCACTATCCAAGCTGAATACCTTTCAGGTCCTCAAAACTCTTTAGCACACAACCTCATCAGACACCAGTCTACAGACTACTAGTGGGAGGTGCAAAGCTCTATCCTGAGCAATATATTTGCTCAGTGGGGAACTCCTCAATGGGATCTCTTTGTGTTCCACACAACAGAAAACTTCCTCTGTATTGTTGCAGAGGAGCTATGGGTCACGTCTTTTGGGATGATGCTCTCCTGTTGTCATGGACAAACCAATTCAGTTATGCCTTTCCTCCCATTCCTCTAGTACCACAAGTCTTGAGAATGGCCCTGTCGTGGTGGATCTAAGTCATTCTCTTAAGCACCTAACTGGCCCGGAAAGTTTTGGTTCCCGGAGCTTCTAAGAATGTCAGTCCATCTTCCTGTCAGGATCTCCCCATTCTCAGATCTCTTAACGTAGTAAGGGGGCAAAATCAGATATCCCAACCCATACTCACTCCACCTCATGGCCTGGTGTTTGGATGGGCATCCGAACCAGAATGCTCTTGTTTGGCACCCGTCCAAACTATTGTTACTTAAAGTCGGAAAGACTCAAGTAGGACCTGCTACCTAGCTTAATGGAGATGTTTCTGTTCTTGGGCTCAGCATAATCAGCCTTCTCCAGATATCCCAGTGTTAGATTATTTCGTGTCATTAAAAAACTCAGGTCATTCCATTAGCTCACTGCAGGTCCATCTCGCAGCCATCAATGCCTTCCTTCCTCCAGGTAGACAGACATTCCATTTTCACTCACACAACAACAGTGAGATTCGTGAAACACTTAGTCAGGACTTTTCTGCCAGTGGACAAATCTACACCTCAAAGGGATCTCAATCTTGTCCTATCAGTACTCACCAGACCACCATTTGAATCATTAGCAACATGTTCCATGTCCCACTTATCCATGAAAGTTGTATTTTTAGTTGCTATTACTGCCTCCACAAGAGTAAGCAAGAAGGCCACCCTCATAGTAGACCCACCATATACTATTTTTCACAAGGAAAAGGTCTCCCTTTGATTCCATCCTCAATCCCTCCCCAAGGTTATTTCTGAATTAATTACATATCAACCATCTATCCACATATGCTTTCTTCACAAAACCCCATGCTTCTGCCAAAAGGAAAAGCATTCATTCCCTCAATGTCAGATGTGCCTTGTGTGACACTGTATGGAATCTGGGGGACACTTTAGGATATTATGAATATTGTAAAATTGAAATGAGTTGTGCCAAATATGCCATGTAAGATAGCTGCAAAAATTTTATAATTTGCCAAGTATGATAATCTTATTCATATGTTTGTATCACCTTTGTATTATGAGTGTATATATATATATATATATATATATATAGGGTATAGCTGTATTTCCAAATTTATGCTGTGTTTCTGGGTGACACTCCCAGACAGAGTGTCATCAGCACTAGGCCTGCTTGATGGCCCATCAAGGGACATCAACTATACAATGAACCCATTGAAAGAAACAAGGACTACACCTTTTGAGCCAGCAAGCCATGTGGGGCATGCCTATGGACAGAACTGTAAAATTTTTCCATGCCATGTGCTGGACAGCTTATGTTTGGAACAAAGGAAGTACAAGCCACATGGCAAAAGGAATATAAAGGGCAACTGCATCATCTTCATTTTGTCTTCAGTCCTGCTTCTTACCTCTGGGGGAACTTTGCTACAAACTGAAGCTCTGAACAAAGGACTGACTGACCCATCCAAGCTGTGGATGTATTCCAGAGGGACTTTCAAGCTAACAAACTCACCAATACTGCTAAGAACCTGATACATGGACTTTGAATCTTTGTATGTATGGGACTGCTTTATCATTTAACAACTCTCTTCTTGTTCTTTCTTCATTCTTTATAATAAATCTTTAGTTTTAGATACTAAAGGATTGGCTGGCAACGTGGTATTTTGGGTAAGATCCAAACTTATATTGACCTTTGGGATCAGAAGAACATTTTGCATATGTGAGCAGAGTTTTAAAATAACTTCTCACTGTACTGGACCTATGTGCTGATTGAGAGCCAGAGAACTGGAATGCAATAAAGGGGGCTGTGTGATTTCTTTTTTTTTGTTTCTTGATAACCAGTGTGGGGGGAATCAGAAGCACAGTTTGTGACTGGTTGGAGAGTTTAACTTCAGTGTTATCCACCAGTCTTGGGAATATCTGCTTTCCCTTTTGCAGCCAGACCTTGGCATGTCCAGTGAGGGCTACTCTGGGAACCCTGGGTCACACCTTGTTCTACCTGTAAAGGACCACACCTATCAGAACATCACCAAGGCTATTTCTCACTATAGCAGAAGAGTCGCAAAGACGAGCATTATCCCGTGAGAGAATCTCTAAATGGATTTCTGGGTACATCATCACATGCTGCCAATTAGCGCATATCCGTCCATTCAGGCCTCTGCTGCCGATGCATCTTTGCTGCCAGCATCCTCACACCCCTCTCCACTCTGAATACTACTTGTCAGTCACCCACATGTGGAATACACATAGGAATCAGCATGTGAAGAAGAAATGGAGGTTACTTACCTATAACTGGAAGTCTTTCGAGATGTGTGGTCCCTACCTGCAATCCACTACCTGCCGTCCTTCTCCTCAGTTCGCATCTTACTGGATTCACGGTAAGAAGAGGAACTGGAGAAGTGTCAGCCCATGCTGCTTCTTAAGCCCTCAGTCTAGAACAAGAAGAACTACTGAGCATGTGTAGGCCAACAGACACAGCTTGTTAGAATTTCTGGTCTTGGGCGCATGGCTCACATGCATTCCCACGGATGGAATACAGATAGAGACCGCATCTCAAAGACATTCCAGTTACAGGTAAGTAACCTCCATTTTTCACATGTGTTAGCAGGTCAAATTAAAGACTACAGGGGAACCAAGTGTTTACCTTGATCTGTTAACTTGTGTTAAAACTACAAACCACCTGGTCTTCACTAGGGTTTTACCTCAAGTGAGTTCACATGGGCGAAGAATACTTTTTTTCCTAGTAAAGACAAACCTAAATGTTTGCAGGATGGGGAGCCCAAGAGACACCTTGATTTGCTACTGAAGGAAGAGACTAATGGCTATGTGGAAAAAGCAGGACACTTGGATTAAAGTAAACTAAAAGATAGGCACGTATGTTTTGAGAATCCATTCAACAAGCAGAATTGAGAGAGTAGCTGAGAAGCTGTATCTAATGGAGTAATAACAGATAATGGGTCACATTTATTCCTGGTGTAACTCTGTCAGTGGAGTTACACCAGGGATTAATTTGGCCCAGTGCTTGGATTCAGCAGAGACTGTAAAACATGAAAAACAACAAAAATATCCAACTATTTGTGGCACTGGGTTACTGGTGAGTGCAGAAGACAGTGCCTTAGCCTGCAGACGTGAACCAAACATTGCTTTCCACCAGGCTGGAGAGAAGCCTTTTCCACTTATTCCATCAACAAAAAGTCTGTCTTATTCCTGCCCATTTGCCAGGCAGTCACTTGAATCAAAGTGAAATTGTTCAAGAGGGAATGAAAAGCAGAGGGCATTAGACCAACCATAAAATTAGTCTCTCCAATGAATAAACGTAGACACAGTTTCACAGGAAGCCCAGAGGAAAAAAATGTAGATGTAGAACACAAGGTTTTTGTGATCCCATAAACAAGCTGAATAAGGAAACAATTTGGCTCACGTTGACAGCTTTCTGGGAATGTTTAGGGCTTAATCCATAGCCAGTGAAGTCAATGGAAAGACTCCCATTGTCTTCTGTGAGCTTTGGCTCAGGCCCTTATAGACCTCTAAGTTGCTCCTTTAATATCAGAAATAAACTTTTATTCTTGATCCTAATGAAACCAGGGAATTTTTCTTAACACATACCATACTCTGAAAGAAAACTGTTGAAAAGAGATAGGCTAAATAATTGCAATAAAAGGCAAAACTGCTTGCTCATCTGTCTATACTGCACTTCAATACCAACTTGAAAAATTACCCTCTGGCGAAAGATGAGTTGTAAACTTTATGGAACAGGACAACAAGAAAAGATATGGTGATTAAATACAAAACATGACACACATGCAACCTTCAGGCTCCACTGGTAAGCACTCGAAAGTCAGGAAATGCCTAAATTAAGGTTAACTGCAAAGAATGGAGAAGTGAACAGAAGGGCGTGAATGCAAAGAGAAATTCTATTTAGAAGCTGCCAAACTATTTGCAAGTATTTTAATCCCTACTCATCCAGCTTTAATGCTGATAACTGTCCAAAATAAGCAGCAGGCCTTACCTATTACTGACCCCAATTCTCCTTTACTTCACTTGAACAGTTTAAAGTGGGTTTAAACATACCTCTGGTATAGTGGGGGGTTCACTGCTGCTACATATCTACCAATATAGGCCTTCTCCCAGCCCCTGGTAAAGGGGGTGGTTTTGGCCAGGCTGAAGGAGGGGAGCAACCAGCAGGAGTCAAGGCAGTAGTGCACTGAGCTCTGGCTCTTCTGTGCTGGTCTAATAGCTCATAGAGGACCACTGCAGAGTCTGCAGCGCAAGTGATTTGGAACTGTCTGCTCATCAGGTCCGTTCTGTGATCTGTTTATTAGGGTTTCAGACTGATAACTGGAATACCTATTGAATAAATATATGTGCAGTCAGTTACTCCCCTCGTGCCTCCCCATGCATGAATTGTTTTAGATTAACAACTCATAAGGAACTTCTTGTTTTGGAGCAGTATCTGGGAGGGGTAAACAAATCAGCACAGATGATGACTCATGGGGTGTGGATTGTTTTCACTGGGAAAGAACAAAAGTACTAGAGCAAAAGAGTCCTATTTTAAATGCAGGTTTCCACACAATTGCACACCCCTGCCTGAACCTGGCAGACTTCACGCAGAATGGTTCCAATACTAGTTAGAGTTGGCAGTCAAGCAAAGTTGCATTGTTAGCTCAGAAGAATGTAGTGAGGCTCTGAGAGGGCAAGCCTCTCCCAGTTCTGACTTGCAAAGCACACAGGACCCGTCCCAGGCTTTCAGCTCTGATTTCAGCAGTAAGGCCCAAATCCTCAACAGTATTTAGGTGCCCAGTTCCCATTGATTTCAAGCCTCTCTCAGTTTTTATGTTGTCCTTTATTTGTCAAAACTGTTAGAGATAGATGATGATCCTCAGCTGGAGTAAATTGGCATCGCTCTGTTGACTTCAGCTGAACTACCCTGATTGACACCAGCTGAGAATCTGGCCTTCAGTGAGTAAGGACAGGATAAAGACATCAGGATTTGGCCCATGGTGAAAAGCAGACGTTTTTACGGCATGGTCTACACTTTCAAATCGTATCTGTGTAACTTGTGTCACTTAGGGGTCTGAAAAATCCACACCCTGAGTGATGCAGTTAAACTGTCCTAACCCCCAGCGTACAGAGCGCTAGGTTGACAGGAGAATTCTCCCATTGACCTAGCTACTGTCTCTCAGGGAGGTGGAGAACCAATGCTCTTGGAGAAGCCCTCTTGTTGGCATAGGTAATATCTTCACTGAAGTGCTACAGAGGTGAAGCTGTGCCACTGCAGCATTTTAAATATACACAAGTCCTGGTCCTCTAAGTCTCCCTCCCACCACACAGGGTTCTATAGCACAGGCTCCAGCCGAAGCCTACACAGCAATGAAACCAGACATGCCAACTCTCATGAATTGATCACGAGAGATGCAATTTTTAACTAAAATTAAGCCTCACTCATGATCTGTGATAGAACACTCACATGTCAGGATTTTTTATCAAGATGAGTGAGGCTTAATTTTAGTTAAAAATCTGTCAGCCCCGGGACCATCCTCTTCCCACCGCCCTGGGGTGCACATTGTTGTGGGAAGTCATTTCAATGCACCTCCTCTGCCATGACTGTGTATTGCCTCTCTCATCAGTTGCTTGGAGCAGTGCTGCCCAGATTGCTCGGCTTCCACCAGCATCTCCTTCTCATTTCCCCAGGATTTTCCTTCCTGCTCTGGGCACTGCTGCTGCTGCTTTTGACCAGGAGCAAGGTAGAGTTAAGATTCCATCATCTTCCTGTGCATCCCCCAATCCTGATTGAGGGCTTCCTGTAGGAGAGCAGCAGGATATGAGGCAATAGTTGGGCCACAAAAGGTATGGGGCATGCGTTGACTTTTGGGGGGAAGTAAAGTTTTGTGCAGCTCCATGCGTGATGTTCCTCATGTGGTTGTTCCCCCTCCCCCCCAGACAGTGGCAGGGGACCATTTAGGGGAGACTAGTGACTTTTTCATATTGGTGCAAAATGTCCTGCATGGAGCTGCACAAACTTTGGCAGCTATGGGAACAGGTGACTGCCATGGCCTGGGAGGGAAAAGAGATACTGGTGATACCTGCAGGCCCTGCTCCATAATTGCATAAAGATAAGAGCTCTTTGCATTATTGTGAGAGCTCCTGCAGGAGAAGCAAAAATCCTCTTCCTTTCCATAAATATGCAAGAGCCGGCAGTACTGTGCTAATCACACATACATCGGGAGTAGGCAGGGGAAGATCAAAAATCAGAAGGTCAAATAAAAAAATCATGATTTAAGCTTTTATAAGAATCTTGTGATTTTTAGGCCAATCTCATGATTTTTTTGAGTCTCATGGTTTTTGAACTGTTGGGGTTGGCAATACTGTGAAACAGCCCCTCAGCCCAATCCCCGCATGCCCAAGTCAGCTGGCATGGGCCAACTATGGGTTTTTCTTTGCTATGTAGACATACCCTGAATCTCCATTCAGCTTTCAGAGCACTGCAGGATTCCTCGAATTCCAGGGGCCACTGCAATATGTCGATTTCCAAGAAACAAAAAATTTTGTTTAGCATCAGGGATAGCAGAAGTCTCAAAAGCAATCACATTTCTTTCTAAGAGTGTCAGACTCAGGGAACAGAAAATGCTCTGCATACCCTGACAAACCCAAAGGCTGTGGTTTGGTGAACTTTCCTAACAGTGCAGTCTAAACCTTTTTCATTCAGCTGTGTTCCCCATACCATTTCCACTTCTATGCTGGCTTCCTTCCCTCCCACTAATTGCTAAGCTGCTCTCCTGGCTGGTGATGTCAGTCTTTGCTTTAGTGCTTGACATGGTTTCCCATTGTTTCAGCAGTTGAGTCTCTGAGGCAAACTTTCCCCATATATGACACTAATCAAAGCTTTAGTTCCTGTGTTCCCATTTAAAAATATACTCTATAAAGCTCTGCTGTTCTTTATCAGACACAGCCTTATCCCCTAGACAAACAATGTACTCTTTTAATGCAAGCCCCATTGAAATAATGGAGTATAAGAGTCTCCTGACCTTTCCAAACAACCCATCTGACATTTACCACATTGTACGGGGCTTTATTTTTGTTTTTAGTAACTAGTTGGTTTCTTATGGGAATGTAGTTTTATATCAAAACACCGCATTGTATGAAGGGAACAGTAGCACCTTTCTGGGCTTAAAATAAGCTATAGTGTCACAATTAGATGGTTCTATCCTATACACTCTTACTCACATGAGCAAAATGTTGCATCCAGCACGGGAATTCTCTATTAGACCTTGTCTTGACATATAAAGAAGAACTCATCACAGAACTAAAAATTAATGGTAACTTAGATACAAGTGATCATGACTTGATCACATTTATAAAGTTCAAACAGAATAAAGTCCAGACCAGTGATATATATACTCGGTGCATTAAAAGGGCCAATTTCACAAAGCTGAAAACAATTATGAGCAAGATCAGCAAGGAGGAAGAATTTAATCTGAAAAATGTGAGTGATAATTGAGAATTGTTTAAGACCAATTTACTAGATGCCTCAAATGCTGCAATCCCATCATAAAGGAAGAAGGCCATATTGGTTAAAAAACTGACCAAGTTTAGAGGGGAAGTAAAGGCAGCTATAAAAAATAAAAAAATAATATATAACAAATAGAAGAAAGGGGAAGTTGATAATAATAAATATAAATCAGAAGCTAGGAATTATAGAAAATTGATAAGGGAAGCAAAGGGACACAAGGAGAAATCTCCAGCCAGCAGAGTTAAGGATAACGAGAACAACTTTTAAAAAGTATATTAGGAACAAAAAGAATCCTAACAATGGCATTGCTAATAGTAGAATTATCAGTACTAATGCACAAATAGTCAATCAATTTTCCCGCTCTGTATATGGGAAAAAGACAGATAATGTAGTCATATCATATGACACTCTTTCATTCCACTAGTATCTCAGGAGGATGTTAAACCGCAGCTACTAAAGTCAGACATTTTTAAATCAGCAGGTCTGGATAACTTGCATCCAAAAATTTTAAAAGAGCTGGGTGAGGAGCTTGCTGGACCATTAATGCTGACTTTCAATAAGTATTGGAACACCAGGGAAGTTCCAGAAGACGGAAAGAAAGCTAATGTTGTGCCAATATTTGAAAAAGGTCAATGGACTGATGTGAGTAATTATTGACCTGTCAGTCTGACATCGATCCTGGGCAAGATAATGGAGCAACTAATATGGGACTCGATTAATAAAGAATTAAAGGAGGGTAATGTAATTAAAGCTAATCAACATGGGTTTATGGAAAATAGATCCCCTCAAAATAACTCAATTTTTTTTTATTACATTACAAGTTTGGTTGATAAAAGTAATAGTGTTGATGTAATATAGTTAGACTTCTGTAAGGCATTTGACTTGGTACTGCATGAAATTTTGATTAAAAAACTAGAACTATATAAAATTAACATGGCACACATTAAATAGATTAAACGCTGGTCTCAAAAAGTAATTGTAAATGGGGAATCATTATCAAACAGGTATGTTTCTAGAGGGGTCCCGAAGGGATCAGTTCCTGGCTCTATGCTAGTTTTTATTAATTTTAAAAAAATTAACAACGATCTGAAGAAAACAAAATCATCACTGATAACGTTTGCGGATGATACAAAAAATAGGGGGAGTGGTAAATAATGAAGGGGACAAATCACTGCTACAGAGTGATCTGGATAGCGTGGTTAGCTGGGTGCAAGCAAACAATATGTTTTAATATGGCTAAATGTAAATGTATATATCTAGGAACAAAAATGCGGATCATACTTACAAAATGGGGGACTCTTTCCTGGAAAGCAATGACTCTGAAAAAGATTTGGGGGTCCTGGTGGATAGTCAGCAGAACATGAGCTCCCACTGCAATGCTGTGGCCAAAAGGGCTAATGTGATCCTTGCATGCATAAACGGTGGAATCTCAAGTAGGAGTAGAGAGGCTGTATTACCTCTGTTCTCTGTATTTGGTACTGTTGCGACCGCTGCTGGAATACACTGTCCATTTCTGGTGTCCACAGTTCAAGAAGAATGTTGATAAATTGGAGAGGGCTCAGAAAAGAGCCACAACATTGATTAAAAGATTGGAAAACATGCCCTATGGTGATAAACTAAATAGATTGAGCTCTTTGAGTGTAACGGAGAGAATGGTAAGGAATGACTTGATTACTGCCTAAGTACCTATATGGAGAACAAATATTTGTAATGGGTTCTTCAGACAAAGGTATAACATGATCCAATGGCTGGAAGTTGAAGCTAGACAAATTCAGACTTGAAATAAGGCATATATTTTTAACTGAGAGAGTAATTAACCATTGGACCAATTTACTAGGGTCATGGTGGATTCTCCATCATGGACAATTTTTAAATCAAGGGTGGATATTCTTCTTAAATATCTGCTCTAGGAATTATTTTGGGGAAGTTCTACGACCTGCGTTATACTGGAGGTCAGACTAGATGATCCCAATGGCCCCTTCAGGCCTTGGATTCTATTAATCTATTAAAAGTGTTTGCAGGATCAGGCATATAATATGGCAGTGAACAGTGCTACTTTGTGGCATATCAGATGCCGCAAGATAATAAATTAAACACCAAATCCCAGAAGATTGTAAAACAGGGTTAAAGTGCAGATTGAGATCAAAAATTTGACCCTATAAAAAGGGTACCTTCTTACTCAGCAGACCTGCTCCCTTTGTCTGTTTGGCCATACTGGGTCAGACCAAAGGTTCATCTAGCCCAGTATCCTGTCTTCCAACACTGGCCAATGCCAGGTGCCCCAGAGGGAATGAACAGAACAGGTAATCAGTAAGTGATCCATCCCTGTCACCCATTCCCAGCTTCTGGCAAACAGAAGCTAGGGATATCATCCCTGTCCATCCTGGCTAATAGCCATTGATGGATCTATCCTCCATGAACTTATCTAGTTCTTTTTTGAACCCTGTTATAGTCTTGGCCTTCACAACATCCTCTGGCAAGGAGTTCCACAGGTTCACTGTGCGCTGTATGAAAAAATACTTCTTTTTGTTTGTTTTAAACCTGCTGCCTACTAATTTCATTTGGTGACCCCTAGTTCTTGTGTTATGAGGAGTACATAACACTTCCTTATTTACTTTCTTCACATCAGTCATGATTTTCTAGACCTCATCCTACCCTCCCTTAGTCGTCTCTTTTCCAAGCTGAAAAGTCCCAGTCTTATTAATCGATACTCATATGGAAGCCATTCCACACCCCTAATAATTTTTGTTGCCCTTTTCTGAACCTTTTCCAATTCCAATATATCTTTTTTGAGATGGGGCAACCACATCTGCACACAGTATTCAAGATGTGGGTGTACTGTGGATTTATATAGAGGCAATATGATATTTTTTGTCTTATCTATCCCTTTCTTAATGATTCCCAACATTCTGTTTGCTTTTTTGACTGCCACTGCACATTGAATGGATGTTTTCAGAGAACTATCCACAATGACTCCAAGATCTCCTTCTTGAGTGGTAACAGCTAATTTAGACCCCATCATTTTATATGTATAGTTGGGATTATGTTTTCCAATGTGCATTACCTTTGCATTTATCAGCATTGAATTTCATCTGCCATTTTGTTGCCCAGTCACCCACTTTGGTGAGATCCTTTTGTACCTCTTTGCAGTCTGCTTGGGACTTAACTATCTTGAGTAGTTTAGTATCATCTGCAAATTTTGCCACCTCACTGTTTACCCCTTTTTCTAGATCACTTATGAATATGTTGAATAGGACTGGTCCCAGTACAGACCCCTGCTGGACACCATTATTTACCTCCATTCTGAAAACTGACCATTTATTCCTAACCTTTGTTTCCTATCTTTTAACCAGTTACCAATCCATGAGAGGACCTTCCCTCTTATCCCATGACAGCTTACTTTGCTTAAGAGCCTTTGGTGAGGGACCTTGTCAAAGGCTTTCTGAAAATCTAAGTACACTATATCCACTGGATCCCTCTTATCCACATGCTTGTTGACCTCCTCAAAGAATTCTAATAGATCGGTGAGGTAACCGATCTATTAGATTTCCCTTTACAAATGATTTCCCTTTACAAAGACCATGTTGACTCTTCCTCAACAAATTATGTTCATCTATGTGTCTCGACAATTTTACTATAGTTTCAACCAGTTTGCCTGGTACTGAAGTCAGGCTTACTGGCCTGTAATTGCTGGGATCACCTCTGGAGCCCTTTTTAAAAATTGCTCTAAAGCTGTAAAATGTTTGTTCTGAAACTATGTGTGACATTGCGCTCTATATGATTCTATGAAAGTATGCTGAGTGTGAATATAATGTAACTAAAATATGCTTCATGCAAAAGTCTCTTGTAAGGTATCATTACAAAGCTTAGAATCTACTGAGTGTGGTCATCCTATTTGTATAAATGTATCACTCTTGTATCTGAAACTAGAAATATGAAATATAACTCTGAGGTGCTATTGTAGTTATGCAAAGTGTGGGCCATTAATGATGGTTTGGAATCTTAATGGCTCCCATTAACCAGGACGATTGACTGTAGATGGCTGTTTTACTTGTAAGTCTTCCTTTATACGTGTGTGCTGGCAAGTGGGTAATGAAGTCTTACAGTGACATATGATCATGTCACCTGAACTGGAATCCATCTTTAACCTGGTGTTTTTCCATTGAGAAGGAGGGGTGGAAACTCAGAGGAACAAAGGATTCCTGCCTTATGCAAAAGATATATAAGTGGGTGGAACAGAACAAAGGGGGAGCCATCATGAAAAATCCCCTAGCTACCACCTGAGCTGGAACAAGGGCTGTACCGGGGAAAGAATTGTGCCCAGACTAGGAAGACATCCAGTCTGTGAAAGAAACTTATTGAAACATCTCTGAGGGTGAGATTTTATCTGTATTCAGTTTTATTACTGTATTAGGCTTAGACTGGCATGTTTTATTTTATTTTACTTGGTAATTCACTTTGTTCTGTCTGCTATTACTTGGAACCACTTAAATTCTACTTTCTGTTTTTAATAAAATCACTTTTTATTAATTAACCCAGAGTATGTATTAATACTGGGGGGGGGGGAGTAAACAGCTGTGCATATCTTTCTATCAGTGTTATAGAGGGCGAACAATTTATGGGTTTTCCCTGTATAAGCTTTATACAGGGTAAAAAGGATTTATTTGGGGTTTAGACCCCATTGGGAATTGGGCATCTGAGTGTTAAAGGCAGGAACACTTCTGTAACCTGCTTTCAGTTAAGTCTGCAACTTTGGGGCACGTGGTTCAGACCCTGGGTCGGTGGTGGAGCATACTGGCGTGTCTGGCTCAACAAGACGGGGTGCTGGAGTCCCAAGCTGGCAGGGAAAGCAGGGGCAGAAGTAGTCTTGGCACATCAGTTGGCAGTAGGGTGACCAGACAGCAAATGTGAAAAATCGGGATGGGGGTGGGGGGTAATAGGAGCCTATATAAGAAAAAGACCCAAAAATCGGGACTGTCCGTATAAAATCAGGACATCTGGTCACCCTAGTTGGCAGCCCCCAAGGGGGTTTCTGTGATCCAACCCGTCACACTATGGTCTTGTCTACCTACATATTTTTGTTGGCAAAAGGCAGCTTTTGCCAACAAAACAGTGGAGGTGCACAAACTACAAAGCTACTTTTGGTGGCAAAACTCTGGTGTTTTGCCGAAAAAATAAAACCACCTCGATGAGAGTCATAAAGCTTTTTGCGGCAAAGTTAAAGCGACAACGTGTCAGTGTAGACGTTGCTGTTTGTTATGTCGCCATAACTGGCCTCCTTCAATATTCCAGTGCCCACCTTGACCACTCTGCTCACTGTTTTGAACTCGGCTGCCCTGCAGCCATGCGCCCCTCCCTTTTCAAAGCTCCAGGAAGATTTGACATTCCTCAGCCTGGAGAGCTCACAGAGCTGCTGAGGATGCTGCTCCTGCAGCTGAGCAGCTATGGGAGAACTCAGAATCATAGACCCATTAATGTGGAATTAGCAGGCAGGCAGCGCGGGCTGCTGCTGCGGGGGTGGGGAGGGGAGAGACTGCTCTGCCTTGCAAAGCCAGGGGCTGGTGGGGGGGTTGTTCCCCTCCCCCAGGATTGGTTGCTCAGGCTGCTGTCTGAACTTAGAGACACAGCATGCCGACACACTCTCCCCCAACACACACCACACACACATGGTCTCTCTCGCATATACACTCTCCCCCCACACAGTCTCTCACACACTTCCCAACACACACTTCGTTTCTGACTCTACACACACATACACACACACTCCCTGTTACACACACTCCTCCTCTCCCGCTCTTCCCCCCTCCCCCCCCAATACTTCAATAGAAAAGCAGCTGGCAATCTAGTAGGATGCCCAGGGAAAAATGGGATTGAGAAACCTGCATCATGTGATGCTGTACCTGCCCTATGAGGCATTGCAAACCCTTCCCAAAGCATCCTGTGGCCAGTTGCACAGTGGGGTATGTACTCACAGTGCACTGCTCTCTTTGTCATTGCAAGAGCTGCTAGTGTGGATGGGCTCTGCCAACACAAGGAGCATAGTGTGGATATGCAACAGTGGTTTAATTAAAGTACTTTAATTAAAGTGGCATAACTTTTGTCGACAAACTCTGTAGTGCAGACATGGCCTATGTAACTCACCAAACCGGAGGGGTGGGGGGGGGAACTTCACCTAATGCAAAATGTGGGATCCTACAGAAGGTGTTATCTCCTGCTTATCAGGAAAGACTATTGAATCCAAATGGGCCATTGTTGATTGCTTCCCTCCATCCACCCATGAAGCGGTTAAATGCAGAGACACTTATCCCATCGGTTTAAATTCTGGGGGAAGAGAATAAAAAGGCCTGTTAAAGAGAAATTATGATTCCTTTGCTGCCTGGACTCTGAGGGGTGAGGATTTCTAAGCATAAGCAAGGAATCTCCAACAGATTAGCTTGGGTTAGCCTTAAAGGACACAATGTTTGCTTATTATAGAAGTTTCTGTTATCTTTTGGAACCTAATACTGTAACTCATTTGTGTGCATGTTACCTGCTTTAACTTTGCAAATAACTCTCATTTCTTTTTGCTAGTTAAATCCTTAGTTAGTTTACTATAGGATTAGCTACAAGCATTGTCTTTGGTGTGAGTTCTAGGGTGCAAATTGACCTGGGTAAGTTACTGGTCATTTGGGACTGAGAGTAACCTGAATATTTTGTGATCTTTGGTATAAAGTGACCATCTTTCACAGAGTCAAGCTTGCCTGGGTGGCAAGGAAGATTGGAACGCCGAGGAGACTGTGAATCCACGTTGCGGCTATATAGTGGCTTAGGAATTTACACTTGTTACTTGATTGGTGAAATCTAAGTATACAACTCACGATCAGTTTGGAGTTTGTGCCCTGCTTCTTAACAGTCTGCCCTGAGGTTGGTATTCTTGCTCATGAGTCACTGCAGACAGCATGACAGTGGTCACCTCTAAAAGAACAGGGTAATTCAGGCTCCATTGCTCATCTGGTCCTTGGCCCAAGCCTGCTAATTAATGTCACTTGTAGAGGTGTTTTTTTCTGATGGGAATACTCGTCCACTAGGAAATGATGAAAACCACAAATCTGTTTGCAACTGATCTTCTAACAACCTTAATCTCCAGAAGGTGATGCTGTGAATAACAATGTGTGGGGCTCTGTTTCAAAGGAATTGTTACAGTTCTGCCCCTGAACATATAAAGTTTAATTTGCAGCTCTTATGGTTCAAGAGGCAGAGTTCAAGTAACCTGCCCATTGGGAGACAGGTTACTTCATAGATCTTAAGACCAGATGGGACCATTGGGATCATGTAGAACTCCTGGGTAACACAGGTCCATAGAATTTCACCAAGTGATTCCTGTGTCATAGATGCTGAGTTTCATGAGACAGCGTACCACAATGCATTTGCAAAACACTGTATCTTAGATTGAAAAGTCAGATTTAAATACCTCCCTAGGGGGACACTGTTCATTAGGTTATTGAAACAGTAGCCTCTTAGTTCCTCAGCTTTCCAGCCTGTTTCATTAATGGACGCTTAGAGACTCTAGCCTTTGTGGGTCAGTTCTTGTGGAGTTAACATTCCATGTCAAATTCTTATGTTATTTTTGGTGAAAAATTGGCATTGGACATGTGAAATAGCCACTCTGATGGAGACCTGTGTTAATTAAACAAAAGGTACTAGACTGTCTGTAGATATGTGATCTGTAAAATGTTACAGCTGGTTCAATAGACTCTTCCTCTGGAAATTATTACAGCTAGAATGCTAGGCAGGGAGCCCAGTTTCCTTGCCATGTGGGACCCACTTATCTCTCTTGATCCTTTTTGCAAGCACCAAACTGACACAGTGCCATTTCTGTTAATTACCGAATTGGTGTTGTTGTTGCTTGGTTCCCTTACTGTTTGAATAATTGCTGAGCCTTCTTGCATAAACACTATCTGAACTAGGATGTTGAACATACTTCCATTTTAACACTAATTACAATCTGATTTTTCCAGGATGTTTTTGTTAGTTCAATTTCTTATTCAAGTTCATGTGTAAACCGATTCCTTCCTTCCCCCTTCGACCTTGACCCGGCCCCCTCCATTTTTGTTGTTACATTTAATTTTGGGCCTCACCTATGAAATTTTCAGTTCAGAGCAACTGTCCTGAGTGGGTTATAAAGCCTTGGAAATAGAGACATGCTGCGACTAGTGGATGCCAATATAATTCAGCCTTGTAAAATTATCATGAGAATTTACCAGTCCAGAAACAAAATCTACTTGCCCGCCCTTAGCATGACCATGAGAATGAAAAAACAAATGATACTGTACTCAATTTTCTAAGATGATTTTCCCTTGGTGAGATAATTTTTTCAAGGCTGCTGTAATTACGGTGACCAGACGTCCCGATAAAATCGGGATTGTCCCGATTTTTAGCTGTTTGCTCTGCCGGCAGCACTCGGATTTTTTTTTTTGCTTGCTCCGCCGGCAGCACTCGGCTTCCCCCCCGTGTCCCAATATTTTCCTCCTCTGATCTGGTCACCCTAGCTGTAATTAATATATAAAAAGACCAAACATTAAACAAAATAATGGTCTAGGAACAGTCTTTCTATTAGTGGAGTTTATAGTTATATAGGGCCTTAGATTTTCAGAAGCAGTCTCCCGTTGTATATCCAAAATTGATACCATTTAGATGTCTAGCTACCTGATTGAACATGCCAGTCAAGTTATTTGATGTCTAAATGACATCAGTCAACCAATAAGATACTTGCAGGTGAAGCTCTGAGCCTGCAAACTGAAACCAAAATTGAGAAGGTTGCAAACATGGCTCAAGGTCATGATAATGTCCCAAAATTCAGAGAATATTCTTCTGTATTGAACACTAATAAACATTACCATCCCAGACCAAAGCAAATTAACTATAAAGAAAAGCTTTGGTGGAAATTTCCATTTTCCCTTGTCATCATTCAGCTTGAAAAGGAGGCCCCTCTGAATGGCACACTTCCCTTGCATTGCTATTAATAGGGATTTTTGAAATCTTTCATTTTAAATTCCTTCCCTGTGCTTTCCCCTCCCAGGAATTGGTGTTCCTTCATGAAATCCCAGCTGGTCACGTACACAGCTGCCTGCAAGAAAGAGAAATATGTGATTAAATCACAGCAGCCTTGTTCAAATGGAGCCCCAGACTGCCAGAAAATCATGTAAGTATCCTTAGTGGTATTATTATTTGTATTATGGTAGTGGCCCAGGACCATGTTGTGTTAGGCACTGTACAAACACAAAACAAAGAGATGGGCCTGTCCCAAGGAGCTTACAAGTATCAGCCAAGAGGCAACAGGTGGGTATAGATAGATGAGAGAGTTCAAGTAAACAGTGAGGCAATATTGGCCAGTCTCTACACACCAGAAGCCTCGTCACTGTCAAGTTTTTTGTACGAGTCACAGAAATGAGAGTTTTGAGGGGTTTGAAAGAGGGCAATGGGGTTGCTTTGCCAGTGTTTACGGGGAGTGCCTCCCAAGCATGAGGGGCTGGCACAGGAGAAAGCATGAAGGTGTCTGTTTGAAAACTGAAAAAGTGGGTAGTGGGGGCTGGCATCATAGGCCAATTGGCGGTGAGCATCAACAGTTCATAGGTAGGGTGGGGTTTGACTGTGAAGGGCCTTGAAAGTGAAAAAAGCAGTTTATGTTTGATGTGATAGAAAAGGGGGAAGCCAGTGGAGGAATCAAAGAGAAGGGTGACATGGTCAATGTGATGGGTTAGGAAAATGTGTTACAGTAAAATAAAACAAGCAGCCCAAACATCCTGCTTTTTTATATATCTCATAAAATTAGAGAACCCAAGGAATATTTGTTTAATTTTCCCATTATCTGCTTCTTTATTGGCTTTAGTAAAACCAATGGAGGCAGCTAAACCTTTTTTTTTTACATATTCAGGGTGAGATTTTCAAAAGTTCGTAAGTGACTTAGCGTATGTATTCACTGCAAAAGAAAGTGTGTTCTTAACTTGAGGTTGCCAACGTGTGTTAAAGTAACAGTGAAGACTTGGCAACTCAGCATCTACTCAGGCTAGCAGCTCAAATTCAACGGCAGGCTCCTCTATAGGCTTTCACACAAGCTGTTAACTGAAATTAAAAGCCAAGTTGCCTTGTGTTCACTGCTATTTCAACCTGTTAGCTAACACAGGTTAAGAATGTACTTTGTTTTGCAGAGAAGACATACCCGTAGAAGCACAAGTCCCATTCAAACCCAACTGAGACTTGTACTCCTAAATCATATGTGCTTGTGTGTAATCTAAACTTAGCTTAGGCATCTTTAACTGAGGGAAGAGTCCTTAACTGTGATCAGGGCTGGCTCTGGCTTTTTTGCCGCCCCAAGCAAACTGCGGAGGGCGGGGGGAGCAGCGAAGCAAAAACAAAACAAAACACAAACACCTGCAGGGCGGCTGGAGCGGCAAGGCACACACACACACACACACACACACACACACACACACACACACACACAAACACCTGCGGGGCAGCCGGAGTGGCAAAGCAGAAAAACAAAAAAACAAAAAAAACAACAACCCTGCAGGGCGGCCGGAGCCAGGGTGCAGGGGGACTCCCTCTGCTGCAGACATGCAGCGGAGTCCGCGCCCGGTCTAGCGGGGGGGAGAGAGAGAAGGGGGCGGCCAGGACTTCAGCGGGGCGCGCACCACGCGGCCCCTCCTGCCGCGCCGCCTGCCGGGAGAGCTCTGCGCCGCTCCGGTCGGCTGGGAGGGAAGGACGCGGGCTGCCCTGCCGAGTTTGCTGCAGGGCACTCCCCTCCTCCGCGTCGCTGCCCCCTACAGGGCAGCTGGAGCGGCAAACCAAAAAGAAAAAGAAAAAAAAAAAAGGGCAGCCGGAATGCCGCCCCTTGGAATCTGCTGCCCAGAGCCGGCCCTGACTGTGATATCTTTACTAAGGGAGTCACTAACTGAACTGATCTGTGCTTAAACACATTAAAAGAAAGGCTGAAGTCAGAGATCATTAAGACCCTGATCCTTAATGGCAGACTCTTACACATGCGTATTTCTATGCAATGTGTCTCCATTAACTTCAATGGGACTACTCACACTGCATAAAATTAAGCACAGTGTAAGTGTCTGCAGGTTTAGCACCTAAGATTGCATTGGGTACTATTCCCGGAGAAGATGATGTCTGTGCAAGGAACAGTGGCAAGAGCTTGAGGTACCAATACTGGTACATTTGATAGTGGTTGGGAAACACTGGCTGAAAGAGAGACTTTCTGGTTAAAAATAATAAAAAATATTACATTTAATGTATAACACATTCTTACCCGTTATTAATTTATTAAAAATATATTTTTTAAAATCTTATTTGTAACCTATTCATGCTTTAATTTGTCCATTGCGCTGAACAATGAAATTAGACTGTCCAATTTGGTTTTTGTTTATAGCCTGTTTCAAGTCAGTTTTAAATGTCTCTGGTACTAGCAGTATGCTGCAAACTGCAGTAGAATGTCTGTTTAAAAATAAACTAGTTTCCACTATAATTTGTTTTCAAAAGTCACAAAAGATATTCCAGTTGGCTTTTGGATTTTGAGTGAAATTTGGACCTGAACGTATAACCCATCTGTGGTGTTTGTGATAGATACACCAATAACAAAACTGCAATTGTATGTCCCTTTATGGCCACCATACAGTAACAGGAGACCACAACACTTCTGGAATTTAATCTAACTCCAACACTTGTGGAAGCAATTACAGTAGAACTGCAGAGTTACAAACACCAGAGTTACAAACTGACCAGTAAACCACACACCTCATTTGTAACCGGAAGTACACAATCAGGCAGTAGCAGGGACCAAAAAAAAAAAAAAAGGGGGGGGGGGCAAATACTGTATAGTACTGTGTTGAACATAAATTACTAAAAAAAAAATTCAGGGAAAGCAGCATTGTTCTTCTGCATAGTAAAGTTTCAAAGCTGTATTAAGTTAATGTTCAGCTGTAAACTTTTGAAAGAACAGCCATAATGTTTTGGCAGAGTTACGAACATTTTGAGAGTTACGAACAACCTTCATTCCTGAGGTGTTCCTAACTCTGAGGTTCTATTGTACAGAGTGGAACAAGTTGTTGGAGCTCTGCTAATTAAAGAATGGTAACCTCCACCTCTGAGTGTGACTGGTTTTATATTTGTAAGACACTATGGAAACTAACATTCAGTTGCTAACACTGGACTCCTTTATAACTATCACAATGATACTTCTTTTCTGCAAGAGGCATGTAGCGAGGGGTCTACTAAAAAAAGTATGAAAATCAAATCACAGTGTACTGAGCTGGAAAAGAGCGCTTTCACTACATGGACAATCAGAATGCTCTGCTGAGCAGCATAGATGCATGTTATTTGATTTCTTAATTTTTTGTACTAGCCATCCAGTACAGTATTAGGACCAGATTCTCAGCTGGTGGAGATTTATACCAATTGAGGATCAGGTCCTTAGTCTCATGTTTTTCATTTTCCAGGTATAGGGCAACTTTGAAGCCAGTGTATCGTGTGAAGCAGAAGGTTTTAAACTCTTTGCACTGGAAATGCTGCCCTGGTTATATTGGCGAGAACTGTGAACAACGTGGTAAGGAAAGTTAGAAAGTGAATGTGAGAATTAAGACTAGACACCAATCATGGTAGTTTGGGAGGGGCAGGGAGAACTTCTCTTTTTTAAATAATTAGGAACAAGAGATCTAAGCTGAGCAACAGGACTTAATTTTCTGCATTAGAACTTCTCTTAAGGCTTTCATTCCATTTTAGATGTCTGTATTTTTTTTAAAAAGACTGTTACTCATCTGTTCTTGTGTCTAAGGGTATGTTTACACTACCCGCCGGATTGGCGGGCAGCGATCAATCCAGGAGGGATCGATTTATCGCGTCTAGTCTAGATGCGATATATCAACCACCGAGTGCTCTCCCGTGGACTCTACTCCAGCGCCGCGAGAGGCGCAGGCAGAGTCGACAGGGGAGTGGTAGCAGTCGACTCACCGCGGTGAAGACACCACGGTAAGTCGATCTAAGTACGTCGACGTCAGCTACGTTATTCATGTAGCTGAAATTACGTAGCTTAGATCGACCCTCCCCCTCCCCCCCCGCCAGTGTAGACCAGGGCTATGATGTGAGGCCACCAACATGGCTCATCTTCTCGGGACTTCTATTCCCCGAATCTGCTGCTAGTTTGACATTATTAGTAGCTGTAATGGCTGCAAACAGTCATGTAGAAGCCTGCTGTCATGCTCAACACACACAATGAAAGGTCTGTTTGCCACATTGCTGTGGGCTCAACTGAGGTAGAAGTCTACCCTGCCAGGACTAAATTCCAAGTGAAGGGTGGTGACTAGGACAGTTTACAGCAGCAGATCAGTTACTACAGAGAACATGATGTATTCAATTCCAAACAAGGTTAGTGGATCCTATACTCGCTGCCCTCCACAGAATAGGGGAAACTGGCAGCTGCCTGGTTGACACACTAATGCATGGTGGGTTAGGTAATATTACCTCACCCACCTTGTCTCTCTAATATCCTGGGACCAACATGGCTACAACACTTCATACAAAAATGCTTATTGATCATGCTCAGAAGAGGAGCAAGAAACCCAAACTACAACATTAGTATTAGACAATTTCTCTTTGTAATTAAGGAGGCCACAGTGAGAACAAGTCAAGGAAGGTGAATCCTTATCTCACTCGTCCATGTATTCTGTAATTTAAAAGAGTTTTTCTCTTTTTCCCTTTGTGGAGTTGGCTTATTTTTTTATTTATTTATATATTTTTTTGGAGGGCAGATCTAGCCCTCTGTAAAGCACTGCATATTTTGAAACATATTCTTTCATTTATGCTGTTAGAAGAAATACCATCAAATGTAGTGCATTTTGTTTGGTAAATGAGCGTTACAGAGAAGAGATTAAACGCCGGTACCCTCCCTTTAATTTCCTATTTGCACAACAATATTTTGGCTGATGGCAACGATGTGCAGGGATTTTTAGTTAACTGTAGAGTCATTAAAAGGAATTTTCAGAGATTTTCGTGGAAGCCACAAAAATACTAGTAATTTGTAGGCATTTAAAAATTTTAAATATACATAGAACACACAGATGTTCCCTCCCAAACTGTTAAAATGTATAAGGCAAGTCCAATTTTCAACCTAAGCTTTTAAACTAAATGTTAACAGTGTACAGTCCTTCCTAGCTCATTTCTTAAAGGTCGATAAATCAGCATGAATAGAAGATCCACTGAGGCTTTATTATTATTTAAGCAATGCTATAAGATTGTGGCACTGTAAAATAGGTAACTGTTCCAGTCCAGGAAAAGGTTCACTGCCCTGAGGAACTTGTAATCCAAAGGTCTGACCTTGGAGTCCTTACTCATATGGGTGTGGTAGGACTGGTCTTAAATGTACAAGCAATTAAAAAGCAATACAGACTGATGTGTGATATTGCAATGATGAGTGCAGTAACTGGGCAAGTGGGTAGACAGAATGGTTTAGTATCTGGAATGCTTCATGGTAGAGGTGGAATTTAATTAACACAGAAAACAAGGGGCAGGTCCTTAACATGTAAATTGACATAGCTTCATTGCCTTTAACAGTGCTGTCATAATTTATACCAGCTGAAGATCAGCCTCTATATGTATAAAATGAAAAGAGATCCCTTCTGTTTTGAGTAGTTGACTTGTGTGAAACAATTCACAGGAGAGGGGAAAGCAGGCTGTGCCATTAATATGCAATTTATCATATCTCAATTGCAGATCCCAATTTTGTTCCAGTGCCTGCTAATCATACAGAAGGACTGGAAGATGGAGAAGAGTTCTCAAGCAAAAGTATGTTCTTGAACTTAACTCACTGCTTCACTGCATCTCTTTAACCTCATAAAAACAGATGTATACAATGAGAGGAAGGACTTTTCAGCTGCTGTATACATGCTCTATGTGGACAATAGCTGTCTATATAGTGAATTTGATTGCTTTGGGAAGGCCTTTCCCCTTCAGTTGGTGAGAAGTCTTTAAGTGTATATATCTTGTTTGTGTTAACCCTGTATAACATTTCTACAAATGATCATGGAAGAAGAGATCATTTGTTCAGTACAGTAACTCCTTGCTTAACGTTGTAGTTATGTTCCTGAAAAATGCTACTTTAAGCGAAACGATGTTAAGCGAATCCAATTTCCGCATAAGAATTAATGTAAATGGGGGGGTTAGGTTCCAGGGAAATTTTTTTCACCAGACAAAAGACACACACACACACACAATATATATATATATATATATATATATATACACATATACACACACACAGTATAAGTTTTAAACCATTTAATTTAATACTGTACACAGCAATGATGATTGTGAAGCTTGGTTGAGGTGGTGGAGTCAGAGGGTGGAATATTTCCCAGGGAATGCCTTACTGCTAAATGATGAACTAGCACTCGGCTGAGCCCTCAAGGGTTAACACATTGTTGTTAATGTAGTCTCACACTTTACAAGGCTGCACGAATGGAGGGAGGGGAGACAGCATGGCAGAGAGAAACAGAGACACACATCGTGTGTGAGTGAGAGACGCGCATAGCCCCTTTAAGTATGCTGACCCCACTCTAAGTACACTGCCCTTTTAGGTAGATCAGCAAGTTGAGACAGCAGCTGCTGCCAGCACGCTCCCACCATCCTGAGCACTGTCGTGTCCCCCCCTGCTCTATGGAGATGGGGTAAGTGGGGGGCAGGCGCAGGGGGGAGGGGGACACCCTCACATTAGCACCCTTCTCCCCCCACTCCCCGCACAGCAAGCAGGAGGCTCCCGGGAGCAGCTCCAAGGCAGAGGGCAGGAGAAGCACATGGCAGTGCGGGGAGGGACAGCTGAACTGCCGGCAATTGATAGCCTGCTGGGCGGCTGCTGCACAGGGAACTTAGGGGAGGGGGGAGCTGATGGGAGGCTGCCGATCCACCCTGGTTCCAAGCCCCCATCACTAGCTCCAACGGGCTGGTCTTTCCGCAAGCAGTGGATAAAGCAGGTGGTTGCCAAATGACGTTATAAGGGAGCATTGCACAACTTTACACAAGCATGTTCCCTAACTGATCAGCAACATAACAACAAAACAACGTTAACTGGGACGACTTTAAATGAGGAGTTACTGTATAAGATGCTCCCCGACCCTTCTGTGTAAGGGAATCCCTTTTTGTGAGCCTGTAAGTTTGACACAGGATCCTGCCAAGCTTGAGACAAAGTGCCCGAGATTTTCAAAATTGGGTGCCTCGTTAGACTCCTTTGCCAATAGGTAGGCACCTAAATAAGTATCCTGATTTTTTAAAATGTACTGAGCACCTGGCAGCTCCCATGGACTTTGATGCTGTACAAATACATACCTGTCCTGAAGTACTAACTGTCTTTTTGGTCTCTCGCTGCCCTAGACTGACTTGTAGTACAAGAATACCCAGGGAAATTAAAGTAACCACTCTATAACTTTATATCAAACGGGCTCTTAACAAGGTGAGAATACGAACTAATACAAAGTGTTAATTCTTTCACTGTTTTGGAGATTTCAACATGAAATTGCTCATCCTCCAAGGTGAATTCTACCATTGTCAAGAAGTGGAAACCTATCGCTCAGAATACTTATCAGAAAAACAACCCACTCAAAATGGTATTTTAGAGTCATTAATAAAATAGACCTGCCCAAGGCTCTGATGGCATTACTATGGACTTAGTGCGTTAGATCCATACCTCAGCACTCTGTCCTATCAGTCTGGCAAAATGTACTGGGTCCTTGTGCCTCTGGGAAATGGTGCAGTTTTTAAGTGCTATTAAATATCTCCTAACAGCTGGCTTTAGGGCAATGTTACAGCCTTGGCAGACACTGTCCTCTCTCAGACACTGAGCTCAGCTTGCATAAATAGCTGCTGCAAGGAGAGTTGAGAGTATAAAAGATTTTTCAATTCCTGTGAAGGAAACAGAGCTGGATTGGAAATAAATAAATAAATAAAACCTCCGCAACCACACCCTTGAATAGCCAGTAGCCTGATGGTTAGGGTTCTCAGCTGGGATGTGGAAGACCCAGGTTCAAATCCCTGGCCTAGTGGCTCTTCTGCTCTCTTACCCCCCCCGCCCACCTCCAGTTTTGACCAGAAATTCTATCTCGGACCTGAGAAACATTCCCGATGAAAAACTGTTCTGTCAAAAAATTCCTAACCAGCTCTACAAGCCAATGGTGTGTGATTGCATGGAGACCAGTTTTGCTTAGGGTACATCTGGCACTGCAGTTAGGGGGTGTGATTCCCAGCTGGGATAGACATACATACGTTAGCCCTGCCTGAACTAGTATGTTAAAATAGCAGCATGGCTGTAGCCGCATGGGCAACTAGACTGAGCTGCTGCCTGTGAAGCTGTGGCCACACTGTTATTTTAGTGTGCTAGCTTGACCACGTCCATCTGCCTGAGCTGGGAATCACACCTTCCAGTTGCAGTGTAGCTGTAACCTTAGCCAACTGACTTGAAAGCTCTCATTCTGCAAGAGATGCTCATGGTGTGGCGGAAGGCTGTCATTATAATACTCCCATTGAAATAACTGGGACTACACATTTAAGTGAGCTTATAATGTCATGTCCCCCAAAGCCTTTTGTTTATAGAGTCACTGGAAGACTCAAGGATGAATTAAATTTTTACTCAGTGAGTAAGGAATACAGGATTTGGTACAGAGCCTGCACCAGGTTGGGGTGCACCTTTCACACTGTTGATTGCTGGATATTGTGTGGCTGATCACTTTCTTTCATTTTGCAATTAGTGTCAACATCACTGCAGGCAGAAGAAATTATGAAAACCATTCAGAATCATAAGGCACTTCTGGAAGATCTTCAGAACGATATTCATCAGTCAGCCGGAGATTTACAGAAACTGCTTGAAAACAACATTACCACCATGACGTCAAAACTGAACCAGAGTAAATCTGGTGAGAGGATTGGCACAGACACATCAGTGTTCAAGCTGGCATTGTAGATTCATATATACCAGAACGAAAATCTAGAAACTAGAACCTATTCTGTAGGGTTTTACTTCAATTTTTAGGGTATATCTACACTGCGGAGATACGATTGCAGCATGTGGAAACCTACTTGTGTTAGCTTTGATTGAACTATCTCAAACTATAGCAGTGAAGCTTTGGTGGCACAGGCTAGATGCTTGAGTACAGACCCAATGTCGTGGGCAGGTTTGTCTGGGCTGCCACAGTTTCATTGCTATTGGTACTTGTGCTAGCTAGATCAAAGGTCACTAAGGCATAACTTAGAGTAATTTACATGCCACAATGGCTGAAAAATGGGTATCAGGAAAAGCAATTCAATGTGTAAGAGAAAGCAGGCTCCTTACATTTACTAGTTCATTTCTTTTCCCGTTGTGCCCTTCACCTTCCTCCCTTTACTGTGTAAATTTTTGCAGACATTGTGTACACATTATACTGAATTCCAGATTGGTGGAAGTTACATAAGAGTGAGTGTCTGAATTCTCCAAATCAGCCTGTACTCCATACATACCTTCACTGCTGAATTTGGCCTACTAGTGAGCCATGGGTTCTTAGAATCTGATTCCTTAATGAGAAAGGATCAGTGTTCGAGTCGGTTACCATCAAGTACAGAGAAGATATCACATACCGTTATAGGTGACTTTGCAGATGCTGCCCAGGCCCAATGTAATATTCCTTGTGTTTGTTATTAAAGTCATTTTAGTTTATGCTGTCCCTAAATTTTCAGATTTCAGTGTGTTGAATAATTTTGTATTTGACACAGTTACACGGTAGGTATCAGAGGGGAAGGCATTATGGGATTGTGGGATACATATATTAACTTGTGCGGGGTGTTGCTAAAATGGCCAGTTGAGAAATTATCCTCATAAATTCAGAATTAACATGCTTCTTAGATGAACAGGGGAATTTCACACTTCTCAGAGTTATTGTTTCAAAGTGGCTGTAGGCTCGGAAAGACAAGACTGTATTGATTTAGGCTCAGTTTAAATTGGAAGATTATTTTTCTGACCATAAGTAAGGCTATGTTTTAGTCACGGGTATTTTTAGTAAATGTCATGGACAGGTCATGGGCAGTAAACAAAAATTCATGGCCTGTGACCTGTCCATGACTTGTATTATATACCCCTAACTAAAACTAGGGTGCTCTGGGGCAGGGGGCGGCCCAGGGGTGCTGTGGGTGCTCTGGGGGGGAGGGTGGTCAGGGACCCCCACTGGTACTGGGGGGAGGGATTGGTAGGGCTAGCAGGCTCCCAACCCAGCTCCATGCGGTTCCCCGGAAGCGTTGACATGTCCCTCGGCTCCTAGGTGGAGGCACAGCCAGGGGGCTCCACGCACTACCCCCGCCCCAAGTGGGACATGTCGCCACTTCCAAGGAGCCCTCCTGATGTAAGCGCCACCCAGAGCCCTCGCCCCATCCCGCACCCCAACCTCTTGCCCCAGCCCTGAGCCCCCTCCCACACCCAAACTCCGGCTGCTGCTGGGGGAGCATGGTGGCCCGAGATTGCCCCTGCAGCGGTCAGTGCACCTGGCCCAGGGGCTGCCTGAGCTGCTCAGGCGGCCCCCAGCCACAGCAGAAGTCACGGAGGTCCCACAAAGTCCCAGAATCAAAGACCTCTGTGATTGACTCACAGCCTTAACCATAAGTATTAGAAGCTTAATTCTCTTTTAAAGGAAAGTTTAGATTTTTGGGGGGATATTGTGGCAGTCACCACAGAAAAATACTTAGCCAGTGACATGGAGGGACTTGTCCAAATCTAGTCCAAGCCTGGAAAGGTTTATTTTCCCAAAACATCATTTAAATTTTCCCTTTTAGTTTTATAGGAACATTTTTCTTAGATTTTGTGTTGTACAATTTAATTTTGTGTTACAGAACTGCCTGAAAGGCTCCTTCAGCAAATGCTGTTTCCTCATATGGAGAGTTTCCTGAAGGAACATTTTAACCCAATGTGGGCAAACTTCAATAAAAGCTTACAGAACCTCTCCAGCATGGTAAGAAACTTGTCCAAGGATGTGGAGGCCAACAAAAAAAGCATAGAGAAATTCCAAGAAAGCACCGTGCCCAAGAAGGAATTCCAGGAGCTAGGAACTAAGTTTGAATCGAAAGTTCAAGAAAATGGAATGAGAGTGGACCAGCTGAAAAGGGAAATAGGCAATCATCTACACATGCAGCAGACTACCATTCACTATAATCTCACCATGATCAAGGCAGATACTGATATGAAGCTCAAGAGGTATCATAAGATACAGCAGTCCCATTTATTAGCTTTGAACAGTAGCATGACAGACATAAAACAAGAGCAAGAAAACCTTGAAGATGAACTTGAGACTTTGAACAGAAACTTAACAGAACTCTCTTTATACTGTGGCAACAAAGATGAAGCTACCTGGCTATCCATCAGGCAACTCAATGAGACCCTGATAGGGCATGCAAAGCAGCTTAAAGAACTGTTCATGGAGTCAGATGCGGCCTTTGAGGATATTACTGTTTTAGATAAATGGGTTAAGGACTTAAAAGCCAAGTCAAAGCATGAATCAGAGGAGTTTAGAGTAGCCTTAATGGAGAAATCACTTATTATAGAAGAGAACAAAGAAGCTCTGGAAAGGCAGATATTGGAGCTCAACTATACCCTCTCAAATCTTCAAGAAAGCCACTGGGATCTCTTAAAGTACATGAGAGAGTGCAATTGTGAGAAAATATCTTCTGACATTGACATACTGGAAGATCATCAAAAGAATATCACCCGTTCCCTAGAGAATACCCAACTAAACTTAAAGGAAGTGCAACACCTAGAGATGTCTTCCAAGGATCTCTTGAGGAGTGAAATTGAAGAGCTGTCCACGGCTTTTAATTCTATCCACCAGTCTCTTGGTTATCAACAAGAGCAAAGCAGACAACTGATGGACAACATGTCTCATCTTAAATCACAGATTAAGATTTTGTCAGAAGATATTGGCTTCCTGAAGAAGAAAGATGAGGAAATTCACAGCCACATCAAGTATCTCAATAGCTCTTTCAATTCTCTTTTGGAAGATGCAATGCGGCATGAAACAGCACTAGAGGCCTTGTTGGGAACAGAAATTATGGAGGTACTGTCTGAAGAAAACCCTAACACCTTAATATCATCAGTAGTTCAACTGCAAGAAGCTCTCAGACACACCTCAGATAAACTCAAAGAGCAAAATGTGACTTTAGAATCCCTTACAAAGAGATTTAATTTCCTGGAGATTGGTCGTGAGAGTAACCATGATGCTCAGAATGTCCCTAAACATCCCGAACATAAAAAGCAAACAAAAAACACTCTGGAGGAAGTCAGGAGCCCACACAGCAATGTAGAACATATGGAGCCTAACCATGAGGCTTCCAGGGATGACATCGTGGATAATCCAGCATATAATGATATCATGACTCTAAAAAAAGAGATCAAACATCTAAGTATGGACATCAAGAGGCATCAATCATGGAGGGACGATAACAATAATTGCTGCAATCATACTGTAGTAAATCTAGTGGAACCACTCAGCATTTCAGTGGAGATTCTGAGGGCAGATTTAGTAACCACCAAACAGAGTTTTGAGGACCATCTACAGATTTTTCAAAAACTGTTTGGAAGTACTGAAGAATTAGTTGCCTCAAACATAAGTCTGGACATTACAAAGATTCAGTCAATGATGACCAAAAAGATGAGGAGGCAGCAAAAAGGTCATGAGAAGCAAAAAAGGAGAGACAAGAAACAGACTGATGAGAACAGAGAACACATGCAAACTATAAATGGAAGAAATAAAATAGAGGCTGAGCTTTTGGAAAAAGGTAGGTTCTCCCCGTCCCCGTGCTGTAGCTTGTTTCTGAGCCTCACAGCATGCTTCAGGTGTATGGTATATATAATGTGAGAGCTGGTCGGTGTCTCAGTGCAATCAAAGATTTGATATTGCACTTGGCTCCTTGACTGGTATAAAGCGGCGCAGCTCTATTGCGGTCAGTGGAGTTACAGATTTGCAACAGCTGAGTAACTGGCCCTTAACATTAAAAGCTCCATGTTTTGCTTGCAATTGCTGGTGATGACTTAAATGGTTTTTTGTTCTGAGTCAGGATGAGGCTGCTGGGTCTCCAAGCATTGGCGCAGTCTCCATCGTTATTTGAGTCTGAGAGGAACAAAAAGGGCCAAATCCTATTCATCTTGCTAACAGGAACAGGCACGTTAACTTAATTGGGTAACTTGAGTGAGCAAATTGGGAAAGCTTGGGTCCAAAGGAAGCATATTACTTGTCCACGTTAGAGATTCATACACAGGTTTCTACCTAGCACTTCTTCATGGATTACCAATTCCTCTTTACTACAGACCTGCTTCTTCATGATTGTTAACTATGTATCCCCACAGCCTGCTCATCTGGGGCACTGCAAGAACGCCACATACTAATCCTACCTGCCAGAGTTGTAGAGTGTTGCTTGTGTGATGATCCCAGCTCAAAATATGAAATTGCCTCGGTCACAGCACCAGCCAGACTTTCAGGCCAGCCCAGTTAAGAATGTTGTAAAAATGCAGTTAGATTGAATAAGCAAAGAGGTTACATGGATCAATAATTTCAGGTGAACTTAATGTTCACCAGCAGGACAGAA
This sequence comes from Terrapene triunguis, assembly GCF_002925995.2. NCBI lineage: Eukaryota > Metazoa > Chordata > Testudines > Emydidae > Terrapene > Terrapene triunguis. Next base: position 198,616 of record NW_020664497.1, on the reverse strand, counting down.
CAGGAGACATAGCACTTTTCTTATTTGCAGAATAACTCACACTGGTGCTGTACCTCGGTGCAGTCAGCCTCATAATTTCCAAGGTTATTGATTTAATCACTTTCCCAATGAGAGCAAAATGCAGGTGACACTGTTTATTATACTCTTGTTTAAATAAAATACGTGCAGCTATCTGTGCAAGTACATAAATGCACATTTCTTTTTCAAATGCCAGGACTTCAGCAAATTGAATGCTGTGTTACATCCCAACTGCAAATTGGCATTAAGATCTAAATTAAAATAAAACTGATAGTCATTACAAATGATAGATAAGATAAAAGATATTAAATAAAATAAAAGATATTACCTCACCCACCTTGTCTCTCTAATATCCTGGGACTGACATGGCTACAACTACAGTGCATACAACAAATGATAGCTGTCTTTTATCTGCACTGTTCCATTTTTGACCCGTTACACTTCTGTTCTTACATTTTAGCTGCATTATTTACCTTGCTCCACACTCCTGCAATGTGTTTCTCAGAATAAGATATGTAACTGAGAACAGGTTTTGACATGCAGCAGGAAGAATCGTTTAATAGAAGCCTGTTTATTTTTCCACTGAGAACCTCAACTGACTCATCAAGTACGTTTTTTTTTTTTTTTTTTTAATGTCAAGAATGGGACCAACTCAATAAGGAATTAAAAGCCTGTTCTGTAACGTCATCTCACTGAAAAGATCTCTTGCTTTCCTGAGTAAGGACTTCAGACTTGCATACACGGGACACTCAGGAAAGTTAAGGTGAATCAACTAAAGTAAAGTGGCTTTAGTTTGCTATAACTTAATCTTTTGAGAGCATCCATACAGGGGTTTAATATGCTGTACTTTATGTGTTTCAACTTCATACCTTTAGTTGATTCACCAAAACTTCCCTGTTTCTTCCCATGTAGACAAGCTCTGAATGGGACCGAAGATTCTCATCACTTAAAATGTGTTGTTTACTGACTGCTTTTGGCACTGATTCTGTAGGTTCCTTTCTATCATGCTTCACTGCAGTGCCCTCTGCTGGTAAGAAGTATTTCTTTATAGATTCACAGACTGAGCCCAGAAGGGACCATTTCTGATAATTTAGTCTAACCTTTTGCATAGCATAGACCATAGAATTTCACCCAGTAGTTCATGAATCGAGCCCAATAACTTTTGATTGAGCTAGAGTATATCCTTTAAAAAGACATCCAAATCTGGATGGAGAGTCCGTCACATCCCTAGGTAAATTATTCTAATGTTTAATTACCCTCACTGTTAAAAATGTGTACCTTATTTCCAGTCTGAATTCAGCTTCCATCCATTTAATCTGGTTATTCCTTTATCTGCTAAACTAAAGATCTCTATCAGAAATCTTTTCCCTGTTTATGTAACTCAGACCACCTTCCAGTCATTTCTTAAATTTCTTTTTGATAAACTACATAGATTGTGCTTCTGAAGTCTTTTACCGTAAAGCATGTTTTCCAGACCTCAAATCATTCTTGTGTCTTTTCTGAATATTTTTCAATTTTTAAAAACATCCTTTTTAAAGTGTGGACTCCAGAACTGGAGACTGTATTCCAGAAATGGTCTCGCCACTGCCATATACAAAAGATAATACGAACTCCCTGCTTTAATTTGATAATCTTTTACAGTAAAAGACTTAAAATAAGGCACTGCTTTAAGATATGTGGTTTGGCATTATTTTATCTAGAATTATGGAAACACCTATTGCATGTACATAGACTCATAGAAGATTAGGGTTGGAAGAGACCTCAGGAGGTCATGTAGTCCAACCCCCTGCTCAAAGCAGGACCAATCCGAACTAAATCATCCCAGCCAGGGCTTTATCAAGCCGGGCCTTAAAAACCTCTAAGGATGGAGATTCCACCACCTCCCTAGCGAACTCATTCCAGTGCTTCACCACCCTCTTAGTGAAATAGCTTTTCCCAATATCCAACCTAGGCCTCCCCCACCATAACTTGAGACCATTGCTTCTTGTTCTGTCATCTGCCACCACTGAACAGCCTAGCTCCATCCTCTTTGGAACCCCCCTTCAGGTAGTTGAAGGCTGCTATCAAATCCCCCCTCACTGTTCTCTTCTGCAGACTAAATAAGCCCAGTTCCCTCAGCCTCTCCTCGTAAGTCATGTGCCCCAACCCCCTAATCATTTTCATTGCCCTCTGCTGGACTCTGCAATTTGTCCACATCCTTTCTGTAGTGTATGTGTGGGGCAGGAGGGGGGCAAAACTGGATGCAATACTCCAGATGTGGCCTCACCAGTGCCGAATAGAAGGGAATAATCACTTCCCTCGATCTGTTGGCAATGCTCCTACTAATGCAGCCCAATATGCTGATAGCCTTCTTGGCAACAAGGGCACATTGTTGACTCATATCCAGCTTCTCGTCCACTGTAATCCCAGGTCCTTTTCTTCAGAACTGCCATTTAGCCAGTTGGTCCCCAGCCTGCAGCAGTTAATGGGATTCTTCCATCCTAAGTGCAGGACTCTGCACTTGTCCTCACTGAACCTCATCACATTTCTTTTAGCCCAATCCTCCAATTTCTCTAGGTCACTCTGGACCCTATCCCTACCCTCCAGTGTATCTATCCCTATCACCCAAGCTTAGTTGCACGCTCAGCAAGTTCACGGATGACATCCATCCCATCATCCAGATCATTAATGAAGATGTTGAACAAAGCCAGCCCCAGGACCGATCCCTGGGGCACTCTGCTTGATACTGGCTGCCAACTAGACATCAAGCCATTGATCACTACCCATTGAACCTGACGATCTAGCCAGCTTTCTATCCACCTTATAGTCCATTCATCCAATCCATACTTTTTTAACTTGCTGGCAAGAATACTGTGGGAAACTGTATCAAAAGCTTTGCTAAAGTCAAGATATATTACGTCCACCACATTCCCCATATCCACAGAGCCAGTGAGCTCATCATAGAAAGCAATCAGGTTGGTCAGGCATGACTTGCCCTTGGTGAATCCATGTTGACTGTTCCCCATGAAATCTGGTCTTTTGTATACTTTTACTCTGTACCATACAGATTAACAGATTTCATGGGGGAGACCAGCATTTCTCAAACTTGGGTTCACAACCCAAAAGAGGATCGAAGGGGAGTTGCAAGGTTATTGTAGGGGGGTCATGCTATTGACACCCTTACTTTGGCGCTGCCTTCAGAACTAGGTGGCCGGAGAGCAACAGCTGTTGGCCGGGCACCCAGCGGCAGTGGAGAAGTAGGGTGGTAATATCATACCATGCCTCCCTTACTTCTGCGCTACTGACTTCAGAGCTGGGTGGCCAGAGAGTGGCAGCTGCTGACTGAGGGCCCAGCTCTGCAGGCAGCAGTGCACAAGTAAGGGTAGCAATACCCATATCATGCCATCCTTACTTCTGCGCTGCTGCTGCTGGTGGCACTGCCTTCAGAGCTGGACTCCTGCCTAGCAGCCACTGCTCTTCAGCTGCCCAGTTTGGAGGGCAGAGTTGCTGCCAGCAGCATAGCAGAAGGGTGGCAATACCACGACCCCCCTACAATGACCTTGAGACCCCCCCATTACCTTATTTTGGGTCAGGACCCCTTTAGTTACAATCCCATGAAATTTCAGATTTAAATATCTGAAATCATGAAATTATAATTTTTAAAATTCTATGACTGAAATTGACCAAAATGGACTGTAAATTTGTAGGGCTCTACCTATAATGAATCAATTAATCCTTTACAAACAGGTTTTATAAGTTTGTGTTTTATATGACATCTGATTCTTCTTTACAACAAAGAATGAAAATTTGAGCAGTCTAGTAACATTACTTATAGAACAAGAGGCATTTAATTGTAAAAATATTTCTCTAATTAGTATGGAACAATTTCAAATATACATATGTTATTTGGGTGAATCTGTTGTACTATAAAAAATAGCCAAAATATTCAGTGCAACTATCCCACCAGCTACTTGGCCAAACAACCTACTAGACTTTGTCCAAGTAGTGATATATCTGCATTTGCAATTCATTTTTTAAAATGTATATGATATGGTCTACTCCAGAGAGATCATGATGTTCCTATTTATTCTCTGTCAATTACTTTCAGATCTGATTAGATTGCTTTACAAGTCAAGACAATTTTTCTGTCAGCACTTTGCATTCAACCCAGGAAATGAAAGATGCAAGTTTTCTGTCTGCTTCATATATTAATGACTAACAAAGATTATGGAATGAAAATTTTGCTGGCAGTGTTGTTGATTAATGATGCAGAATGGACTGTAGCTTGCTCTTGTAGCTAGATCAGTTCAGCAATGCTGATGGTAGCAAAAAACGAGTTATTTGTATTATAGTAACACCTAGAAGCCTCAACCAAGATTGGGGCCCCACTGTGCTAGGCACTGTATAGACACACAATGAGCACACAAAGAGTAGGAGGGGAAGCAGAGGTGCAGAGAGGTAAAGTGACTTGCCCAAAGTCACACAGCAGAGCCAAGAATATAACCTAGATCTTGTGACCCACTAGTCCAGTGCCCTACCCACTAGAACATGGCGCCTCATTAAATCAAACAGAGATGATTCCTAAGACCCAAAGGAAGCAGATATGGATATATTACTGTTGAGCCACTTTGATTCCCATTGTGAGCACAATCTTATTTCAAATATTTACATTTAATAAGATAAGTTAACACAAAAAAATATGTGGCAATCATAATTACAAGCTTTATTCCACTACCTACCTGTGGGGAGCAAGCGCAGAAAGAGTTGCTGTGTTGTTAAAACTGTTCCTCTCCCCGTGTTGTTCTAGATTCATCCGTGGCATTCTACGTTGGATTCTGCGAAGAATGGGATGAAGTAAAAGCATTGAGGTTTAATGAAACATACCTTAATTATGGTAACAGCTATTTCCCTGAACAGGGCTACTTCAAAGCACCTCAAAATGGTGTCTACATGTTTGTTATCAATGTGAAGTTTAGCGCAGGACCTGCACTAGGGCAGCTGGTTTTTAGCCGTGGGAACAGAATGACTCTGTCAAGTAGTCAGAAGAAGGAGACAACTGGAAGCTCTGAGACCACTTTTGCTATGGCAGAGCTGAAGAAGGGGGAGAGAGTGTGGTTTGAACTGCTTCAGGGCTCTATAGTGAAACGTAGCCCACCTGGAACAACCATGGGTGGATTTCTAATATTTAAAACTTGAAGTGTGCCATTGCTCATTAGTCAACATTTTCCCACAGATACAGTGGACCATCAATTACTGCCTGATCTGTGATTTGTTTGCATATAAATTCTGTTGTGTGTTTTTAACATAGCACTCTTAGATTTACCTCCATGTTCCTTTCTAGACATATTTGTTTTTTGATTACTTAAAGCATCACATAGAATTTAGAGAAATGGGATTTTATTAAGTTTCTTCTGTGTGATGAGTTAATGCGTTGAATGCAGTATCTCAGCCCAAGGTAAGTTAGAGTTGAGGGAAATTCCAAGATTTCAAAATGTAGTTTCATCCTGAATTGGGATGAAAAATCAAATCTCTGATTTTTACATATAATACACCTCTACCCCGATATAACGTGACCCGATAGAACACGAATTCGGATATAACGCGGTAAAGCAGTGCTCCGTGGGGGCGGGGCTGCGCACTCAGGTGGATCAAAGCAAGTTCGATATAACGCGGTTTCACCTGTAACACGGTAAGATTTTTTGGCTCCCGAGGACAACGTTATATCGAGGTAGAGGTGTACTTCATTTTGATAAGGTCAAAATGTTTTGGCTTTTACATTATAAATTATAAATATAATATATAAATCAAAATGATGAAATCAAAGTGCAACATTTCAAACTTATAAAAAAATGTTTCAAAAATTCTGATAAAACACAGATTTAGTCAAATCAGCATTTTCTGATGGTAAACTGTTCCATCGGAAAAATTTTGACCAGCTCTAGTTGTAAGCATTAAACTACAGAATTATTAAAAACAGGTCCATGTATTGCTCTTCAAACCTTAATTTTATAGCTGACTGTGCCCCTTTGCAGTGAAGATTGGATGTACCAGTTCGTAACACGTATAATAATCACATGAAAGCACGCCTTTGCACCATTGCCTCTGCATGTCTCTTGGAATAAGGCAAGCCAGAAAGTTAGCAGTTTTAACTGTTTATAAATTAACTCACTGGTGGGATTGTAAGCATCTCTCTGTACTGCTGTTTCCAATACACTGAAGACTGAAAATACACCATTTATTCTGTGCCTTTGACAAGTAAAGTAATCTCATTTTTATGCACAATACTGCTTGAATATTTTGAATTGGGGAGAGGAAAGAGTACAAGAAAAGCAAGACGGGGTGAGAAAGTGCAAAGGGAGACAAAAGCATCAATGACAGGGCTGGTATCTTTCATTTAGGCCATTAAAATCAGGTGACCCAGACACTTTTAATGAAGTAGATTCAAGTCTCCTTTCTATCCCACTCATCATCTTCAGCAGTGATATGGCTTAGAGCAGGGGTCAGCAACCTTTCAGAAGTGGTGTGCCGAGTCTTCATTTATTCACTCTAATTTAAGGTTTTGCGTGCCAGTAATACATTTTAACGATTTTTAGGTCTCTCTCTATAAGTCTATATTATATAATTAAACTATTGTTGTATGTAAAGTAAACAAGGTTTTCAAAATGTTTAAGAAGCTTCATTTAAAATTAAATTAAAATGCTGATCTTATGCCGCTGGCCCGCTCAGCCCGCTGCCGGTCTGGGGTTCCGTCCGCCAGCTCCTGCCAGCCAGGGTCCCGGCTGCTGGCCCTGCTCAGCCTGCTGCCGGTCTGGGGTTCCAGCCCTGTCCACATAGAGTGGGTACCTACCTTCTCCCTGGTTTTAGCACATTTTCTTCCTCTCTGCACTGAGCTGAGGGTGGGAGTGCACTGAGCACAGGGCTGGGGGTGAAGGAGCAGGCTGGAGGTTGGGGTGTAGGGTCTGGCCAGGAGCTAGAATGAGGGAGGGGGCTCAGGGTTGGGGCAGGAGGTTTGGGTGTGTAGCGCTTACCTGGACAGCTCCCATTTAGTGTGAGGGGTGTAGGTGGGAATGTGGGGGGGGGGGGTGCAAGAGCTTCCGTTTGGTGCTCAGGGTGGGGCGTGGGGGGGGCTGGGTATGTGTGGGGGGTGCAAGAGTCAGGGCATGGGGGGGCTGGGTATGTGTGGGGGGTGCAGGAGTCAGGGCAGGGGGATGGGGGTGTGTGAGGAGGGTGCAGGAGTCAGGGCATGGAGTGTGGGGGAGCTGGGTATGTGAGGGGGGTGCCAGAGTCAGGGCTGGGGTCATGGGGCAGTGCAGGGGTCAGGGCAGGGGGCTGGGTGTGTGTGAGGGGGTGCAGGGCTCAGTGCAGAGGGGTGAGGGGGGTTCAGGAGTCAGGGCAGGGGGCTGGGGGGTGTGGGCTGGAGTCATGGGGATGCTCCCAGCCCCCTGCCCTGAGCGGCTCAAGGCAGGGGGCTGGAGGGGATATGCCGTGATTCCACCGTCCTTCCCCAAGGCCCCGTCCCCGCCCCTTCTCGGGAGCAGCGAACACGCTGCAGCTGCGGTTCCGGCTCCGATTCTCCCCCTCCCTCTCCAGGGCCATCAGCTGTTCGGCCGCAGGGAGGGAGAGGAGGAGGGGCAGGAACCCAGCACGCTGGGGGAAGAGGCAGGGGAGGAAGGAGCTTGGCTGCTGGTGGAGGCTGCCCTGCAGCAGCAGCCGGCAGGACCAAGCTTCTGCTCCCTGCCCCTGCAGGAGAGAGCGGTGGGCGGAGAAGTGCAGGCTGGGCCGGGCAGGATTTTTAATGGCACACTGCTGCCTGCCGGGGTCTCGGCCGCCGGCCCCGCCCAGCCCGCTGCCGGCTTGGGTTCGGCAGCGGGCTGAGCGGGGCCAGCGGCCGGGACCCTGGCAGGCAACAGTGTGCCATTAAAAATCAGCTCGCGTGCCGTCTTTGGCACGCATGCCATAGGTTGCCGACCCCTGGCTTAGAGAAACCAGGTAAAGTCCCGGCCTCATTGAAGTCAATGGGAGCTTCGCCAATGACTTCAGTTGAGTCACAATTTCACACGAGTTATTCAAAGTGTATTTCTCCACATGTACAATACATTTTTCAGAGACGTTATTGTCTATGGTTGCCAAGCTTCACAGTGCCTCACATGCTTTTTCAAAATTCTTAAGTATTAAAGCAAATTTTTGCTGACAGTAAAAAGTTTAATTATATTAAAGTTCTAAGGGTGGCCAAAAAACGTATACCAAAAATGTAAGAGTTCTGTATCTATTATTGGCAAGGGATAATATTAGTAAGGGGAGAAATTAACATTCATTAGATTATATCAGTTATGGAGAAAACAAACATTTTGCCAAAAGGAGTCTCAAAACTTTAAAATATAATACCACTTTGTGGCCAAAAAGCCAAATACCATGGGGAAAAAAAGTTATAATTGATTAATCAAAACAAAATTAAAATCATTCATCAAAAATTTCACTAAAACACAGCCTCTTCATTGTGCCTTTCAATACTATTCACAAACAAAATACAATCTCACCCTAGCCAACATTAATGCCATGTGGTAAAACAGAATAGCTTTAGTATCAACTACAGTACAGTAGCTGCAGTTCATTAAAAATCAAAGATATTGGCAACATATCTAGGCCCTTTCCAGCCCCACATTTCTATGATTCTATATTTCAAGGTACCATAAATATTAGCTGTTAAAAAGGACAATTCTATTTGAGATATAAACTGTTGCTCCTTGGATTGATGAAAATGTCCAGAAGGACTCAGCTTTAAGTATTATATCCCACTGGCCACTTTTGGAACCCCATAGGACAAGAGTTTACTACTATAACTTCACTCAAGTAAAAATACAAAATTATAATTGGTTTTCTAATTAATATTATTTGTAGGGCTGTCAAGCGATTAAAAAAATTAATTGCGATTAATCGTGCGGTTAAACAATAATAGAATACCATTTATTTAAATATTTTTGGATGTTTTCTACATTTTCAAATATATTGATTGAAATTACAACACAGAATACAAAGTGTACAGTGCTCACTTTATATTTATTTTTGATTACAAATATTTGCACTGTAAAAAACAAAAGAAATTGTATTTTCAATTCACCTAATATAAGTACTGTAGTGCATTCTCTTTATCATGGAAGTTGGACTTACAAATGTAGAATTATGTACAAAAAAATAACTGCATTCAAAAATAAAACAATGTAAAACTTTAGAGCCTGCAAGTCCACTCAGTCCTGCTTCAGCCAATCGCTCAGACAAACAAGTTGGGTTACATATGTAGGAGATAATGGTGCCCGCTTCTTGTTTACAATGTCGCCTGAAAGTGAGAACAGGCGTTTGCATGGCACTGTTGTAGCTGGTGTCGCAAGATATTTACATACCAGATGCGCTAAAGATTCATATGTCACTTCATGCTTTAACCACCATTCCAGAGGAGATGCATCCACGCTGATGACGGGTTCTGCTCGATAATGATCCAAAGCAGAGCGGACTGATGCATGTTCATTTTCATCATCTGAGTCAGATGCCACCAGCAGAAGATCGATTTTCTGTTTCGGTGGTTCAGCTTCTGTAGTTTCCGCATCAGAATGTTGCTCTTTTAAGACTTCTAAAAGTATGCTCAACACCTCGTCCCTCTTAGATTTTGGAAGGCACTACAGATGCTTAAACCTTCGGTCAAGTGCTGTAGCTATTTTTAGAAATCTCACATTGGTACCTTTGCATTTTGTCAAATCTGCAGTGACAGTGTTCTTAAATCAAACATGTGCTGGGTCGTCATCTGAGACTACTATAACATGAAATATATGGCAGAATGCGAGTAAAACAGCAGGGGACATAAAATTCTCCCCCAAGGAGTTCAGTCACAAATTTAATTAACCCACTATTTTTTTAATGAACATCAGCAGGATGGAAGAATGTCCTCCGGAATGGTGACTGAAGCATGACGGGGCATACGAATGTTTAGCATATCTGGCACGTAAATACCTTGCAATGACGGCTACAACAGTGCCATGAGAACACCTGTTCTCACTTTCAGGTGACACTGTAAATAAGCAGGCAGCATTATCTCCCATAAATGTAAACAAACTTGTTTGTCTTAGCGATTGGCTGAACAAGAAGTAAGTAGTTAAAGTTTTACATTGTTTTGTTTTTGAGTGCAGTCATGTAACAAACAAAAAAATTCTACATTTGTAAGTTACACTTTCACAATAGAGATTTCACTACAGTACTTGTATGAAGTGAATTGAAAAATACTATTGCTTTTATCATTTTTACAGTGCAAATATTTGTAATAAAAATAATACAAAGTGAGCACTGTACACTTTGTATTCTGAGTTGTAGTAGAAATCAATATATTTGAAAATGTAGAAAAACATCCAAAAATATTTAATAAATTTCAATTGGTATTCTATTGTTTAACAGTGTGATTAATCATGATTTTTTGTAATCACAGTTAATTTTTTTGAGTTAATCCCGTGAGTTAACTGCGATTAATCGACAGCCCTAATTATTTGTACTGGCAATAAGAGTTTGTGTCAATTCAAATGACAAATAGATCTTTACCTTTATAGGCAACATATGCCTCAAAGGTCTATCCCCAAACACAAATAAAGATCAAATGATCAAGCAAAGCAGTTTATTAAAAGCGGCCTTTGTTTTTCTTCCAATACGAACCAAGGAGAAAAGTTAAGAAGAATACTGATTTTAGTATTGTGCCCACATTTAAGGCACTGGATGATTGACGGTAGTCCACCATGCAACTTTGAGCATCACTAAGTAAGATGATTAAAGCTGTTAATAACCATTGTTAACTTATCCAATGATTTAAAGACTGAACCAAATACAGTATTTTAAAAGCAGAGAAGTACTTGGTTATGTATTATCAGTTTCCAAGGTAGTACATACTCATGAAGAAGTCTTATAGTAAATACAAAACACATTACTAATATGTACTAAAATAAGGTTATTTACTTAAAAATGATACATTGGACATAATCTGTGTACAGAAAAAAGCATTCATGGTAAACTTAAGGCACCTTTTAACTCAGATGCTGTACAAGGTACATTAGTGTGTTACATTTTAAAAGATTATTCTACACTTTTGGCATATAACAAACACAAGAATGTAATCATTCTACTTGTTTTACCCTTCTCTCATTTTTATTTACATCTTCTCTAAGTTAACTACAATGTTATTTTTGTATACAATATAATACATTTCATGTTGGGCATGGGTAGGTCAGAGCACAAACATCACTACAGTATGTGGACTTAATTGCATTCAAGGATAATATAGAACAAGGCAACAATTACATGAGATTTGTTTAACAAATTAAGTAAAATAGTGTTCACTCCACCTTTGTGATAACTATTAAACCATGGCTACCATACTGTGAACTCCATAAAGCTCTGTATTATATACCATTATATCATCCCTACATGGGGTACACCCAGTGGAAGCAGGATTGTGTCCTCTACCTTCTTACAGAAGCACTGTCACAACAATGGAGAACTGCTAAATCATTTCTATCTAACCAAAATAAAAGATAATTAATTCCCTTTAAACATTATTACAGTAACCAAAAAAGATTTTTAATTTTAAACTTAAGTGACATTTTTATTCTTCAAATGGTTTTAGTCTGTTAATTTAATTTAAAATATAGTATGTGAAGACAATATAGCTGATTTGTAGCCAAAGAATTAATTTTATAGCACATTCAGTGGTCATTTAGATGATGTTCTAAAATTTGATTCTAGGCTTACTGAGGAGGTAACAGTTAAAAATTCATTATGCATTTTAATATCAACACTTAAAGATAATATAATTTAAAAATGTAAATGAAATAATTAAGGAAAATATGGTACATACAAATGAAGCTACCAGTTTTACAAGATTTTAAAGTCTCGTACTTTCAAAAATATCTACCTTAAAAGCTGATTAGAGGCCTACGGAAGTTGTACATCACTTATCTAATTTTGGTTTTCAAGATACTCATTCTTAAAGGAAAATTCTAAGATAAGCAAACAGTAAAACCCAAAACGCAAGTCTGCATTCATTCCTAGAAACATCATATTCCTTTAGGAATTTACAAGTTAACCAGGAACGTAAATGTTTCCTTACTCTCACTGAATACAATGGCCTCAATTATCTCAAAGATGCAAGTTACTTTCCATCCAACTAAAACAAGATAGAACCTGCTAGACAATACAAATCTCCATATGCAATGCTTAATTGGTTCCAATGCACAGACCATGTTCACAAGGCATACGCTACACATAACATTTAAAAGATATTTGCCAGGCATCCTCTCTCCCCCCCCCCCCCGCCCTTTTTTTTTTAAATACTGGTTGACAAATAATGACTGAAGTAAGTTTGACCAACAAAATGAGATGATCACTCACTTAGGATGAAGGAGTCTGATACTCCTTTAAAAGGCTTTGGAATCCTTATAAGGCAATGCAACTTGACTTAAGTCTACATTAAGTATAAAAATATTTTAATTAATAAATTTGCTAAGATTAATGTCAAGATTTTAAGAAATTGATATCTAAAGCTATGAGCGTAAGCACATATTTAGGCCCTGATTTTGCAAGTTACTTCACATAGGACTTAAGCACATGCTTAAGTGCTTTACTGAATTAGGGCCTTAATTTACTGATTTTCAGACATACTGAGCACCTACCGGCTCTCAATTGAGCCAATGAAAGTTACTGTATACTCAGGATTTGAGAATATCAGGCCATTTACTGAGGTGCCTAAAAATAGATTTTGGAGCCCAACTAGACAACCACTTTTTAGAATTTAGGCGCAAGTCCCCCTCCACCTCTTCCTCTCCCCTCCTCCACCCGCCCAACAGAAAACCCAGCTCAGTGGATTTACTTTATGTAAAAGTGTTTTTTGTAAAGCCTTTTAAAGTGTTATGGTATTTACTCAGAGTATGTCTAAACTACAATTAAAAACCCATGGCTGGCTCATGCCAGCTGACACAGGCTGAGGGGCTGTTTAACTGCAGTGTACACATTCAGGCTCAGGCTGGCCCCTGGGCTCTAGGACACCGCGAGGTGGGAGGGTCCCTGAGCTCAGACTGCAGCCCAAGCACAAACCTCTATACTGCAATTAAACAGCCCCTTAGCCTGAGCGGGAGCCCAAGTCATCTGGTATGGGCCAGCCACAGATATCTAATTGTAATGTAGACATACCTTCAGTATCACCAACATTTTGCCTTGCAAAAACTTAAGCAATAAATATTTGGGGTGGGGGGAAATCAATGAATAATTAAAAATGGTGTTTCATTTTTACATTTCTGTTGCTTTATTTAGACTACCACCAACTGTTTTCCTTAAAGACTTCAGAAAAACACACCAAGATTAAGTGTCAGCAAATAAATCATAGCTAATAAAGATGTATAATTCAAATGGCACTTTATGAGATGAATACAAATATTCCAATATAGCAGTGGTTCCCAAACTTGTTCCGCCACTTGTTTAGGGAAAGCCCCTGGCGGGCCGGCCGGTTTGTTTACCTGCCGCGTCCGCAGGTTCGCCCGATCGCGGCTCCCACTGGCCATGGTTCGCTGCTCCAGGCCAATGGGAGCTGCTGGAAGTGGCGGCCAGTACGTCCCTTGGCCCGCGCCGCTTTCAGCAGCTCCCATTGGCCTGGAGCAGCGAACCGTGGCCACTGGGAGCCGCGATCGGCCGAACCTGCAGACATGGCAGGTAAACAAACTGGCCTGGCCTGCCAGGGGCTTTCCCTGCACAAGCGGCGGAACAAGTTTGGGAACCACTGCAATATAGGAATGGATTAAATTAAAAAAAACTCCATGTTCTGAAAGAGCAAGCTTATGGGACACATGCATAAACATTTTCCTTTTTATTGTTAAAAACCCAGGGCGATGGGTGGGTGGAAGCAGCTTATTCTAAATTATTGATTTTATTACTCATGCCAAATATTTTCCAACTACCTGTGCTACTCTTGGGGGAATTCTGCGTCACTGTGCGTGCGTAGAATTCATGGCCCCTGCAGATTTCTTTGCTTCCCCACAGAAAAATGACTTCTGATGGGGAAGCAAAGGGAAGCCGCAAGAGCAGTCACACGCCCCTCCCCAGCAGTGCAAGCAGGTTAGTTTGAGTGCCCAGAGCTGCTGGTAGAGACGTAAATCACACCCGGGGCGGGAGGGCTCGGCAGTCATGTGTGAGAGAGAAAGAGACACTCTGTCCCTCTTGCTTGCTATTGTGGAATGCTCGGCGTGAAGGGGCAAGGCTTTGGGGTGTTTCTGAGAAGGTAGATGTGCAGCAGGCTCTGTCCCCACAGGCAGAGTAGAATGTAGCAGCCTGCCTGCTTAGTGAATTGTTCCCATTGTTCTTAGTAAATTCCCCAGGAGTATAAAACAGGTGTAAAAAATTTAAGGCTCCTTTATATTCCCAAAGTGGTGTAAATAAGCCTTATTGTAACAGACAGTATGGCCTTATAAATGCTTATGATGCTTTAGTGATTAGAATTGGTCTAAATTTTTTGACTGAAAAATTTTCCTATCAAAATGAGCTCCACGAACTGTTTTCTACTGACCTTCCTGGAGATGGTCAGTAGCCAATATAAATTGTGAGTTTGAGCCCTCACTTGCTCTTCAATTGCCTATGATGTAACACTGAGCATATGGCTGCACAGATTTGTTGATTAATAACTAGAAGTAAAGGGTCAATACTAGCTACATTACTACTAGACAGAGGGGGCTTGGGGATTTCCTCCAATACTCCCCACTCCCATTCTCCATCCATTGTATTGTAGTTTAAATAAATTACCAAAATAATTGAAACCAGCGTGATTATATTGTGTTATATTAACAAATAAAATATGCAGAATTTTGCAGAACTTTAAAATACTGTGTGCAGAATTTTTAATTTTTGGCACAGAATTCCCCCAGGAGTACTATGCAAACTAATGCACAAAGACATGCTTAACGACTTCAGCCTCATCTTATATCTTTCTTGGCAATGGACGGAAAAAAAATTTAAAGCCCTTTTTTCATAAGAATTGTGGCACACTATTGTCTACCGCTGTCTTCAAATAAGTTAAAATTATACTTGACACACCCATGAATTGTTCAACCAGAATACATATTAATACTTAAAGGCTTTAATGAACAAAAGTAATGACTTTATTTTAAAAAAAGAATTGTCCCTTGAGATAACTAGTTTTCTATAAAATATGTAGCATTGTTAAATAAAGTCTGTACATCACAACAGAAAATAAAAAATACTGCAGTCTTTTGCCTGACCACTTACTTTTGGCAAACTATGGAACAGAAGTGAAAAAACCCAATGTTAGATAGTTATTTGCAGTTGTTCACAAATGCACATTGGAACTTCATTAAGCTACATTTTCTATTGTATTTTCAAAAGACATTTTAACACAATTTCAAAGCAGTCTCCATGTACCCATTTTAAGACGACAGATAATTTATCAAAAATCTTTATATGAAATCGCTAAGTCTGAACAATTTCAACATTATTCCTAATTCCTTCCCCCTCCAAATCTGGGCTATAGCATGTGTGTACACATGTACCTATGACCAGGTGTTTTAAAATAGAGCACATTACACACTATATAAATACCTTCCCTTTTTAAAATTATCTAGAACAAGGTTTACAGTACAAGGTTAGAGGCACTTAAATTAGGTTTAACTGAACTGTTCCAATACTGTGTTTTTAATCTTCAGAAGATTCACAGCATTGGGAGTTTAAATTTGAGTTATGGTGCTTTTTCTGACTTCAAACGAACAGTGACAAAATTAATGGTATATAACTAATGACCCAACTTTACAGTAATCATTTTAGTTTTTTTGGCCTTTTATATCAACCTGTCTTGGTCAACAAAAAAAGGAGCAGAAATTTGATTTCCTGTGCAAGCCAAATGGCTTTCATGTAACTAGCTAGTTGCTGCAGTACAGAATCATATGCACAGCACTGCATATTATACAGCAACCCTTGACCAAATCCTGCAGCAATGTTAATTTATTGTACCTCCATTAAAACCCCTTTCAATCCCATTTCTCCCATACCCAACAACACACGTCCGATTCAGTTGAAAATACACTGATTTACAATTCGTCGATGATTTTCAGGAATGATAGTATTTGATTATGTTTTTTCAACGTGTCCTCTAGATGGCCCAGTAGATCTCCAGCAGTAACGATGCTGTCAGGGTGATCTAGCTCAGAATCTCCTTTGCCTGCCTCATGCATGCCAGTCAGCTTCAGCGGTTCATCTCAGTTCCCCAGGCCTTGGATGACACTCTCAGTTTCCTAGCTGCCCAGCCTGCACTTCTGGGAGTGGGCCCTAGCTGCAAACTGGACTCCAGCTCTGGCTCTCAGACCTCCCCTCCTGCCTGGTTCTACAGAATAGAGAAAGGAGCATGCAGTGCAATCCATTTAATTCCCTCTCATGGGGAAAGATGCAAAGCATGAAGCAGCTGCAGACAGGTCCCAGCAGGACAGAGAGACAAAACAGAAAGCCAAAGGTCTGGTTGCTGCAAAATGGTGAAGTCTACAGCAAAAATGATGACTTCTGTGGTACCCTGAAAAAAGCCAAATTCCACAACCACACAATCAAGGAGCATACTGGGCCCCAAGTGAGATGATTGAGGCAGATCACACCTCTCAGTCACTGTTTCAGGCTCTCTGCAGACTCAGGGCCTGTCTCCACAGCGAGGCAATGCACACTAGAGAAATGTGATTTCTAAAATGCACTCATGTGCTGCACGCTTACTGGCCTGCAACAACCCTGCTGGCATACACTAAAAAGTTTCCTAGTGCATGTTAACAAGCAGCATGTACATTAAGCACCCTAGGAAACTTATAGTGTGTGCCAACAGGATCTACATGGATCAGTCAGTATACTTTAGAAATCACACCCCTCTAGTGTGCGCATTGCTGAACCGTGTAGACAAGCCCTCAGATGGACATTAGTTTACACTGTTCACATTTCTGAGGTTCTCTTTGCAACCAAAACAGCACAGAAATGTAATTATTTCAACATGAAAATTGAGATTCTGGAGCACAATTCTGTGTCGAGGGATGAATTCTGTGGCAAATCCTGAAACTGTGGAATCAGGGAACATATGGGGCCCTGACCATAAGTCTTTCTGTGAATTTAAATTATCATCTATCCCAAATGGCAGCCAAAGAATCCTGGCACACACATAAAAGACCCATAAAAGGCATAGGAACTGTTAAACTGAGTAGTATCTCAAACAGATTCCTAACCTACAGGCTATTTCAAAAAGTCTTGGTATGAACCAACTAGGTTTTTATCAGGTAGAAGGCAAAAAGCTTATATTTCTCCATCTCTGTTGAATCCATTTAGCTTTTTAAGGCTTTCACAGAAAGCAATTCAGTATCCAGAGTTTCACTGGAGACTCACTAAGTGTGACTGAAGTCTCAATGCAGCTTAAAACAAAAATGATACGCATATTTAAAACAAGGCTGTCCATATATGTAGCATGTAGTGTACAGAGACTCTCAGCATTATATTCTACAAAGTACTGAAAGATTTAATATTAGCAGCCTGTAAAAGTGAGATGAGGAAGTGGACTGAATCTCAGTTGCTTCCTCTTCCCACTTAGTTCCCACCCTTATCAGGGTGAAAAGTTCTAGGAGTCCAACTCTGCTCCTCAGTACTATATTATTCTGTCAAATCTTTACATCTTGTGATTCCACCATCTTGGCAAGTGTCTTCTTGATCCTCAAGGCTGTAAGTCTAGAGGCAGGATTGTGGGCCCAGCATTCAGACATTAACTTCAACACTGCTCTTAAACACTGAAAATTAAAAAACAAAAAGGATATTATTGTAAACAATAATGACTGACAGTTGAAATGGCACAAGTTTTAAGGAGTACACTGGTGAAGCTAGTAGGCCAAAAAGGTTACTTTTTTCCAATATTCTGTTGATTTATTTACAATATCCTTTGACAATTATTTCCCCTGAATAAAGTAACATTGGTATCTCCAACAATGATTTGATTTAGAAAGTGTGTCTTAGTTACAACACAACAACAAACTGGTGCTCTTTCTTTTGTTTTATAAGAGCTCAGGGATTCTTTTACATTTCAATTTACTGCCTGAATTCAAAAATGGAAGAGGACTATAAAGTTTCAGTGGGTCAGGCTAACATCCCATAGCAGAGTAATGAGGTGTCATACTGTGTACCCAATGTTTCTCACCAGAGGGAAGGTTGTCATGACAAAAGGTCTGATTGGGTGACAAGTGAAATGGGAGAAATTAGGGCATGTCCAAAAGAAATGGACAATCTCTGACAGGGTGGGAAAAGAAATAATATAGCATGCATATAACTTCTATTTGAAACAGGTAGATCCTATTATTTATCTACCAGCCTCAATAATATCCATTTAAAGACCAAATATTCCTGTTTAACCCATAATTACATAGAATGATAAAAAACCCTGCACCTCGTGGGAGAATCTTTATTACACATAATGCTGAATAGACAATAAAATATATGCATTTTCTAATCTTCATCACAGTGTAAGGTAATTCACACCAATTTGGGAGAATGTGTGAAGAGACTAGTAAACATTTGAAGACTGCCAACAGTCTTTGGAACCCTACCTTAAAAGGTTTACTCAATTTCAAGCACACTGAAAATAAATGCAAAATTTTGAACACAAATTTTTGTGCCTCTTAAACAGCAAATTAATGTAACAGGGATGGCCAAACTGCACCTTGTGAGACGCATGCGGCTCTTTTACAGTTAAAGTGTGGCTGAAGGAGCTCACTTGGAGGGTGTGTGTGTTCTGCACTGCAGCACAGTGGTGGGGCTAGGAGCTTCTGCCAGAAACGACTGGTGCCTGCTGAGAGTGGGTGGAGGGGGGGGTGTCATAATTTAAAGGTGTCCCCCCTCACAACAGCGGGATGCCCTCCCTCTTACCTTCAGTGGCCCCTTCCAGCAGATCCCAGGTGCTAGCTCTGTGTGGAGAGGCAACAGCAAACAGCTGGGAGCTGTAGGAAGGAGCCACTGCTTTAGCGCCATGGGGAGAGGCAGCAGCAAAAGCAGCGGCTCTCCCTGCAGCTCCCAGCTGTTTGCCACTGCCACTCCCCATGCCTGCAGCTCCCAGCTTGCCAGCTCCAGCAGCTGCCGTGCAGAGAGGGAACCCAATGACATCATATGCCCAAGTGGGGCCAGCATACCATGGCAAAAATCGGGGGGCGGGGGGGAGCACATAAACCCATGTGCCACCCCCCCACACACATCTCCTCTGGTTTCTGCCCAGCGGGGAGGGGTGGTCTCGGGGCTTCAGTCCCGTGTGACTTGCCTGCCAGTGCTCGGGGCTTCAATATATAGCAGCATATCTGAACTAGCACTACCTTCAAACTAAACATTGGAAATTATGCAGCATGAGCTACTGTTACCCTTAATAAATGGGCATTTTAATCCCATTATTATTTCACCTTCTTCTGGGATACTGACCCTAGAATACCACTAATTCTCCTAATGGATCTCAGGTACACAATGAAAACAGGAACAATGCAAAACCTAATGATACTCTATATGAGATCTCTCTGAGTAAAAAGGAAAATGAAGGTTACTTACTTGTATCCGGAGCTCTTTGAGATGGACTATGCATATTCCCACTCATGGGATGCTCCGACTAACACAGCCTGAATGATAGAACTCTAGCCAGCAGTGTTCTCTGGAACGCTCATGTCTGTCCCTCAGCCCTCCCACCAGTGAACATTAAACCTTCCATGGCAAGGATATAAAAGGGGTATGGCGGCCAGCTGCCTCAGGTCCTTTTCCCATGGCCTCAGGTCCTCTGAGAGTAGGACTCCAAAGCAGAGAGGAAAGGTGTGCAGAATGTGTGAATATAGAGAGTCCATGTCGAACAACTCCAGTTACAAGTAAGTAACCTTCATTTCTTCTTTGACTATCCTCTGCATATTCCCACTCACAGGACAGTCTAACTACGGTAACACTGACCCAGGATGGTGGGAACATGGAATCCCAGTAAAATGAGAATTGCATTGCCAAATTTTGCATCTGATCTAGGTTTTAAGTCTAAGGAGTAGTTCCTAGTAAAAGTGTGGATTGTACACCACACTGTTACTCTTTATGTTTCTATTAAAGGAATATGTCTAGCGAATGCCACAGATACTGCTTCTGATCTAGTAGAATGAGCTCTAATTCCTTCAGGAAGACAGGAATTCATCAGCTTATAAACTTCAATACATAGCCTAACCCATCTTGAAAGAGTTTGTACAGTGACCTCTCTCCCGTTATTCCTCTTTTCATAAGAAATAAAGAAATTGGGAGACTGTTGAAAATGCTTAGTTCTATTTAAATGAAAGCTAAAGCCCTTCTAACGTCTAGCACATGAAATCTAGCCTCCTCATCTTGAGCGTGAGGTTCGGGAAAAGAAAGCTGGTAACAGATTTATAGAAAAATATAAGAATCTTGGGTGTGTACAGAGAATTTCTTTATCCTTATGAAAGATAGTAAATGGTGGGTACAGCATTATCACTTGTAATTCACTTATGCGCCTTGCAGAAGAGGTAGCTATCAAGATGACTGTCTTAATAGATAAAGAGAACAGCACACAGATTCCCACAGTTCAAATGAATGTTTCATTAACTGTGTAAGCACTATGTTTAAATTCGAAGATGGAATAGGATAGCTAACCGGTGGATATAGATTATTAAGACATTTCAAGAATCTTTACATCACAAGTAAAAACTAATTTACTATCCACAGGGACATAGTAAACTGAAATTGCTGCAAGATGAACCTTGACTGGTGACAAACAGAGACCAACTCTTTTAAGATATAATAAGTAATAATAAGTAGGGCTGTTGATTAACCGCAGTTAATTCATGCAATTAACTAAAAAAAATTGTGATTTATCGTGCTGTTAAGAATAGAATACCAAATGAAATTTATTAAATATTTTGGATGTTTTTCTACATTTTCAAATATATCAATTTAAATTACAACACAGAATACAATGTGTACAGTGCTCACTTTATATTTTTTATTACAAATATTTGCACTATAAAAATAATAAACAAAAGAAATAGTATTTTTCAATTCACCTCATACAAGTGCTGTAGTGCAATCTCTATCATGATCGCGCAACTTACAAATGTAGATTTTTATTACATAACTGCACTCAAAAACAATGTAAAACTTTAGAGCCTACAAGTCCACTGAGTCCTACTTCTTGTTCAGCCAATCGCTAAGAGAATCAAGTTTGTTTACATTTATGGGAGATAATGCTGTCCACTTCTTAATTATGTCACCTGAAAGTGAGAACAGGCGTTCTCATGACACTGTTGTAGCTGGCGTCGCAAGGTATTTACACATGCCACATGCGCTAAAGATTCATATGCCTCATCATGCTTCAGCCATCGTTCCAGAGGACATGCTTCCATGCTGGCGACGGTAGTTAAAAAAATAATGTGTTAATTAAATTTGTAACTGAACTCCTTGGGGGAGAATTGTATGTCTCCTGTTCTGTTTTACCCGGATTCTGCCATACATTTCATGTTATAGCAATTTCAGATGATGACCCAGCACACGTTATTCGTTTTAAGAACACTTTCACAGCAAATTTGACAAAATGCAAAGAAGATACCAATGTGAAATTTCTAAAGATAGCTACAGCACTCAAGTCAAGGTTTAAGAATCTGAAGTGTCTACAGAATCCGAACCACCAAAAAAGAAAATCAACCTTCTGCTGGTGGCATCTAACTCAGATGATGAAAATGAACTTGCGCTGGTCCGCACTGCTTTGGATTGTTATCGAGCAGAACCCGTCATCAGCATGCATGCATGTCCTCTGGAATGGTGGTTGAAGCATCGAGGGATATATGAATCTTTAGCGCATCTGACATGTAAATATTTTGCGACGCCAGCTACAACAGTACCATGCAAATGCCTGTTCTCACTTTCAGGTGACATGGTAAACAAGAAGCAGGCAGCATTATCTTCTGCAAATGTAAACAAACTTGTTTGTCTGAGCGATTGGCTGAACAAGAAGTAGAACTGAGTGGACATATAGGCTCTAAAGTTTTACATTGTTTTGTTTTTGAATGCAGGGGTTTTTGGTACATAATTCTACATTTGTAAGTTCAACTTTCATGATAAAGAGATTGCACTACAGTACTTGTATTAGGTGAATTGAAAAATACTATTTCTTTTGTTTTTTACAGTGCAAATATTTCTAATAAAAAATAAATATAAAGTTTGCACTTTACACTTTGTATTCTGTGCTGTAATTGAAATCAATATATTTGAAAATGTAGAAAACATCCAAAAATATTTAAATAAACGGTATTCTATTATTAACAGCATGATTAATCACACTTAATTTTTTTTAATTGCGATTACTTTTTTTAATCGCTTGACAGCCCTAATAAGAAGTAAGATAGAATATGTAAGTAATCAGAGCTGTATATGGATCTACATCAGTGGTTCTCAACTTATTTATCATTGTGGGCCGCATATGCGGGACCCCCGACCCTGCGGGGCAGGCCGGCAGCCTTGACCCCGGACCCTTGCTGTGGGGGGCAGGCTGGCAGCACCGACCCTGACCCCGTGGAGAGATGCGGGAGGTACATGAACATGCTAACAAACACTTCTAGCTAGAGTTCTATTGGTCAGGCTGAACGGTCTGTGCATCCCATTAGTGGGAACATGCAGAGGACACCTGAAGAACTGTGCAGCACTACCAATGAGATCTCTCCATGAAAAAGCAATGGGGCCACTAATGATCTACCCCATCCTCTCCTCAGGTCTACAAACACACTAGTATCACTTCATATTCCACAGTGTTGAAAATGTCTGATATATCCAGTATGACAGAAAAAGATATACTGAGGTTGAGTGTGATAAACTGCATTAAAATGACATATTAAATTGTAGGTCCATTCAAAAACACAGGAAAATACTAAAGCCTAGCTCTAGATTGGTTTGGGGTGAGAATGTGATCATTCAGTTGGTTGCTGGTGAGGTACTTCTCCTTCCCATCCAAATGGGTATATAAAAAGATCAGGCATGTAAAAGCGCTACCAGTTGTTCTCACACATTAGTATTTTTATTGTGGTCAGAGATATCTCAAAACATTAGAATGTCTAATTTTGTTGCCTACTCTACTTCAGTTCCAGAAAACTCTGGGAAAGACTAAAATACCCTTATTATATATTAGGGGCTAACGCTGAACTCCTCCCGTTTCTCCCTTTTGGTGTACTTACTTCATCGCTATTCCATCTGTTAGATACCACTGGGCGTAGGCGCTTGACACACACCACCTCTCTCATATCTTCATAAGATGGATCATTCGGCACCATGTCATAATATGGCAACTGGTACTCTTCAACAATACCTGAAATATGTGTGAAAGATCAGGGTAATATATGCAAGAACAAACTAAATCCATAAATCTGCTCCTAATCTAAACTCCTAACTAACTGAAGAAGCATAAATTAACACAAAATTCTCTTGTCAGCAACTTAAACTCATCAGTGGTTGAAAACTATAGGTAACACAGAATTGAACATAATATGACTTGCTGAAAATTTATAGCTGATGGTGGACATTTAGGACTAAATGTTGACTTAATTACCTATAGTCCCACTTAATATTTGGCGCTATCTATCCTATTACATACTATAGACCTACTCCCTACAACAGATGAGTGCATACATGCATATTTTCCACTTTATTCTGAGACTGCCTGTAATCTTCCTATTTCACCACATCCAAGAAGTGTACTTCACTGAACATATAAAGACAGATCACTGTCCCAAGACAATGCAATCTAAATTAGGATGAGAGGGTTACTCACCTTGTGCAATAACTGAGGTTCTTCGAGATGTGTCCCCCTGTGAGTGCTCTACTTTAAGTGTTTTAGCACCCTTGTGCTTGTTATCGGAGATTTGTGGTAGCAGTGCCTGGTTGGGTCGCACATGCTCAGTCCCCGTCTCGCGCTGCCTCCAGCAGTTAATTGGCACTGTGCGAGCAACCTCCCCTCTGTTCCTTCTCTACTGCAAAGCATGAGTGTGAAACTGTGAAGTAGAGGGGCAGAGGGAGGGTAGTGGAGCACCCATGGGGACACACATCTCGAAGAACCTCAGTTACTGCACAAGGTGAGTAACTCTCTCTTCTTCGAGTGATGTCCCTGTGGGTGCTCAACTTTAGTTGACTTCAGAGCAGTGCCCTCCAATGGAAGGGAGGGGCTTTGGAGTTGACGTTGTGACAGAGGATAATACGGTGAGTCCAAATAATGCATCAGATGTTGCAGGCTGCTCTAATACGTAGTGCTACATAAATGTATGGGTAGAGGCCCATGTCACAGGTCTACATAGGCCGGAATGGGAACACTGTTCAGAAAAGCTATTAAAGTTGACATTGCCCTGGTGAAACGCATGTGAATCCCCATAGGGGGTTGCAGGTCCTGTGGCTGGTAACACAGTTTGATGCATTCTGAAATCCATTTGGAGAGCCTCTGTTTGGATATGGCATCTCCTTTTGATTGTTCCATGATTGAAACGAATAATTTTGGGACTTGCGGAATGACCTTGTTCTATCTGTGTAAAAAGCCAGGGCCTTGTGAACATTAAGGATGTGAAGTGTGCATTCTTGCCTATCCTTATGTGGCTGAGGATAGAACATGGGTAAGTAGATGGGTCGGTTGAGGTGGAATGAGGCAGCAACCTTAGGTAAGAACTTGGGATGCGGTCTGAGAGTGATTTTGTCTTCGGAAAATACTGTGTAGGGTGAATCAGCTATGAGGGCCCCTAGTTCCCCCACTCGTCTTGCAGATGTAATGGCGACTAGAAAGGCCACCTTCATTGACAGATGGAGAAGTGAGCAAGTGGCTAGTGGCTCAAATTGGGTATCTGGTGATGCCCCAGAGAACTAAGTTGAGGTCCCATAGCGGCGTGGAAGTGTTGAGGCTTTTCAGAAAATGTTTGGTGGTATCTGATGGTGGAAAGCTGCTATGGCTGAGAGATGTACCCTGATTGAGCTAATAGATAGGTCTGATCTCTTAAGTTCATGCAGGTAATCCAGAATCAACGGTAAGGGGGCAGATACCGATGTGGTCTGCTTCGTGTGACACCAGGAGTCAAAGTGTCTCCATTTGTGTAGGTATGTGCAGCAGGTAGTCGGTCAGTGACTATTTAATAAAATGTTCTGTACTTCTTTGGAGCATGTCATTTCAGGTCCCTGGAGCCATGGAGCAACCACGTTTTGAGATGGAGTGTCTCCAGGGTCGGGTGCAGAGTTCATCCCGAGTCCTGGGACAGGAGACAAGGCAGGAGAGGAAGAGTTTGAGGTCTGCACACTGACATTCTGAGAGTGTAGAGGAACGATGTTTGACAAGGCCATGCAGGGATTATAGGTATTACTGTGGTCTTGTCTGCTTTGATCTTGTGAGGCACTCACGCCATAAAGGGAATGGAGGTGCAGGGGAGGAGGCATATAGGTGGGGAGCATCCTCCATTTGATAAGAAACGCATCTCCCAAGGAGTGATGGCCCATGCCGGCCCTGGAGCAAAACAACGGGCATTTGGTGTTGTACTCCATTGCAAAGAGGTCTATTGTGGGGAATCCCCATTGTTTGACTATGTTGTGGAGAACCCTGGTGTCAAGTTCCCACTTGTGATCCTGAGAAAAGTTCCTGCTGAGTGCACCTGCCATAGTGTTTTGACAT
The DNA here is from genome assembly GCF_002925995.2 of Terrapene triunguis. Classification (NCBI taxonomy): domain Eukaryota; kingdom Metazoa; phylum Chordata; order Testudines; family Emydidae; genus Terrapene; species Terrapene triunguis. The sequence continues at coordinate 172,878 of NW_020664497.1, read as the reverse complement.
CCGGGCAGGTAAGCTGCTATAATATGGATATTGTGCTGGATGCACCAGTGCCAAAGTCGCATGGCCTCTGCACACAGGGAATGTGAATGTGAACCCTCCTTGTCTGTTTATGTAGAACATGCATGCCAAATTGTCCATGAGTATTTGTATGGTCTTGTTTCTGATCATGGGTAGGAAGGTGGGGCATGCATTGCGAACAACTCTGAGTTCTAGCAGATTTATGTGAGGGCGGGCTTCTGTTTGGGACCAACGACCTTGAGCAGAATGTGAATTCAGATGTGCTCCCCAACCTATGAGGGACGCATCCGTCATAATAGTCAATGTAGGAGGGGCTTGGGTGAAAGGTACTCTCAGGCATATGTTGTGTGGTTGTGTCCACCAAGATAGAGAGTCTTTTACTTTGCTTGGCATTGTGAGGCGTTTGTTTATACTGTGTCTTCATGAGCAATAAGTTGTACGGAGCCAAGCTTGTAGGGTTCGCATATGTTGCATATGTCGCGTGTTGAGCGATGAAGGTCGATGCGGCCATGTGACCCAGTAATTCCAAACAAGTCCTGGCTGTTACCTGGAGGCTGTTGAGTGATGTGGCAACCAGATTCATTCACTGAGGGTTGACTTTTTTTTTTTTTTTTTTGGGAGACCTAATTGCGGAAAGAGGCCCATTGTTTGTTGGGTAGCCTCCACTGCTGCTGGTCAATTCGCTGCTTATAGTAGGCAATCATCCAGATATGGAAATATCACGATTCCTCTCTTGCAGAGGAGCGCAGCGACTACCGCAAGTACCTTTGAGACTTGGGGAGAAATTGACAGACCGAAGGACAGGACCTTGTATTGGAAATGATCTGGTCCGAGAATGAATCAGAGAAACCTCCGATGTGATGGGTGAATCATTATGTGGAAGTATGCTTCCTGGAGGTCAAGGGCGAGAGCCAGTCCCCTCTTTCTAATGCTGGGATAATGTTGGCCATCATCACCATCTTGAAGTGTTGATTTCTGACGAATTTGTTGAGCCATCAGAGATCAAGAATGGGTCTCCATCCTCCTGTTTATTTTGTGTGTGTGAGGTAGTAATTTGAGCAGAAACTCGTCCCTTTGTATTTTGTTGGTATCAGTTCTACTGCTCCTAGCCGGATGAGATGGGTTACCTCCTGTCGCAATAGATCTTCATGAGAGGGGTCCCTGAAGAGGGAAGGGAAGGGTGGGTGGGTATGGAGTATCCAAATTCAATTATCTCCAGCACCCATCTGTCTGTAGTGATAGATTGCCAGACTGGGTAATAGGGGAGTTAAACGGTTTCCAAATGGCTGGGAGATGGTAGGAGTTTCCAGTGTTGAAAGTTGGGGGGTCTCGGGCCCTCAACCAATGTTGATGAGACGTGGTAGACTGATTTGACAAGTATAGTCTCCTTGGGGGTCATTGTTTCTGGGCTTGTGGCTCGTATTGCCTGTGTGTCTGTGCAAACTGAGTGGACCGGAAGCTCTGTGGGTTATAATACCTTCCTTGTCTTCTCTTTGTCCTAGGAGCATAGATACCCAAGGACTTCAGAGACGCCCTTGAACGGCAGGTCCTCCACTGTTGCTTGCACTTCTTTAGGGAAGCCAGAGAGATGCAGCCAGGACGCCCTCCTCATTACGATCATGGTGTGGATCGTGCTGCTCTATCTGCAGAGTCTAGGGCAGCTTGCAGTGCCGTCCTGGTGATCAGTTGGCCCTCGGAAATGAGTGCACTAAATTGCTTTTTTTTCCCCCCCTCAGGGAGAAATTCAATAAAATTGGATAGTGTGCCATAATTTGTGTGGTTGTATTTGGCTAATGACATATGATTGTTTGCCCCTTTCATTAACAGCATCCACTCCCAGGGAGCTTGGTGTGGGATGTGAAAAAAGAAAAAGTGGTTACCTACCTCTCGTAACTGTTGTTCTTCAAGATGTGTTGCTCATGTCCATTCCAATAGGTGTGTGCGTGCCGTGTGCACGATCGTAGGAAGGTTTTTCCGCTAGCGGTACCCGTCGGTTTGGCTGTAGATACCCCTACAGTGGCGCCTTTATGGCGGTGTATATAGGTCCCTGCCGACCCGCCACCTGCTCAGTTCCTTCTTGCCGGAATACTCCGACAGAGGGGCACCGGGCGGGATTTGGAATGGACATGAGCAACACATCTTGAAGAACAACAGTTACGAGAGGTAGGTAACCATTTTTTCTTCTTCGAGTGATTGCTCATGTGGATTCCAATAGGTGACTTCCAAGCAGTTCCCCCAGAAGGAGGGGTCGGAATTCACCTGGTTGCTGAGTGCAGGACTGCCCTGCCAAAGGCTACATCATCCCTCGCCTGCTGGGTAATGGCGTAGTGTGACGTGAAGGTGTGGATGGAAGACCATGTTGCTGCCTTGCAAATGTCCTGGATAGGAACCTGCGCCAGGAATGCTGCAGACGACGCCTGCACTCTGGTGGAGTGCGCCGTAAGCGGAAGGGCTGGAATTTTAGCCAGGTCGTAGCAAGTCCTGATACAGGACGTGATCCATGATGAAATGCACTGGGACGAGATTGGGAGCCCCCTCAACCTTTCTGTGATTGCAATAAAGAGCTGTGGTGACTTACAAAATGGCTTTGTGCGCTCAATGTAGAATGCTAGGGTACGCCTAACATCCAAGGAATGGAACATGCGCTCCCTGTTACTGGCATGGGGTTTAGGGAAGAACACAGGTAAAAATATGTCTTGGTTCACATGAAACTGGGAGACAACCTTAGGCAGAAACTCAGGATGAGGGCGTAGCTACCCCTTGTCTTTATAAAAGACCGTATATGGTGGTTCGGAAGTCAGCGTGCTCTGAGCTCGGATACCCTTCTGGCCGAGGTCATAGGCGCCGACTCCGTGGGTGCTCCGGAGCTGGAGCACCCACGGGGAAAAATTGGTGGGTGCTCTACACCCACCGGCAGCCAACCTTCCCGCCCCACCCGCCCTCCCCAGCTCACCTCCGCCTCCTCCCCTGAGCACGCTGCGTCCCCGCTTCTCCTCCAGCGCTTGCCACAGTGAAACAGCTGTTTTGTGGCGTAACAAGTTGTGGGAGGGAGGGGGGAAGAGCGGGAACGTGGCGCGCTCAGGGGAGAAGACAGGGAAGAGGCGGGGCCGGGGCGGAAATTTGGGGAAGGAGTCCAGTGGGGCAGGGAGGGGGCGGAGCTGGGGCAGGGACTTTGGGGAAGGGGTTGGAAAGGGGGTAGGGCAGGGCAGGGGAAGAGTCGGAGCGGGGCTGGGGGTTGAGCACCCACCGGCGCCAGGAGGTTATGGCCAGCAGAAAGGCCACTTTCAATGAGAGGTATGACAGAGGGCAGGTTGCCATGGGCTCGAAAGGGGGGGCGCATGAGTGCGGACAGGACAAGGTTGAGGTTCCACTGGGGAACTGGCGGTTGTACCTGGGGATAAAATCTGTCTAAGCCCTTGAGAAACCTTCCTACCATGGGATTATCAAACACTGACCCACCTGCTGCCCCGGGTGAAAGGCCGAGATGGCAGCAAGGTGTACCCTGAGAGATGATATTGCTAACCCTTGCTGCTTAAGGTATAACAGGAGAATTGGAGATAGCTGCGGTTCAGTCCCCCTTTGCCGAGACCAAATGGAAAAACACTTCCACTTTGCCATGTACGTGGTACGAGTGGAGGGTTTCCTATTTCCCAGCAGGACCTCCCTCACTGGGTCCGAACACTGAAGCTCAAGAGGGTTCAGCCATGGAGTTTCCACGCCATGAGGTGGAGGAACTCCAGATTGGGGTGTTGCAGACGGTCCTGTGTGATTAGGGTTGGACAGACAGGAAGCGCCACTGGTCTGTCCACTAAGAGGTTCAACAGCATGGTGAACCAGTGCTGGCGGGGCCACTCTGGCGCTATGAGGATCAAGGAAGCCCTGTCCTGGCGAGTCTTGAGGACTCTGTGTATGAGAGGGAAGGGCAGAAAGGCGCACAGCAGGCGACCCGTCCATGAAAGATGAAAGGCATCCGCGATGGAGCCTGGGCTGTGGTTCAGGAAGGAGCAAAACCGCTGGCACTTCCTGTTGCTCCGTGTCACGAACAGGTCTATGTGGGGAGAGCTCCACTTCTGGAAAATTGAGTATGCAATGTCCAGCCGGAGGGACCATTCATGGCCGTGAAACGAACGGCTAAGGTAGTCGGCTAGCTTGTTCTGTGCCCCCAGAGGGTGCGACGCCTCAAGGTGTATCGAGTGGGTGATGCAAAAATCCCACAGCTCGAGGGATTCCCGGCACAGGGGAGAGGAGTGAGCACCACCCTTTTTGTTTATATAGAACATCGCTGCAGCGTTGTCCCTCAGCACCGACACACATGTGCCCTGCAGGCGGGCCTGGAATGCTTGGCATGCCAGACGAACTGCCCTCAGCTCCCTTACATTGATATGCAGCAATAGTTCTGTGTGGGACCATAGGCCTTGGGTCCTGATATTGCCCAGGTGCGCTCCCCAACAGCATAGAATGGGGTTTGGCAAAGGGTACTCCCGCACAAACAACTTGTGGTTGCAGCCACCAGTGGAGAGACTCGAGGATGCGAGGGGAGAGGATAACTATCGTGTCCAGCGGGTCCCTGCCCGGCCCATGCACCCGCGCCAACTATGCCTGGAGTGGCCGAAGGCGTAACCTGGCATGCTGGATCACATATGTGCAGGCTTCCACATGCCCCAATAGTTTCATGCAATTTCTGGCCATGGTTGTGGGAAACCGGCGAAGGTGCTCGATAATGTCGGTAAATGATTGGAAGCGCAGCTCCGGCAGGAACGCCCTGGCCTGCGTGGATTCCAAGAGAGCCCCTATGAATTCTATTCTCTGCGTCGGGACCAGTGTGGATTTGGGCACGTTCAATATGAGGCCCAGCATGTGGAATGTGGCCCGGGCCAGGGACACATGCTCTGCGGCCCGTGCTTGGGACTCGGCCTTGATAAGCCAGTCTTCTAGGTACAGGAATACTTGCACCTGACGTTTGCGGAGGAAGGCTGCCACGACCGCCATACACTTGGTGAATACCCAGAAGGCCGCCAAGAACACGTACGGGAGCACACTGAACTGATAGTGCTGGCCACTGACTATGAATCTCAGGAATTATCTGTGGGCCAGTATACTAGATATATGGAAGTACGCATCTTTCAAGTCGATGGCGGCGTACCAGACCCCCGGATCCAGGGAAGGAATGATGGTGGCCAAAGAGATCATGTAGAACTTCACCTTCCTTATGAATGTGTTGAGATCTCACAGGTCCAGGATAGGCCAGAGCCCACCTTGGCCTTGGGGATGAGGAAATAGCAGGAGTAGAACCCCTTGACCCCTGAACTCCTGAGGAACCTCCTCTATTGCCCCTAGAGCGAGGAGTGATTGCACCTCCTGCAAGAGGAGTTGCTCGTGAGAAGGGTCCCTGAAAAGGGACGGGGAAGGGGGGTGGGAGGGAACAGAATTGGATAGAACATCCCGCCCCTACCGTGCTGAGGACCCAACGATCTGACATGATCTGGGACCAAGAACGGTAGCAGCGGGAGAGTCGATTCACAAAGGGGGGGTAAGGATCCGAGACTGAAACCGATGCTCCGTCCTTGGGCGCATCTTCAAAAGTTTGGCTTCGGGCCAGGGGGCTGAACCCTGGTCTTGGCCTGAGGAGGACTGTGGCGAGCGCCTCCTATTGTTTCTGCCCCGTCTCCTTGGAGAGTCTCGCCTAGGAGGCCCAGAGTAGAAGCGGGACGGGGGCTGAGGCTTAAAAGCTTTCTCTGAGGTGCTGGGGTGTTGATCCCCAAAGACTTCAAAGTTGCCTGCGAGTCCTTAAGGCTGTGCAGGTGAGAGTCCGTATTTTGGCGAACAGGCCTGCACAGTCAAAGGGGAGGTCCTGTATAGTGTTCTGGATCTCAGGTGGTATCCCTGAGATCTGGAGCCACGCGCTGCGCCTCATTGTGATGGCAGTGGCGATTGTCTTAGCTGCCGAGTCCGCCACGTCCAGTGCGGCCTGGAGGGAGGTTCTAGAGAATACCCTGCCCTCCTCAAGGAGCACGCTAAACTCCTTGCGCGAGTCAGCCGGGAGTAACTCCTGGAACTTTGTCAACGAGCTCCAAGAGTTGAAAGCATAGCAGCTGAGGACCTCTTCCTGGCTGGCCACTCAAAGCTGGAGCCCCCCAGTTGAGTAGACTTTTCGGCCGAAAAGGTCAAGCTTCTTAGCATCCCGTGACTTAGGCGCGGGACCCGGCAGCCCTTGCCACTCTTTGTGGTCTGCCGCATTGACCACCACAGTCCCCGGCTGGGGGTGGGTGATAAGGTGTTTGTACACTTTCTGCGGCACAAAATACCATCTTTCCACCCCTTTAGCAATGGGTGGTATAGAGGCCAGAGTCTGCCAAAGCACCTTAGTGGTGATTTGGATCGTTCTTATGAGGGGCAAGGCCACCCTAGAAGGACCCTCAAGGGGTAAGGATGTCCACCATTGGGTCAGACTCCTCCATGACCTCCTCTGCCTGGAGATTAAGGTTTAGGGCCACCCTCCTAAGGAGGTCCTGGTGACCCTTGGTGTCCATCACTGACAGGGTGGTGGTGGTGCCCGCCACCGCCTTGTCTGGCGAGGAACAGGAGAAGGCCCGTGGGACAGGGTCTTCCTGCCCTTCCAGCTCTCTGGTGGTTGGGTCAGGTACTTCGGAGTCTCCCATGACTGGAAGCGGCTCTAGTGTCACTGATGGCGCTGGATCGGGTGCTGTGCCTGAGCATGACAGCCGACAGTCCCTGTCTCGTATGGAGTCCTCAGGAGCCCTGGGGGTGTAGTGAGCCAGCCACGTTGCTGAGGGGGCGGCACAGGATGCAGATGCCACCGATGCCAGCCTGGAACCCTGAGCCTGGTGGTAGGCCTAAGGGGACCAAAAGGGCCATTGGACTGAGCCCTGCCACTGGGATGGCCAGGCGATCACATGTACCAATGATTCCACTGGTCTGTGGTGCTGGGACCAGTAGTGGCTGAGTTGAGAGACTCAGCGTCTGACTCAGACGAGTAGTAGGTGCTCGACCACGGGAGGCGGAGTCGGATGGCACCAGGGAGTGGTACCAGGGAGATGGTGGGCAGCGCCGTAACATCATAGGCTTGCCACGATGATGAACCAGAGGCAGTGCCGCCATTGGTGCTGCAAAAGGTGCTGGAGCCACATATGGTGCCGGGCTAGACTGCAGCCAGTGCCGCCACCGGTGCTGCTGACAGTGCCTGGGCCTGCACCATCATGGCAATGAGGTCTTGCGCTGCCTCACAGGTTGTCCGATGTGGAGGGAAGGTCGAGCTCTTCCGTCAAATCCTCCCAAGTCGGGGAATCCATCAGCACTGGACTCGACGAGCCTCCCGTTGGGGCCGGAGTCAATGGCGCCGGGTCTTGAGGCCCAGACCGTGGGTGTCCTGCCGGAGGACGCACCCCGCTTGAGTCCCCTCGCAGCTTCTTGAAGGAGGAAATGACCCTGTCAGCCTTCTTTTTCTTATGCGGCACCGGGGACTGCGAATGGTGCCGCCTCGTGGCACTGGTCTTACGGGTTGGGGAGCAGCGTCGGTGCTCCTTGGAGGAGTTCTTCCTCGGAACCGGAACATCCCACACTTAGGCCACAGCGCTGCGCACCAAGGATGCCAGTGCCGCTTCCGGTGGAGGGCCAACTGCATCAGGAGGAGCTTCAAACGATAGTCCCACTCTCAGTTCTGGGTCTGAAGCTCCTGCAAATTGGGCACTTATCTGCCTGATGTCCCTTTCCTAAACACTTGAGACAGGCAGCATGCAGATCGCCTGTGGGCATAGGTTTCGCGCACCTCTCGCACACCTTAAACGCCTGCGACCGAGGCATGCCCTGGCGCCTGGGGAAACTAGGACGAGGGGGAAGCCCCCCGAAGTAAGTCCAACTAATCTACAACTAATATAAAATGAACAACTATATGCAACTAAGAAAAGGGCACCACTAGGTAGGCACTTGTGAATGCAAGAGACTGAGCTGCTCCAATGACTGTCACTGGCAGGACTGGAACCAAGAAGCAACTGAGCAGGCAGCGGGTTGGCAGGGACCTATATACACCGCCTTAAAGGCGCCACTGCAGGGGTCTCCACAGCCGACCCGACGGGTACGCTGGGGAAAAACCTTCTGATGACTGTGCACGCGACGCGCGCGCACACCTATTGGAATGCACATGAGCAATCACACGAAGAAGAAACTCTCTTCCCTTTGCAGGGATATAATATTTCCTGTCGGACCTCTTGCAGGTTGGAGCGATTGTTGCAGCGGTCTGCCAGACGTGCTTGACAGGTTCCATGATTGCATCATTCATGGGGGGGAGGGGAAGGAGGCATGATGATATCATCCGGGAAGGAGGAAGAAAAGTGACCACACTAAGATTGTCCATCTGAAATAGGTACTGAAAGCCTGCAGGTCAGGCAGTGTTTAAAGCCCAGTGAACCGGGCATGCCCCTGAGGGGAGTATTTCCCCCTTCCCCATGAGGGGAGAACTAACACTACTCTAACAGTGAAACAAAATACTAGCTTCTACTGAGGGAAAGAAATAAACTTTTTTTTTTTTTGGAAGAAAAAAGAAACATGGAGAAAGTGGGAAGGCAAATTAGCTAGTCAAAGAACTAATGGAAAAGGAGTAAAATACTAAGCTATGAGGCACTGCTGAATGCTCTTATTCAAGCCAAAGGTGGTAAAGGAAGGGGAGTTGGGGGGGTTGGTCACACAGCGTCAGTTAACTGCTTACGGCAGCGTGAGACTGGGACTGCACATGTGCAACCCAACCAGGCACTGCTACCACAAATCTCCGATTACAAGTGGAGGGGCACTCAACCACCTAAAGTGGAGCACCCACAAGGACATCACTTGAAGAAGAACTTACAAATTCTTGAAAAGAGAGAGTGCAAATTTGGGAAGAAGTAGAAGACAGAAAATATGGGATGGAGATAGAGAACACAATGTAGGGAAAGAGATAGGTAAGGAGGCACAGGAATAAGACCAAAAAAAGGGGAAATAGATATTGAAAACAATGCAAGAAAAAAAGATACACAAGTCATCTATCATAGGAAAGAAGAGGAAGAGTAGAGTGGAACCAGGCACAGTATGAAGGTATAAAAAAAGCAAGAGAGAAATAGTAAGTTATGTTATAAAAAATGAATTAAGAAGACAGTTGATTGACAGTGTTACAATTAAGTGAATCACACAGATGTTTTGTTCTTTTAAAATGCAGGGTGCCTGCCCTTGAGACACAGGGCAAGCGGTAGGACTCAAGTATTTTCCATCCTCTTCAGAAGGTTTAGTCCTTGGATTAGAGGTATTGGGTAAATTCTTTTGAAAACTTAGTTTTGTAAATAAATTTTGAAACACAAGATTTAAAGGCTTACCTCCTGTGACACAACGTCGAGCCATTTCCCAAATGATCAAGCCAAAACTGTAGATGTCAGCCATGATATATGGTTGGAAATGATTTTTATTTAGGCTTTCATCTAGGACTTCTGGGGCCATGTAACGTTTTGTTCCCACTCTAGTATTCAAAGGGACATCAACTTCATTCGTATCACTAAATGTAAATAATAAAGGTTAAATGAACTGTGGAGCAGTACAAAGAAACAGATGTCTTGCAAAAAGATGCAATTATTATTGTACGAAGTAAAATTATGAACTATAATTAAATTAACGATCTCTTTCTCAAATCCTCCTTCCAATATTACAGCTTATAATATATTATGCTTCTTTTAGACAGATTAAATAAAAAAAGATTATAAAATACCCAACAGAAAGGTTCATGTGACTGCTTTGCAAAAAAAAAAAAAAAAACTGCACACACGACTAAACAGACAGAAGCAGACAATTCCAAATGTTCAAGACTCAAAATGCATTACTAATATCCACAGTTCTACACATCAATACTCATGCTGAAGTTTTCTTGTGTTCTAGGATTTGATATCCACTTCAAGACATTGGTAAGCCCATGCATTCCACTATAAGCTTTACATGTACAGTTTTTACCCCTATATTAGACCTAAAATACTCTTATTTCTAATAGGAACATTTTGAGCACACTGAGCAGGTTACAATGAGCTTTACAAAAACACAACAAAAAACAACCTATTTCTACAAAATTACCTGCATTTATAATGTTCTATCACCATACTATCCAGACACCCACAAAAACTGTACTAGAAATTACCATGTCAATTCTTGGACAAGGGCTTGCAGTTTCTTTGGCACTAGTATGGGAAAGTGAAATTTTGTGGCTGCTTCAGACATTAGCAATTGTTTTTGTAGTAATTTTTCATATTTTTAAATAATACAGTCAAAACAGTAATTTTGTAGGTAATATATTTTACTATTCAATTCATTTATTTCAACTTGATCTTTGATGCCTTTCAACATACGTGCAAAAGATACCAACTATTAATAGGCTTTGATCATCTACCTGTTAAATTTGACAGCAAGACCCAGGTCAGCAATACAGCAGCTTCCATTTTTCTTTATCAAGATATTTTTACTCTTCAGGTCCCTGTGTGCAATAGCAGGCTTGCCTTGTGTCCCATAAATTTCTGTGTGTAGATGGCACAGACCACATGCAGCAGAATAAGCCAGTTTGAGCAAAGCCCTGTTGTCAAGTGTGGCACATTTCAGGAAGTCATACAAGGATCCATTTTCATGGTAATCTGTAATCAAGTAAAGTTGTGTCCAGGAGCCTGTGCCTTTAATATCAGCTGCTATAAAACCTGTCAAATGCATAAACAGAGTTAGCATTTAGTGTTACATAAAAACCACATAATTCATTACTTGGAACACTTTTCAGGAAATGAAAAAAAACTGCAGACTCATTTTAAAGTAAGACTCAACAGCCCCTTACACACCCATCACTTCTTATTTGGGGACCAGGAGTGCTATAGTTTAGGTTTCAACCTCATGTGATGTCACAATGCTGGTCCTCAAGCAAAAAGAAGAAAAGTCAGGATCTGTTATTTGTAACATTAAAAATAAGCAAGATCCATAGTCTGCATATAATTATAGCATTTTTATTATTATATGCTATGTTACATTCCTCCAGTGATTTCATAAAGGAACTTCTCCACACTCTTCATGAAACAACTATAATTCTTTGAAATACAAGTCCTCCACTACCCATTCAAATTACAAACTGCTTACTTACCAAGTATGTTTTCATGACGCATTAGAACAGTCTGGTAAATCTCAGTTTCTCTGAACCAACTGGCTTCCTCAGTGGTAAAAAATACTTTGACTGCCACTTTTTCGCCTCGCCATTTACCCATCCACACCTCACCATATCGCCCTTTCCCAACTTGCCGCACCATCTGAATCTGTTTGGCAATAGTGCGCTGAACCTAAACAAGGAAAAAGAAAATCAGCAAGTGATTGAAGGCACATTGTCAAGATGGTTGTCAGTCTTCAAACTTTGCTTGCCTTAACAATGGTCCCATTTCAAAGGTCTATTCTAGATTCTTTCCAGCTACTCCTTCTAACTAATCATTGCTGCCTCGATTGGGAGAGTGGATATGTATAAAAATCAATAACTAAAATACTCAGAGAAGAAAATACATTTGATTTTTGTTTAAATTAGACTGAGCTAAATTCTTCTAATTTGTATAGGATTATAGCCACCTGTCTCACTGGATAAGCCCCCAAACCTGTGGGACTGCTGTGGTTTGAACCACTTTCTCACAGGCACCAGCATGTAAAGGCCCAGCGAGCACAAGGTAGCCCTTGAGTCTTTCAGGCCGTGTAATTGCTGTCTGTCTGTTCCGCGAACAGTGCCAGGCCGTCGAAGGGGAAGTCCTGGATGGAGTGCTGAACCTCCACCGACAGGCCCGACGACTGAAACCAGGATGCACGCCTCCTGGAAATGGCTAAAGCCATGGTCCAGGCCGCCGAGTCTGCTGTATTTGAGGCCGCTTGGAGGGCTGCCCTGGCCACAGCTCTGCCCTCATCCAGAATAGCCAGGAACTCTGGCAATGAGTCTGCAAACTTGGGCATGGACTGCCAAATGTTAAAATAACGGCCTGATGGTTGGCAACTCTCAACTGGAGGCTGGCCATAGAATAAATTTTTCTGCCAAAGAGATCAAGTCTCTTTGTCCCCTTATTCTTAAGGGTCAATCCCGGTTGGCCTTGTCTATCGCGCTCATTGGCTGCCAATACCATCAGTGAGCTTGGAGCGGGATATGTATACAGGTATTCAAATTCCTTAGCAGGGATGTAATACTTTCTCTCACCCTACATGGGTGGCAGTGATTTGGGGGTTTGCCAGAAGACCTTGATCAGCTTTATCACTCCCTCATGGATGGACAATGCCACCTTGGAGGGGGCTGCTGCACTTAAAACATCAAACAGGGGGTCAGAGGGTTCTGCCAATTCCTCAGCCTCCAAACCCAGGTTAGATGCCACCCTCTGTATAAGCTCCTGGTGAACCTATGTAGGAAGGTCCTGCTATCGTCTCATCAGGCGAAGAGGATGAGGAGGCAGGTATAGGCAGGTCTGCCAACTCAGTAGCCTCCGCCAGGGGAGCAGGCGGGAGACTGTTGTCAACTGTTCCTCAGATGCCCCTGCGATGGTTGAGGAAACCCCCAGGGGTTCCATAGTTGCCAGGGAGCCAGCCATTGACCTTGGGGCCATGCGGCCACTGGTGGCCCCGATGGGAATGCCAATGCCCCCGGTGGGTGGCCCTGCCCTGCAGGCAGATCCTTCTCTTCACTCTCTGAGCCTGAAGAGGGAGAGACTCGCCAGGGGAACCAGGACGATAGTGATGCCAGCTGTCTGCTCCGTTCCCGTCAGACCTCTCCACTGGTGACCTGTACAGGGAAGGTGGCTCTCTGTGCTGCACCTCCTGTGACTGGCAGCGGCATTCAGCGGAATGGTAACAGTACCACAGTGATCGATGCCTCATGCTTTGAGAGCGATGCAGCTCTGTGGACTGGGAGTGAGAGGATCGAGGTCTTAGCTCAGGAGATCATTCAAGTACCCATGGGGATCCATAGCGGCAAATTAGAGACCAGTGACAGGATTCCAGGGACCAGCATCTTGACTCTCCAGAGTGGTGCCGCAAGTTTGAAGATCGATTCGGCCGCTCCGGGGACTGGTGCTGGGACTCTGGGGACTGGCGATGCGCCTCCACAGGTCTGCGCCAGACAGCCAGTGATCGGTGCCAGGATCCTGGGGAACACTGCCTAGAGTCCAGGGAACGATGCTGGGAACTCTGACAGGTAAGCTGACCCATACCCAGGGGCTGGTGGCACTGCTCAGGTGAGCGTTGGCGGGGCACCCCCTGCCTTGGGGAGCAGTGCTGCACCGATGGGGACTGCTGGAGAAGTCCCAGAGTGGATTTACCCCTTGAATGGGGAACCTCACTAACCGACGTAAACGAAACCGGCAGGGACAATGTGGCCTGAAAGGCCTCCAGTGTGGATGGCACCGCTAGGTGCCAAGTGCCTCTGCCACTTCCCGGGGTGGTGGGCAGGTCTCTAAGGGGGCTCAACAGCCCAAGAGATGCTGGAGACTGGCCACTGTCTGAAGGGGAGGAGCTGCCCCGTGCAGGTCTTTGCTCTCTCCCAGCTCTCTCCTTCTCTTTATGGGATGTAGGAGAATGCCCTCTCCTGGCCTTTCTTTGCTTTTCAACTGGTACTTGGGATGGGATCCGTGCTGGTCGGAGGCCAGTGCCGGCGGCGCACTTCACACCGATGCTGCGGTGCTTGGAGCAGAGTCCGATATAGCTGGCTCTGAGGCAGGTACGAGGGCCAACTCCATAAGGAGTGCTCTAAGTCAAATGCCATGCTCCTTTTTGGTCGCAGCTTGAAACTTTTACAAATGCAGCACTTGTCGCTCACGCGTCTCTCCCCCAAACAATTCAGACAACTTTGATGGGGATCACTGACTGGCATAATTGTTTTGCAGCAGTCACAAGGCTTGAAGCCCGGGGATCGGGGCATGCCCCATCCCTAGGCTAAGTCCAGTAGGGGACTAACTATTTCTAACTTATGCACGAAGGGGACTAATAAACTATACAAACTTTCTAAGAACTATATACAAGAGATTCACAACTAGACACAGGTGAGAAGGAAAGTTTCCTGAGGCAAGGAGATGTTCCAGCACTGTCATTGGAGATAAGAAGGAACTGAGGGAGGGGGAGCTGGCGGCGCCCCTTATACCAGCGCATATGCGTGCCGCTCCAGAGGGCGCCAGAGCCAGTCCCCTACGGATACCACTGGGGGAAAATCTTCTGGCACCAGTGCATGTGGTGAGCACACACACCAACAATGGAATGGACATAAGCAATCACTTGAAGAAGAACTATCTGTCTTGGATGGTTTAGATACAACAAATCCTGCAACGTTGCAGGGGTTAAACTAGATAACCCTTGTGGTCCCTTATTAGCCTATCATTCTATTGGGGTGGTCAAACTTACTGACCCTCCAAGCCACACAGGACTATCTTCAGAAGTTCAAGAGTCAAGGTGCGCCTGCCAGGGCTTCAGCCCAATGAGAGGCGGGTTGGTGGGGCTTGGGGTTTCAGCCCCACAGGGAAAGGGGTCTCAGGGCTTCAGCCATGCGGGAGGCACCTGCCGGGGCTTCAGCCCCATTCCTGCTAAAGCTCCAAGTCCTGGTAGGCATGCCCCATGGGGTTGAAGCCCAAAGACACCCCTGTCTGCTGAGCAGAAGCCCCAAGCCCCACCACCCTGCTGCAGGGCAAAAGCCCCAAGCTTCCCCCCTCCCAGCCAGTCCGGTAGGCGGAGAATGGGAGGGCTGGGGAGGGGGCTATGCAAGTCATACTTTAACTGTAAAAGGGCCGCATGCGGCTCACAAGCCACGTTTGGCCATCCCGGATTTCTATGATAGTGACCCATCCTTTTTCCGCATAAGAAGGACTGGTGCTCCTGCTGGAGAGATGGGTTGCTGAATGAAGCCCTTTGAAAGATTTTCCTGGCTATACCTTTGTAGTGCCTTGAGCTCTGGTTCAGAAATGGTGTATATGCAACTTTAGGACACCTCTGCCCCGAGTTGTAGGTCTATTGGACACTCATAGTCCCCACTGTGGGGGCAGTGAATCTGTGTTTTTCCTTTCAAACATATCCAGGTAGTCCTAGTATTTGTAGTCTGGTCTAGATCTGCCCCTTTCTGGTTAGCCCGCCGCTGTCCAGGGTCTCACTTTCAAGAGTCTTATCCGATGCTGGGGCCTAGGGCTTGGGTATTCTGGGGCCTGGTGAATTTAATGGAGGAAAACTTTCTGGCAATATTTGGAGGAGAAGCTTATGTTCCTCCACCACCGGGAAATACAAGGGTCATGCTGCCCCAACAAAAGAATGCCAAGAATTACTGAAAAGAATGGAGAGTGGGGATCACATTTAAACATATTATTTCCCAGTGCCACTCCACTATGGCCTGTAAGGGGACGGTCTCATGGATCACCGGTCCTGATGATAGGAGCAGCCCATAAATCATCTCCACCAGGTCTGGTGTAGATTTTGTCTGGAAAGGGATCTGGAGTGTTTGGGGTGCCTTAAGGTCTATACAGTTGGCAGCAACTCCAAAGTGTCAGTTGCAGGGGAATCCATCTCACCAATTCCAAGCCTCCCAGTTACAGTGGCAACTGGAAATGCAGGGAAATGCCATGGTTCCTGGGTCAGGTTCTACTCAAGGGTTTCAGGGTGATTCCAGAGCATAGAGCTCTGGTGATGCCGAGGCTGTATCCCCCTACCAGGCCTGGACTGGTCCATTTCCCAAGCAGGACAGTAGGCAAGGGTGTGACCTGGCATCCCACAGTAAAAACAGAGATTCAACTGCCATTGATGTTCTTTCTCCTCTGGGGTCAAGGATCAGTGACCCAGGTCGACCTGCATGAGTTCAGGACTCAGTTCTACAGATTTTTGCACACCAGATAGATGTGGGGGCATCAGGCAGTCCCTTCTTTCCTCCTTCCACTTCCACAGCCGAGAGCAGATGCACAAGACAAGGTCAATAAGGGCCTCTAGGCAGGTGGGGTTTTCAACGTGGGCTAGATCATCTTTTACCACTTCATTGAGTCCTCACTGGAACTGGTGTAAACCAGGCTGCCTCATACCATTCAACATCAGCAGAAAGCCATCTGAAGTAAGTGGTGTATGTGGTGGCCAGCTCTTGCCTCTGACAAACCTTCCGGGGGTGGGGGGGGCAGTATCTGCAGAGCAGACGTGATATGGGTCATCAACAATGGTCATCAAACACTGTGCCAGTGAAAAGGCTCACTGTGGGATAAGTTTGGAGGTAGAGCAGGAAGAGCAGCGGAGTATAGCTGCTTGCTAGCTGCTTTCATAAGGTCTGTGCTTTGGCAGCAAGCTGCTTCACCTGGGCTTAGTGACTGTGCCCACTGCTCATGCAAGGTCTGTGCCTTGGTTACAAACTGTGTAGTTTGGGTCTGTGGCACAAGATTCTCTACCTGCATACAGGTGACTTGGTCCTGCAGGTCTCGGACCCTCAGGGAACCTCTGGTCAGAGGGGGGCCCACACCGTTCATCTTGTAAGGGATTGGATGTGGTATGGGGGGCAAAAAGGGTCTAAAAACAGTCAGGGCCATGGGCGGCCTGTGTGCACAGGTCAGTTACCAAGCTGCAGTCAGGAGACAAATAGTGGAGCTGGGGCCACGCAGGGCTGGGATGCCAGAAGCCATAGTCAGGCATTGAGTTGTAGACAGGAGGCAAGTAGTAGAATCGGGATTAAGCAAGAGTCAGGAGCCAGAGTCTGGGGTTCACAGCAAGGCAAGGTCTGAGTGGAAATAATGAAGAAACAATGCATTGTTACTCAGACAGCTCCCTGTGATGGCTTTCTGGTATATATACCAGCACTGGCCAATCGGTGGGCAGCCACTCAGGCCCCACTGTACAGTACTTCCTGCATTGTCTAGCTTCACAGGATCCCCCAGCAGAAACCCGGTCTGAGCTTCCAGTGGCGATGTTGAAGTGTTAGTGGTCTGGAATCCCATGGTGCCAGGTTCTAGTCTTGCAGGTTCTTACACAGAGTTGGAGGAGCAACAGGTAAAGTCTATCAAACAGTGTCACGTTCACTGACTCCTGCCGTGATCTGCCTCTCATCAGCCAGTGATCCAGGCAGGGAGAGACATGAAAGCCTTGCATTCTCAGGTGGGCCAGTGCTGTAGAGGGCCCGAGCAGCTTTATCTTGTACAGGTAATGATATAGTCCCACTTTGAATTTTGAGTACTTCCTGCAGGCTAGGTGGATAGATATATGGAGGTACACACCTTGTAATTTGAAAGCCACAAACCATGCTTGAGCCTGAAGAAATGGAACAACAGAGGCAAGTGATACCATCCTGAATCTGAGGCGGTGTGTGTAGCTGTTCAGTCTCTTCAGGTTTAAAATAGGATGAAGACCCTTCTTCCTTGGCATAATGAAATATCATGGCTAGAAGCCTCTTTCCCTATACTCTTGAGACTCCTCTATGGATCTTAGGCATGTCTACACTACTAGCTAAATCGGCACTGCTGCGATCGATGCAGCAGTGTAGATTTAGCAGGTCTGGTGAAGACATGCTAAATCGATGGAGAGCACTCTCCCATCAATTTGTGTACTCCACCTCTCCGAGAAGTGTAAAGGAAGTTGGCGGGAGACCATCTCCCATCAACATAGCGCAGTGTAAACACTGTGGTGAGTGGATCTAGCTACGTCGACTTCAGTTACATTATTCACATAACTGAAGTAGTGTAACTTAGATCGATTTACCATGGTAGTATAGACCAGCCCTTCAATGAAGGAATGAGGCCATTTCTCTTTGTAAAAGACTCTCGTGTGAAGGATCCCTGGAGAGGGACAGGGAAGGACAGTGGGTGGGCAGAAGGTGTGAAAATAAAGGGGCTAGCCAAGGGCTACTATATCCAAGACTGAAGACTGGCTCCTGATCTGTTCCTATGTGGCTCCTGACTTTCCCGTCAAATCTACTGTTTGGATGATGGGACAGAGTGTGTGACAGAGGAGGCAGATGACTGGAGTCTCCTTGAGTATCACAATTGTTTCCATGATAGGTACTCTGGCTGTCTGCCCTGAAAATATGGGTGAGCCTACTGTGTTGAGAGGGGCCCTTGAATCCTTCAAGAAGCACAGTGCTTCCTGAGTTCTTTTGTTGAAGAGGTCCATACCATTGAAAAAAGAGATCTTGTATGCTGTCCTCAACTTCCCCATGGCAGATGCTAACAGCCTCATGGTTACAGCCATGGTCATCAAACTTAAGGCCGTGCTGGAGGTATCCCAGGCTGCCTCTAGGGCTGTACTGGTAAACATTTGACCTTCTTTGAGATCCATATATGCTCCAGAGTCCTGCAGTACTTTCACCAAGAAGGGAACCAACCCTTTCCCACTTCAGGAAATTGTATCTGGTGAAAGTCCGGTAGTTGGCCACATGGAGTTACACTAAAGTGGACGAGTAGGCTTTGTACCTGAATATCCTTGTTCTTGGGCGTGCCTTTTGTTGATTTTGATTTTTCCTGAATTACTGCAACTACCAATGATCCTGGGTTTGGATGGGAATAAAAGTATTTGAATTTTTTAGAGGTACCTGACAGTCCCACAGTTCACCTGTTCTAACATGGACTGGGTGGTAGCAAGGGTTTGCCAGAGACCCTTGGCTAGCTATCGCATGCCCTCATTTATGGGGAGAACAATTCTTGCCAGATCTGATGGAGTCAAAATGTCAAAGAGTTGACAGGATTTCTCTTGTATGACTGTCATTTTTATATCTGGGGTCTCCACCAAAGGAGCTCGGAGATGCTGTAAAGCTTTAAAGTCATCAACTGTCAAGGCAGGAGCTGGTATGACTGCATCAGGTGAAGATGACTACTCTTTAGGAGGAGATTGAGGATTCCTGGTATTGTACAGCTCCTGGGTACTGGGTCAGGCTCTAGTACCAGTAAGGCTAAGGTGGCATGGCGTAAGGGTACTGGGGCCCATTTATAGCTGGTTAGCCCAATGCCACCCATGTATCTTTTGTGGTGTTGTGCCTTGTGAGATGGATCTCTGGTAGCAGCTCTAGGTTTACTCTCAGGAAGTAGAGAAGAGGCATTGCTGCTCAACATGAAGGAGAAATCTGGAAATGGAGAAGAAGAGAAATACTCTTCAAATGGGGGTGCAATGGGGTAATGTCAACATAATGATGTCCCCAGAGAGGATCCTGACTGCTCTGTAAGGGCAGGTCTTAGTCCTGAAATTGACGCAGGTGCCAGTTTACTCCGTGCTACTCCCTTAGCAGAGGACTTAGACACTGTCCATGGACGACTGATGTCTCATCACATCTCCCTGAGCAATACTTCTCAGTGTTTGATCTCCACTTGGCCCTGCCTTTTGGTCACGCTCGTGTGTTGGTGAACTGGTGTGAACATTATTTGTGCCAGAGGCATTGTTGCCAAGCATGTTGCTACTAGTGCCAAAACAGTTGTTTGTTCTGGTGTAGCAGCAGCTGGTGCCAAAGGTTTCAATGCTGGGGCAACAGGTGTCCATTTTCATGGATTTTTTTTCTTTTGCTGCTGGCCACCGGGGTGTGGTGCTTCCTCGGATGGCACCCACTAAAGACATCTTCTTTGGAGGAGGAAGTCTTGTCTGGATCTGAGGTGATGCTCATTAATTGCCTGAGTAGGTGTAGTTTCAGCCGTGCGTCCTTCTACTTTTGAGTCCTTGAGAAGGACGACACACATGCTAAATACTAATCAGTGATGGGACTCCTCTTGAGACAGGAAAGGCTGCTGTTATGCTCATCAACCACGGCAATGAGTCCATTGCAGGTTGGGCAGGGTTTAAACCCTGTGGGTTTAGAGTCTGCCATGGCGGTTGGCATGAGGCATCTTGCCCCACTGTACAGGAGGGGATGTAGGTTTGTTCTTTTTGTTTTGTTTTTAGGAACATTCAAATTAAAAAATAAATGAAGATGAGTGTGAAGATAGATTTCTTCATATAACCAGTCAAGGTGATTAGTTTGAAGATCACAAAAAAAAGCGGGTTCTGTCTTGCTGCAACAGGTGGTAAGAGGGAACTGATGGAGGGCTGCAGCAACCCCGCCCTCTATACCCTCGCAGGGAACATGAGGCGGCACAGGGTGCATGTGCAGCCTGGATGGACATGGCTATTAAAAAAAAATCATCTAACCTCACACGCACAGGGCACGTGCAAACCTACAGTGGGATCCACACTGACACATACTCATAGAAAGAGAAGATCTATGAAGTTAGCTGCTTGAAGTGCATGGAGACTTTTAAAAAAACCTGAGGGTAATTCTGGAGTTGGATCCTAAAACAAATGAGGAGCTACTGGGATTTGTGAATGGGGTGATGTTATGTGTATATGGGAGAAAGCAGGCAGGAGCTTTCTGCTGGAAAGCTGGGATATCGGCAATATAGAGTGAATAAAATGCAAAGACCAAGGTTTTCAGAGGTGAAGTTGAGTGAAATGCATATATGGTCACTGTAGTGATGACTAGGGCCCTACCAAATTCTTGGCCATGAAAAACTTGCCATGGATCGTGAAATCTGGTCTTTTTTATGCTTTTACCCTATATTACACAGATTTCACAGGTGAGACCAGCATTTCTCAAATTAGGGGCCCTGACCCAAAAGGAAGTTTCAGGGGGATTGCAAGGTTATTTTGGTGGAGGGGTGGGGGGAGTGTCACTTTATTGCCACCCCTATTTCTGCGCTGCCTCGGACAGTGGTGGCTGTTGGCTGGGCGACCAGCTCTGAAGGCAATGCAGAAGTAAGGGTGGCAATACCATACCATGCCAACCTTACTTCTGCGCTGCTGCTGGTGGCAGCTCTGCCTTCAGAGCTGGGCTCCTGGCCAGCAGCCATCGCTTTCCAGCTACCCAGCTCTGAGGGCTGTGCCGCCATCAGCAGCAGCGTAGAAGTAAGGGTAGCATTACTGCAACACCCCCGAAAATAACCTTGCAACCTCACCCCCAACTTCTTTTTTGGGTCAGGACCCCTACAATTACAACACCATGAAATTTCAGATTTAAGTAGCTGAAATCATGAAATTTATAATTTTTAAATTCCTATGACTGTGAAATTGACCCAAATGGACCGTGAATTTGGTAGGGCCCTAGTGATGACACATGGATTTACAAAGTCGTATCAGAACAAAGATACATCAGAGTCACCGATAAAACAAATGTTACAGGCATCACAGAAAAATGGGAGGATGGAGGACTGGTATATTGAATTAGTCAAAGATGTAAGTTTTGAAAGATTAATTTATAAACCACAAACTTAACTAACAGAGTACAATGTAGTTGTGGGAATTTCTTTGAGTGCATTAGTAATACAAATGTCAATCTTATCTATGCAAGACAACATGTTTAAAACATTAAAAATAGTTTCTTAACTGTATATTCTTCACTATTCCACACAAGAGTGAAAAAGTGAAATGGACTCAGATTTATTTTCTTTATCTTCGTCATGTATTATAATTCTAATAGGTAACTGTATCAGGGGGTTAAAAATGTATATTTGTATACGTTTCTTAATTGTAAGAATATGCGAATGTGGATTTTTAATATACTTCAAGAATAAAAATATGTTTAAATGTAGTTTTACCATTTTGGCATTCAGGAGAGCAGTAAAGTAAATCTAAGACTTTGGCTTACCAACAGAGGTAGTCCTGATCCACTGCCAGAACTCTGTGACTGGTCAATAAGATCCTTTAATGACTCCCCGACTGGAATAAATGCTTCATCTTGCTCCAGATCACGATTATAACAACGTCTTTTTGCTACCCATCTACAGTAATGTCTGCAAAAGAAAAAAAAGACACATTAATACTTTTAAATATAATGTTACAGTTTATTAAACATCTTGATCTATGAAAAGAAAAAAGCTAAATTTATGTTTTTAAAAACAAGCAATATTTATTACACGGTCATGTCATTTTTAGATGACAGATTGAAGAATATTTAAATTGTGTACAAGAGACACTTGAAAATGTTATATGACCACTTGATAAATTGTAAATCAGTATGTCTACATGAGTCTCAAGTCAACATTTCCATCTGGGCTATATTAACTTCAGTTAGAGCAAATTAGGACTTTCTATCAATATTTGCAGTATTTTTGCCAATAGGATTACAGAATACAAGTGAACTCAGTTCATCTGAGTAATGGTTGAGATATCTTTTGGTCAGTGATGCTGGAGCTAAGAGCTGCAAATGACTGTTCTGTAGCAACTGTTTAAAAATGCCTATAATTTTTCTCCTATTTTTCTTCTTTTTTTCTTTCCAACAAAACAAATATAACAAAAATCGCAAACAGGAAAGCAGAGATTTATTTTATATGCAATTATAATGAAGCCATGATTTTTTATATTAAACTTCTCTGCTATGTCAATGCCTTCAATTATGACAACTTGGCTAATGATCTAAACCCCAGCTGTCACACAATAAACATTGTTCCTGGAAGCACCCACATTGAATATGAGGATTACAGTCTGTTTTTGTTCTGTTCTATTCTGCTCTTTGCTGCTTCCACTCCTGGAACTCATAAATGAAAGGAAAGTGTCCTAAGTACTTAAGATTTTGTCTATTTCGCTAACTTCCAAATGGGCAAAACAACAGAGAAACTGAGTGAAGCGACTTGCAACCCAGACTCCATTAGGTCCTATTACCACAGTATTATTAAAATCCCTGATTTGTCCCCAAGAGAATTTCTAGGCCAAGGGCACAGAGGAAGCACTATAAGCTCTAATTTCTATTCAGGTTCCAAGAGCACATGCACCATTGTGGTGCCTGAGCACATCCTGAGCAACTCCTCTAGAGAAAAATAGGGAGGGTGAAATCTACTTTAAAAATTCATGTACAAACAGCTTTGTAAAGTTAGAGTTAAGGTTACTGCCCTACAACCAGGCTTTCCACTCCCTACATGCTCCCAGAACATAGGGCTTCAAGATCCAAAATAACTGTCTGAAAAACAGAAAATGCTCAGTTAAGATCTCCCCACACATTCCTCCCCTCCCCCGCAACACCTTCAAAATGTTTGTGTTCTGGGGGAACTATATTATTGGTTTAAATTTATGGTTTAGAGTAAAGAATATTAGGGTCAACCGTGCATCCCTGTGCAGTGGGAAAACAGAGAATGACAAGTGACAAAAATGCAGAATGCTTTGTTTTCAATTCAGACTATGCAGGACAAATATAGCTATTTTTTTTAAAAAAGTAGAAAAACTGTAGAAAGTTTTATTCCTGTGGCTTATTTGAATCTTTAATATGTTCCTAGGACAGAATAATGCAGAAGATAAAACTCAGAAGTAGCACAAAAATAAAAACAGCAGTGGCTGAATATCCAACTGGGCAAATGCGCTAACATATTGGTGCCACAGGACCCTCTGTTGCTTTTTACAGTTTCAGACTAACACGGCTACCCCTCTGATACTTAACATATTCTTGTTTATGGAATTTTATAGTGCCAAAATAATACCTTGTTTTGAAAACCTGTACAGTTTTCACACATGGCTGGAATAAAACATCAAATTCTATGCAATTCCATACAACATGTTAATGTCCACATTTTTACCTAACACTATAAACTACTGTCCATAAAGATGTAAAGTTACATTTAGCTGGTTTCCTCTTGGATCTATTTAAAAAAAAAAATCTCTCTAACTAAACACATCTCTAGAGTAAGTCATTGTGTATATCATCATATAGGAAAAAATACTAGTGCGAAAGGAAGTACTTCTCCTTACTTGTAACAAAGGCAGCTAAATAAGATGATCATAACAATGATGCAGACTGCCATACAAATCAGCACTGCCATCCAACGAACGCTGCCATCAAAAAGTCCATCTGTTTAAAAAAATAAAACAGTTACAATACTTATTTCCTAAAAAAGTTGACAGTAGTTAGATTTTAGTATAAATAAAATATTCTATTTATCAGTCACTTTCTCATAGATTATGTATTTTGTAATTGCCAATTTTGTAAACATCTTCCCCATGAAATATTATTTTTCATTTGGAGCTACAGCTACACTCAGCAATATCAGGGATCCTTCCAAAAGGGGCAGCAGGGATAAAGAATTGCAAAGCATCAGATTTTATTCTCTGTAGCAACACTGACAATACTGTGGGTATGCCACACGTTTTTTATACATACTTATATAAAATTCCTTGCTATCTTAATATTGCCTACAATACCGGTGGTAACTCACTCCAATGCTCCTGAAGGCTTTCACTTCCAACAGATACAAAAAGTAATATATACTCCAGCTTAAAAAAAAAACACTCATACCAACGGAAAACCTTACTGGTAACCTCACATATTCTTCTATCAACAACTTTGCACATCTGACTGTCCCACATCCCATGCAATGGGTAAATTACTCTTCCTTAGCACTGCTGAATTTTCTTTAAAGGATTTAATGTATTGTTAGAGTAGGCAAATTTCAGAGGAGACATGAGACTGAAGTACTTCTATCTATCTTCAGTGGTTGTTGAGACAGAATTTGAAGTTCTTGTGGCACTTCTTATAAACAGTGAAGGATAGTTCCAGAATCTTGCCAATATATCCAGTCTCTCCTGTGAGGCTGGCTGATTCACAAAATTGACAATGGGCTATAGAGACTTCCATCTCTAGGTTATTTATTTAAATCTAGTCCAGGTCAATAGCTATCAAATGTTCCCACCTGATGGCTGTTGGGTGGTCTACATATCACAGTTTGGTAGTCTCAGAACAAGTCCTAGTAGTACCATGCCCATACCTCAAGAGCACCCATCACAATCCTTCAGGGCTGTCTTATTAGAGAAGTCAATATTTAATTGAAATTGAACTACGTTCACATCAGTATATTTCAGTTTCCTTTCCCCTGACAGCATAGTGGCCAAAACTTCCACAGTTACTGTCCATGCTATATTTGTTCTGTGAATAAATACAAGAACACAGTTTCCAGAAATGTCTATTCTAGCACCTTTCACAACTCTAAATTCACTAAAATAGAAAATGTAAACAGGATCTACTGTCTAAGGCTATATGCGAGAGATCAGAAACTTAACAGATCATATGATTTTCACAGGACTCTAAGACTCACCTGTTTCCCCAAGCTATTTCAAATGAAAGTAAGGGAGTTAAATAAAGCTAGAGACCAGGGAAAGGTAGGAATGTGATATATTTTAAAGGACTGGAAGGTCCATTTACAATCATAGTCTTGTTGACTTTTTTAACATATATAAGTCTTGTTCTGTGCCTGTAGCACAGACACAGGGTAAGTGCTTTTATAAAAGTGGATACGTAAACCAACAATAATTCCTGTTCCATTTAGTAACACACTACTTCACTAGCTAGATATTGTAGGTTCTCCCCTTTCTCCCTCAGGAGAGTGAAAATTCCAGGGGGAAAATGGGTCAGAAATGCTTACTACAGAAGAGATTAAGGCACACTCCACAGTCACTGCAGGGCCTTATGTACCACTTGGATCCCAGTGCCACTGCTGATCATATGGCAGAAAAGACGGGAGCTGAGAGGACTTTTGGAAGGGAAGGTTTTTTTGTCAAATTCTAGAAGTACAAAACAAAACAAAACCATAGCAGCCAGCTAAGATACAGAGCTATCTGTGAAGTGGAAATGGGTTTGAGCCACAAATGAGGCTCCTGGTATAAAGTCACTATTATACAAAGCTTAGGATAGTTATTAAATATTTATATAATTAAAAGTTGGGGTTCCAGAGGTTGATGAAAGCTGAGAGAACTTGGAGGTGAACACAGTTGCAAAGGCAGACATCATCCAAAAACAAAGTGATTATGGAGTAGGAGACCTTTTGATGAATCCTGTCAATTTTGGCTTTAAAAAATTAGAAAGACCTAGAGGACTGAGAGACTGAAAAGAGTTTGAGCAAAGGGTCTAAGATGGAAAGGAATTTCTGGACTGAAGAAATGAACAAAGATATAATAGTTCAGTTAGGAGCAGAGCAGGAGGAAGAAAATTTACAGTACAGACAGTTGGATGAGGTCCTGAGACTTCTTTCAGAGATAGTCAGCACTGCAAAAGTAGCAGCAGAAGTTATGGAAAAACCTAGGCTGCAGACTGATCATAGGATAAAACAGGGGTGGGCAAACTTTTTGGGCCGAGGGCCACATCTGAGTGGGGAAACTGTAGGCAGGGCTGGGGCAGGGGGTTGGGGTGCAGGAGGGGGTGTGGTGTGCAGGAAGTGGCTCAGGACAAGGGATTGGGGCAGAGGAGGGGTGTGGGGTGCATGAGGGGGCTCAGGGAAAGGGTTTGGGGTGCAGGAGGGGTGCAGCATACAGGAGGGGGCTCAGGGCAGGGGTTGGGGTGCAGGAGGGGTGCGGGGTGCAGCAGAAAGCTCAGGGCAGGGGGCTGGGGTGCAGGAGGGGTGAGGAGTGTACGAGGGGGCTCATGGCAGGGAGTTGGGGTGAAGGCAGGGAGCTTAGGGCAGGGAGTTGGGGGGCGGGGTGCAAGAGGGGTTTGAGCTCCGGCCTGGCGCTGTTTACCTAAAGCGGCTCCGGGGTGGCAGCAGCGCGCACTGGGGCCAGGGCAGGCTCCCTGCCTGCCTACCCTGGCCCCGGCCCTGCGCCGCTCCAGGAAGCGCTGTGGCCCCTGGGGGAGGGGGGGCAGAGGGCTCTGCATGCGCTGCCCTTGCCGCGCCTCCAGGTACCTCCCCCGAAGCTCCCATTGGCCAGGGTTCCTCATTCCCAGCCAATGGGAGCTGCGGGGGGCGGTGCCTGGAGGCAAGGGCAACGCACGTGGAGCCCTCTACCCCCCTGCCCGAGGGCTGTTTCTGAGAGCGGTGCGGGGCCCGTGCTGCCATGGGGGGCAATCCCGCAGGCCGTATCCAAAGCCGTGAGGGACCGTATCCGGCCCGCGGGCCGTAGTCTGCCCACCCCTGGGATAAAATGATGCACCAGGGAAGCAAAGTGTGGAACAAAAGGACAGTGACCACGTAGTCAGAGTAAGGCAGGCAGGTATAAGGAGGCAGCAGATGCTCTGAAAATTCTGAAATGGGTATGAATGAAAGAAAATGGGACATAGAAAATAGGTAATGCAGAAGTTGTTAAAATTAAAATGATGATTGCTGGGCAGAGGAACATCTGAAATGGAGAAGTTTGAAAGAGGAAAATGCCGTGTGAAGGTCAGGTCAAGGGGGAGATGGAGTTGACAAGTGTAGGATTTAGCACAGACCTTCGGACCAAAGGAGGTAATGAGGAAAGAAACTGAGGCAAGGGCAATACTCCAGTCCTACACTTTCTCCTAATATTATATCAATTGGTCAGGAGGAATAAACCCATTCCAGATTAGTCTGTATAAACTGATAAAACAGCAGTTTACCTGTACTACCAAGTGGCGGTAGTGTGGGCTGCAGATCCCGATTGCAGAAATCAGTTCGACAGCATTCAATTGTCCGACGTAGCTGTGCTTTTGGGGAATCCTATAAATGGAGAACAAGAGAAAATAACTCAAAAGTTCTGAAATGGCCAAACAAGAATGATATTACAGATAGTATAGATGTACCGTACTGTAGAGATTACATAGTTAAGACTGAGTTCTGTTTTGCACATAAAACAGGGATTCAACCCTCTTGGTTATGTATGAAAAATATATCACGTATCCGCTCCCAAATTTATGGCATATACTCTGACTACAGAATTAATTTCTGATAATTAACAAGTTAAAATTGATCTTAAAATGGGTTTTAATACATTTAGCATCTATGTCAGTTTTTTCTTTGTCCCAACTGGTATTAGTAATGGAATAATAATTTGAAAGTTTGAAAAGTCTAACTGAAATCTTGTGCATGGCCTCCGGGGGGGAGCAGTCATTGACAGCATAGGGGAAAGAGTCACCCAGCTCTCAGTTCAAGTACCCAGACCTGGTATGGATAACAGAAGCCCTGAGCTGAAACTGCAGGGAAGTCCTGTTAATCTCTGGAGCATGCCCATGCTCAGCCCTGCATATCACACGCACATGTGTATATATATTGTATCCAGTAATTAGCTGCACAATATGAAATTTAATGTAAATATCACATATTTCAAAATAACAGTTGAGTGACAAAGGAATTTTCTTCAGACCCAGTAGAGTATTAACATGGCAGAAGTTAGCTTTTCAAAATTTATATTTAAATTATATATTACACACCACAACTCAAGAGACTAGTGAGTTTGTGTGTCCATTCCAAGACTCTTTAAAGAGTCCTTATTTTCAGAACGTGGTTGCTCAGGAGATTTGGAAAAATCAGGACCCTTTAAAGGTGTCTCAAATTGGACTCCTAGAAATAGAGTGGGGTGACCAACCTGTGGCGCCAGAGCCACATGCGGCTCTTCAGAAGTTAATATGCGGCTCCTTGTATAGGCACTGACTCCGGGGCTGGAGCTAAAGACGCCAAATTTCCAATGTGCTGGGAGGAACTCACTGCTCAACTCCTGGCTCTGCACAGGCCCTGCCCCCACTCCACCCCTTCCCGCCCCCTCCCCTGAGCCTGCCGTGCCCTCGCTCCTCCCCCTCTCCCCGCCAAGCCTCCATGCCACGAAACAGCTGATCGGGAGGTGCAGAGAGGGAGGGGGAGGCGCTGATTGGCAGGGCTGCCGGTGGGCGGGAGGCACTGGGAGTAAGGGGGGGGGGGAGAGAAGAGCTGATGGGGGGGCTGCTGACATATTACTGTGGCTCTTTGGCAATATACATTGGTAAATTCTGGCTCCTTCACAGGCTCAGGTTGGCCACCCTGGAAATAAAGGCTCCCAAAGATACTAGTCACCTTTGAAAATATTGGCCCACAGACTGTTTCCTTTTTCAACCCTGTAGACAAAACAAAATTTTCAGCTCAGCCCTCTTCTCTTCTGCCCCCTTTGAATGTGTGTTTCATGTACTTACTTTGCTGCCAATCCTGAAACAGACAGGATGTGTGTGTGCAGTCAACTGCAGGACTGGGGTCTTGATTTGTCAACAGCATAGCATCATCCACCATAGTAAAGGGCAATATGCAAAGTCCCTACTGTAATGGTTGTGCTCTGCATAGATTTAACTGCTCACAGCTACCCTGCATAATCTCCATCATGTTCCCTTTATGGACAATTTTAAAAATAAATGAACTTGTTTGTACCTTGCACTGAAAATCTGAACCTTCATACTTCATGCAACCTGAAGCAAGGATGGGTTCTCCATGTTCATCTTCTTCAACAATGGCAAAGCAATGCCCGTTAGTTCTGGAAAAACACATCATTCCAGTTCACCAATTGCTGTGCAAAGTTAACTGGCAATCAACCTATTTATGAAAATTAGTATGTGCACCCTACAATGTTTCTTGTCCTAATATAAACTGATCACCAGAGTGTGGGTGAGACTAAAGGAAATGAGGTACACAGAGTTGTTGTTTTTTTGTCTGAACTAAAATCAGAGGATACCAATATGAAGACACTGGTCAAGATACATATTTTTTCAATATAAACCTCAAGTTTAGAAGCTAGTAAAAGGCTCCTAACCTTCACACATGAGGCAAAAAGGTCCCAGGTCAGCATTTCCCATTGGGTAAACATGTCGTTGAGAACTGAATTGTCAATCTCCCAATTCATGATTCACAGAAAAATGTCTGCTCCGGCAGTCCATTAGGGAGTTTTGCAGCCTTGGTAAATATGCTGCTTCTACCTCTCATTGAGGTGGAGTATTGAAGTCGATGGGAGAGCGCTCTCCCATTGACTTAGTGCATCTTTACCAGACCCGCTAAATCAGCGCTGCTGCATCAATGGCAGCGGCACCGATTTAGCACAGTAGTTAAGACAAGCCCCAGAATCTCCTTGAGAGTGGTACCTGCAAAGGAACCAGAAGGTGGTTTGTGGGTAGGAGTTACCAGAAACTCAATCTGCTAGCTGCCATGAATATTCTCTAATACATATTTATCTGTAATTAGCGTCCTCCAGTTTTTGGCAAATTAAATATGGTGGCCTCCAAATATCAGATGAGAGGAATGACGTGACATCAGTAAAGAAACATGGGTTTCGACAGTCCTGTCAAAAGAAAAACTCTTTGCCTGGAGTTAACAGTACAGTGTGGCAGTAGATGTTGCAGAGGCTAGGTTCCTGGTTCTATAAGCCTTCTGTCTCTTGCTTGCGGACTCCTGAGGACATTGGTGGTAAAAATGTTGAGGAGGAATGTAATGGGGTATACAAACCACACACTGGGCAAAAGGGGTTAAGGCACTGCTCTGGGCACAGCTACATCTGTCAGAAATGCTCCAACTGGAAAAGGAGTTAAAAGGCAGAGGAGCAGCTTATTTGGTAGCAGACCAGGGAAGACAGCAGACCAGGGAAGACAGCAGACCTGCAACCTGCAGCTCCAGCAGAGAAGAGCTGAGGGAAAGGCAGAATCTCTCCCCTGCCAAAAGGTTCCTCCCTGAGGGAAGGGAGGACCTGCTACAAAGAATCTGAGAGGGAAGGTTTTTCCCTCTCCCTCTCATATGGCCTCTGAGTTTTGTTAATTCCCCCTTGGACTACCCCCTAGCAAGGGAAAGCCCTAGGACTGATCAGGCCCAGGAGGGTGAGCCATACCACAGGAGGATGCAGTTGCTGCCCAGGAGAGGAAGAGAGCTACCACGCTACACACAACCACCAGAAGGTGCCTTGTGGTGAGAGGACACCCTTCACACCGCCTTAGCCCAGACAGCGACTTTGGGACAATCTCAGGTGGTAATAGGAAGTGGCCCACGGAGAGCAGCCTCTGGCTCTCATACCACTGACAGATCTCAAAGGGCCTTGAACAGAAGCCCAGTGAAGTGGAGAGCCTGGACTCCCCTACCAAGAACACCCCTGAAAGTCACAGGCCTAAGCTCTGACCACTAGGTAATGCTACCCTACCAACCAGTAACAATGGTTGCATCTCAAGGCAAGCAGGTGGGATGGTCAGGTCCTTCCACCAACTGGATGACTCTAGGATCCACTGGGGAACAGAGAGTAATCTGCCTAGCCCATGCTTGCTTGGTTTGTAAACCGTTCAAAGCCATCCCTTTGACCTTGGCGATGTGATCTGGCATCTTGCACTACAAAGATTCAAGCTGATATCCACCCCAGCAATTGAAGACAATCTCTTACTGTTATTTGGGGACTGCCCTGAATCTTTGAAATGAAATTCACTAGTATGGGAAATCTGCCATAAGGGAGATATGCTCTGCCTGTCACTGCACATAGAGGAGCTCCTATGAAGTCTAGACTCTGTAGTGGAGTCAAAGCAGACTTTTCGAGGTTGATTTGAAGGTCCCGACTCTGAAACAGAACACGTTATCTTTAATGATGCCTACACTTCCTGATATGATGTACCCTGATCAACCACTCATCGAGGTATGGGAAAATGATTATAACCAAACAATGTAGCAACTACTGCCAGAATCTTTGAGAATATCCTTAGGGCTGGAGATGGGCCAAAAGAGAGCATCCTGTATTGGTCAAGAAACCTCTTGTGTGAAGGGTGAAGAGTGACATGAAAATATGCATCTTGTAAGTCAAGAGTTGCAAACCAGTCTCCTAACTCTAACGAGAGAATTATTGCTGCAAGGGTCACCATCCTGAATTTCTGCTATTTTACATATCTGTTTAGAAACCTGAAGTCTAAAATTGACCTTTAGCCTCCATTCTTTTTGGGAATCAGGAAGTACTTTGAATAGAATCCCCTTTCCCTGTGCTGTACAGGAACTAAATCCATTGCTCGTAAATGTAGAAGTGAGGCCATCTCTTGCACCAGCTATTGATTGTGAGAGGGGTCCATGAAGAGGGACAGAGAGGGGGAAAGGGTAGGAGGGATAGATTTGAAATGGATAGTGTAACCAGATGTTATGGTTTCCAAAACCCATTTGTCAGATGTTATATTCTCCCATTCAGCCTGAAAATGGGAGAGGTGGCATCTGAAAGGAGAGAGAATGGTAAGATATTGTAGCTGTAAAACCTTGTTGACTGGATGGTTGATACTCTTGACCAAGCCAGAAAAACTATCGCTTGGAGGATGTGGATGGCTGATTAAATGTAGCTGAAGGAGGAATTTTTTTTTTTTGTATCTTGGTCTCTTAGACCAGGGTTCAGATGGTCCATGATACACTGATACGGGATTGGGTATGTGCTTCATGCCATCTGAGATCTACTAAATCCCCTCTTATTTACAGGGGTATAAATCCCTAGGGATTGCAGTGTGGCTCTTGAGTTCAAGCGTGGAGAGATCTATCAGTCTAGTCTGCAGAGAGCTTGCAACCATCAAAATGGAGGTCTTCTACGGTTCTCTGAACCTCTCTTGGGAAGCCCGACAGCTCCAGCGAAGAAGCTGTTCTAATGACCATGGCAGTGCAAAGAGACTATGCTGCAGTATCCGAAGCGTCCAAGGAGGCCCAGAGCAATGTCTTTGCCAGGAGTTAACCATCTTGTGCAATGGCCTTAAACTGGTCAAGATATTCCTCTGATGGGTGCTCAATTAAGGAATAAAATTTGTTGCAATTTAAATAGTCGTATTGGGCCATGAGTGCATGATGGTTTACTATGCTGAACTGAAGCATAGGATTTGAGACCAAAAATTGAGCCTCTTGTGGTCCTTACTGTACAGGGTGGACTTTGAGTTATGTTATCTGCCTCACCAATTTATTTACCTACAAAGACCCAAATTCAGGGTTATCTGTCCATGTAGAAGCTGATAAAAATCACTAACATAACGCATAAATGGGAGCTCTATGCATAGCACTGCTATATGACCTGGCTTTTAAGCAGCACAGGGAATATAACTCCCTCAACACAGGTTTCAACAGGCAGAAAAAAACATCTGTTAACTTTTTAAAAGTACTTGCAATTTAAGTGTATCTACTGAATTAATAGCCTTGGATCTCAAAAGTTTATGCTTTAACAAAAAGACAATTCACATTTAAATTTTACAGATATGCTTGTGCACAGTGGGGATAGAAGGTAGAATCTGTGTATTTTTGAGTATTTTACCATAAACATACTGCTCAAATAGAATGCATAAGTGCTGTTAAATTCTCCAGTAGTAGCAATAGTATATGATAATAGTTCCATATGCACTGGTTATAGACCAGTGAAGGAAAAATGCTGCAAGGATTATATTAAAAACCAACACCAGAGGGCGATAAAAAGCAACAAAATTTCTGATAGTATAAAGGAATTTAAAACCAAAATCATAATCCTTACCTCTAGTTTAGTGTCTTCTAAATTTAAAAAAGTTATAAAACTGAAAGTTGTGTATCATTTGTTCCAAAGATATGAAATTCCCTCAGAGATCTAGATAAACTGTTTCAGATACAAGAGGCTGTAGCTATAAGGACATTTCCCCTATTATTTATATCTTAATACATTTAATAACGCAGTGATGACTAATAATACTTTGCAGCTTCTGTGGAAGGCCCTCAAGGAATTTTACAAACAATGATTTTAACATCACAATTCCTATACAATACAGATGAGGATTATTCTTTCAATTTTAGAAATAAGGAGAGTGAGTCTCAGAGAAGCTAGATGACTTGCCCAATGGGACAAAGAAAGGCTGTGGAAGAGTAAAAAAAATATTACCTAGATTCTCTTGATCATCATATTCCTGGCTGGATTCTTAGTATATGGTGACTTTCTAAAATATGGGAAGCCTGTGACACATTTATAAAAATGGGTATATGCACATTTTAATATCTGTATCAAAATGAAGGGGCAAACTGTATAAAAAAGTAATAATATAAAAATATACATTGTTATGTATCTCTGAAGTGTAATGTAAAATTATTCCAAAATTCCAACTGTATCAAAATGAAGGGGACTATCAAGGGAAAAGGGAGTGAGAGAAGGACCTCAAATGGAGGGGAGGGATAGCTCAGTGGTTTGAGCATTGGCCTGCTAAACCCAGGGTTGTGAGTTCAATCCTTAAGGGGGCCACTTGGGGATCTGGGGAAAAATCAGTATTTGGTCCTGCTAGTGAAAGCAGGGGGCTGGACTTGATGACCTTTCAAGGTCCCTTCCAGTTCTAGAAGATGGGATATCTCCAAATGTCTCTGTTGGTTGGGGAGAGGGTGTTAAGGAGAAGAAACACAGATGGCATAAGGAAGACTGAAATAAAGGACAAGAAAAGAAAGATGGGAAACTGCAAAACAATTTTTAAATCATTACTCAAAACCACCACAAAAACCTAAGTAAGTTCAAGCTACAATTCCATCTTGGGGCTCTGGTGACATGAACAACTACTTAAGCTTTGCTCTTGTGGCTTATCACCACCAGACTTCTTCAGTGCATATAGAGATATATTTTAATAGCTGGGGGGAGCACTGGGCTGATTCTCCAGGCGATTATGCCACTGTGTATATAAACAGAGCAAAGTGAACTTAGGCTGGCTGGAAATAGCTGGTGGAGAATTCTTCCTCTACACAGCTCTACACTAGCAGAAAGCTGGAGAAGGCAGCACTGTCACTTTGTGCCAGACTCCCCACTCAGCATTAGTGGATGGAGGGAACATGGTTTGGTGGTAGGACATGGGTAAGACGAGGAGGGGAGCAACACCTCTGTTACAGCCACTTCCTTCACTGTCATGCCAGTAGTGCGAATTAGGGCTGTTGCTGTTCAGCCTAACTTGCATAAAGGCCAAGTGAACGTGAAAAAAGGAACTACAGCCTGAGATCTGCCAACATCACTTTATTCGACAAGAATCACAGCCATTATTACCAAACATTAACATTCAATATTTATACTTTATATTCTGTTTACTAAAACATTTTCTTCAATTCACCAGATGTGTAATTAATGCAAAAAACTATCTTAATGGAACTTAAACCTATTGAAGTTAAAAGGCTATCTCTGTTCTTCCTCACAAACTCTTCTAGACCTTTGATTCAGCGGTTCTCTTTGGGATTTTTCTCGTTCCAATCTATCCTTATTACTGCTACTGATGCATATGTAATACGAAAAAACTTGAATTTAGTGATTACATAACGGGGTAATATGACATTTTGAGCACTAGTTGTATCAATATACAAGAAAATTTACATGAAACATTACCGAGAGATTTACATTTTGGCCATGTATTACCTATTGTAGCTTCAACTGGATAAGTTTTTTATAATTTTGCCCTAAAGACAGTGTTGTTGGGACAAAAGGACTGGTTGTTACCACTCCCTAAATAGTTCCACTTCTGTGATGGGAGAAATCATGAATGCACACACTATCCTGAGAGCAGTTTTGTATCCCTTTAGGGAAAATTCTATAGAAACAAGTAAATCTAATCAAATAGCTTGACAAAGCTCTAACGATAACATTAGAGAGAGAGAACCAAACTTTCCCAAACTTCTATATCTTGTGCACACTACTTACATGCATGTGTTATTAATAGCATCATCCGGACAATGTCCTGAACAGTAGCACTGTAGAAAAGGTAAGGTGTCCTCTGGAGCCAATGTTACTCCATTTGCCTGTTTCTTCTGGTCAGGATTTGTCTTCATTCCTGTGCCATGGAGCATGCTGTCTAGATTTTGCCCTGTGTAAAAACATAAAAAGATTTTTTCCATATATGCTCTTCTTTTGCAACTAGATGAAGATATTCATCTACAGTGAAATGCAAAGTACTAGCAAATGGTAATACAAATTGGTTTGAGGATTATACAGTACACAGACGAAAGAAAATTTATTTTAATAGGAATTGTGGGTTAGCTCCATATTTCTGAGATAAACTAGTTATTAGTGGAATTCTGAAACATTCTGATCAACCAGCAGATCTCTTATTTATGGTGTGTACATTTTGTGCCATTTACAATCAATGTAAACAGAAGAAGGATACCTTTCACTTGTAAAAACTCAGGTGCAATGGAAGAGTGAAAATATATGAATTCTCTTTCTAAGCAAGCCCTTTTCATTCACATATGTTTTTAGAACCAACGTACTGGCGGCTTGAGAACCACACCAAGACAATTGCTTTGTGGGGGAGCTAAAGGTACTTAACCTGTAAGTTTTTCTTCTCTTTAGTCATTTCACTGGATTTCCACACTTGCGTCTTTATTTTCCAACTGAGAACTCTGCAAGACTAAAATAATCTTTGTTCTCAATCAACTGAAATGCAACTTGCACATCCACAATGCTTAAATATATTGTCAGTGAGCCTAAGTAATGCTCCAAGTAGTCCTCAACTTCTCTGGGCTAAAAAATGACTGAACAATAGTTTTTCCAGGCTCAGGTCACTGGAGTGCCAGTGAGAGTGGAGGTGGTGGCATAAACAGATCGAGCTGACCTCCCACCATCGTGGAGCTACCAGGTCCATTCCCCTAGCAGCTACCTCAGCAGGCATACCTCTTGTACTTCACTGGTTGACAGACTCTCTCTGCTTCCCCTCCACTTCCTGCCCACACCTATGCTACCCAAATTAACGTCCCCATTAGGAAATATCCCTATTCATACAAAGGGGCCAATGTGATCCTTAAATGTATAAACAGGGGATTCTTGAGTAGGAGTAAAGAGGATCTATTACCCCTTTACTTGGTAGTGGTGTGACTGCTACTGGAATACTGTGCTCCGTTCTGGTGCCCACAAATCAAGAAGGACGTTGATAAAATTGGAGAGGCTTCAGAGAAGAGCCAAGAGAATGATTAAAGGATTGAAAAATATTCTTTAGAGCGAAAGACTCAAGGAGCTCAATCTATTTAGTTTAACAAAGAGAAGGCTAAAGGGTAATTGGATCATAGTCTATACCAGAGGGGGCAGGAGGGGTGCGGCGGGGGCTCAGGGCAGGGAGTGCAGGAGATGTGCAGGGTGCGAAAGAGGGCTCAGGGCAGGGAGTTGGGGTGTGGGGTGTAGGGGGGTGGGGGGTATGGCAGGGGGTTGGGATGCAGGGGGGGGCAGGGGGCTCAGGGGGGGGGGTGGGGGGGTGGGGTGCAGGAGGGCTTCGGGCTCTGGCCCGGAGCCACTTACCTAAAGCGGCTCCAGGGTGGCAGCGGCGCACACGGGGGCCAGGGCAGGCTGCCTGACTGCCCTGGCCCCGGCCCTGCGCCGCTCCGTGAAGCAATTGGAACCATGTCCCTGCGGCCCCTGGAGGAGGGGGGACGCAGGGCTCTGTGCGCTGCTTGCCGCTCCTCCAGGTACCTCCCCCGAAGCTCCCATTGGCCACGGTTCCCCGTTCCCGGCCAATGGGAGCTGCAGGGGGGCGGTGCCTGGAAACCAGGGCAACACACGGAGCCCTCTGCTCTCCCCCCGGCCGCAGGGACGTGATGCCAGCCGCTTCAGGGAGCGGCGCAGGGCTCGAGGGGGGCAATCCCGTGGGTGTAGTTTGCCCACCCCTGGCCTGGAGGTAGGCCGGGGGGCGCGCGGGCCGCAGGAAATAGCCCCGCGGGCCGCATGCGGCCCGTGGGCCGCATGTTTGAGACCCCTACTCTATATCTATCTATCTGGGGAACAAATTTGATAACAGGCTCTTCAATCTAGCAGACAAAGATATAACAAGGTCCAAAGTGTAATTAACCAAAGGGTTGGGGAGGATTCTCCATCACTGGCAATTTTAAAATCAAAATTAGATGGTTTTATCAAAGTTATGCTGTTGTTCAAACAGGAATTAAATTCAGGAAAGTTCTACACCCTGTGTTCTACAGGAGATAAGACTAGATGATCACAGTGGTTCTGTCTGGCTTTATAATCTATGAATCTCTCACCCTCTACTAATGTCCATGGCTCACATGTCCTCAGAGGGTGAACTGAGGTTTGCAGACATCACGTCCTGATCCAGTGAATCTTGCACTTTTGCCGTGGAAGTTTGCAACAGTCTTGTGTTGGAAGCTTAGGATGCTGGAAAGGGAGTCCAGCATATATGACTGTGACTGAATCCACCCCCCTGTACTCACACCCTACACAACACTACAATAATCTTTGAACAGCATGTGCTTTGTCAGGTATCATTTGAAAGCTAATACATTGCTGGTCAAAAATATCGTGGTGAAATGTAGGTAGCAACATTATATGTAAATCATGACTGAAGTGTGTTTACCAGACAAGTCTGGGGAGTAGGTAAACCTGTTTCTCAAAGAACAAGCTGACGCCTCTGCTCAGGTGTCATCAAAGCTGATGTGCAATCACCTGTCAAGTAGCCATTCTTATACAAAGAACTGGGGAAGGAACAGATTGAGCTGCATTTTAGCAAACAGCAGCATGGAACCTCTCACCACCAGACTCCTGGTCTCTGACCTCCCAGTGGGAATGAACTTTATCTAGGGGTAACCATCAGGAAAATGTATTTCAAAGATGGACTGAACTATAAAAGTGAGGGGCAAAAACACTCCAAGGTATCTCTCCCTATCCATCTCTCTCTTTTACCTAAGATGACAAAAGCCACAGCCTTTGGACTTTGGGGGCAGATCCTGGCCTGAGAATTTGGTCAGCAATGTTACTGGGAACATGTTAAAGGACTTCATCTTGAACCAATTCTAGTTTCTTAAGTTTTAGTACTAGGAAACATTTTATCTTTATTTCTCTTGTAACCATTTCTGATTTTAATACCTTTTGGAGTGTGTTGGGGTCACCCTGCAAGTGGTAACCAGGGTTGGTGGAAACCAGAATGTGACTGGAGTGTGCTGGGCACGCTGCAATATACACAGATATTCACGGTATGACCCGCATGCTGCCTGGCTGTTTGTGAGGGGTCCAGGTTAGGAGTTACAGCAGCAAAGCAAGGTTGCAAGACAAGGGTGACACCCCCCCCTCACTGGTCTGGATTGCGCCCTGGAATGTCATAATGGCATCTTTAGAAAAATCCAGTTACAACTCAGTGGACAGAAATATGTCTTCTCAAAAAGCAGTATGACTTTTACTAAACTGTACACATTTATTTTGTCTTCAAATGTCAGTCCTGAACAGAAAAGTCCGTTAAAAGGGCCTATTTCACAGATTGATATGATTCCCTGTCAAATCCACCAAGACCTAACTTTATAGTAATAAGGACATCGTTCTAACATTATATTTCATCCTCTTAAAACAGTATGCTAGATTAGTCCTTATACTTTACACAGCCACATGCGAGATGAAATACTTGTGAAACTTGATCTCATTTCTCTCATCACACAGACTTGCAGACTTCACCACCAGATTAGTATAGCATACTGAGTGTATTTTCCAGCTGCAACTATTTACTTTCAAGTAAGTAAAGAAACTGTGTTTAGTTCAGACCTTACTAATAAAAAACAAACCCCGAAAACAATGGCAAAAAGTTACAGCAAAACTTCCCATGTCTTACATTATAATATTAATATTCAACTAGTCTCACCAATGTTCTTATGTTAGAAATATTTCAAATAAACACATGACTAAGAAAGGTGCTTGTAAATATAAATGAAAGTTATGCTCAAGGCTCAGTGTGCTATGCAGCATGTTAGACTTAAGTGTGCACCAGGTACCATGATTTATGTGGCAAGTATCCTGAATTTATTCAGCACTGACACCTCCAATCTTTTTCCCTTCTATTTAACTCTGCTGTAGTTCCCTTCTTAACAAGTCTGAAACGTCATTTCAGTACCAGATTGCTGCTGATATAATGAATGTGGAAACAAAGTACTTAAGAGACACTACATAACTCTGATCGATTTAGTGAACAGACTATGTAGCTCCTCCTTTCAGTCTTCATTGAAAGAGGAAATCTCAGTAGAGGTGTTTTCTTGTTGCCTTTTATGTCTCTAGCTAGTTTAATCTTGTTTTGTGTCTTGGCCTTTCTAATTTTGTCCCTACATGCTTGTGGTTGTTTAGGTCAAGTTACAAAGGATGAATATAGTTTCCACTTTTTGTAGGACTCTTTTTTGAGTTTCAGATCATTGAAGATCTACTGGTTAAGCCAGCGTGGTCTCTTGCCATACTTCCTACCTTCCCTACGCACTGGAATAGTTTGCTCTTGTGCACTTAATAATGTCTCTTTGAAAAACTGCCAACTCTCTTGAACCTTTTTGTCATCTTAGACTTGGTCCCCATGGGATCTTGCCTACCAACTCCCTGAGTTTGCTAAAGTCTGCCTTCTTGAAATCCATTACCTTTATTGTGCAGTTTTCCATCTTACCATTCCTTATAATCATAAAATCTATCGTTTCATGATCACTTTCACCCAAGCTGCCTTCCACTTTCAAATTCTCAACCAGTTCCTCCCTATTTGTCAAAATCAAATTAGAAGAGCCTCTGCCCAGTTGCTTTCCCCACCTTCTGAAATTAAAAAAAATATGCACCAATATATTCCAAGAACTTGTTGGATAATCTGTGTCCTGCTGTATTATTTTCCCAACAGACATCTGGGTAGTTGAAGTCCCCATCAACACCAAGTCCTGTTGTCACACACTGTACCATATGATAAATTTTGTACAAGATATGCCTTGTGAGGTATCATTTGAAAACCTGGGTGGATAAAATCCAAGTTTTTAAAAAAAAAAATCATTGATTTTTTTAAATTTAAATTGGATTTTTTTGATAAAATGCTTTTTGAGGAAAAAACCTATCTAACGATAGTTTTAATTAAGATACATTATAGCTCAAAGATATCTCATCATGGAATAGGGATTATAAATTCTAATTCTATAGTATGAGACAATATATCCATGTAATGTTTAAGAAAAGTTTTGTAGATGAGTTCCAATAGTTCATGGATTAGGGACCCAATCTTATGGAGTTCCAGGGGCTTCTGTATAGATTATTTAGGTTAAACTTTCTATCTACCGATGGGACTCAGTGCTCAGTCTAGAAGAGATCAGAGATGCTTAGTTTTTCAGTTCTCAAACTGTGGATTTATGTCTCCAGAGATAACATGCTTGTTAACAGCAAAACTGTTATATATAATATATAATATAATATAAATACTGTATAGAGGTGAGAAATAACAGACCTCAACCCTATTGTCCCTCTGCAAATTCGTGTACACAGAGTCAATGTCTTACCTCTCTCTAAAAGTGCAAAGTTTCAAAAAGTTCAATGAATAGAAGATTGTTGGGGGCGGAATAGATCTAAAATATTTCATTTAACTATTTTAGTTAAAAACAATTTTAACAAAAACAAACTGATTTTAAAAAACTTGAATGTCTAACTAAATTCAGAAATTCATATGCTTGTTTTGTTAAAATATTTTATGTTTGCTGCTGAAGAAAAAAAATTCAGAATACATAACGCTGTTGTTTTAGTTAAATAAAACCATTTAAATGTCTGTCTGGTGATGTTCTCCT
Source organism: Terrapene triunguis (assembly GCF_002925995.2). Lineage (NCBI taxonomy): Eukaryota > Metazoa > Chordata > Testudines > Emydidae > Terrapene > Terrapene triunguis. The sequence goes on along the minus strand of NW_020664497.1, from coordinate 131,713 downwards.
CCTAATACAGCATGGCAAGACAATCCTCCAAATATTAATGATTAACCTGCTGAATTGGAGATAGTTCACCTCCCAATGACTTCATAAATATCTGCTTCAATTACCTTTGGTAAATGAAATAACCAATCATTCATTTTCTGATACAGCAGTAAAACTAACCTGAAAAGTTTTCAAAATAAATCACTTTAAAAATGTATACTGTGTACCTTCTGAAAATGAAACCTACATCTATCTCTGAGTTGTGAAGAATATGTATTAAGGTTATAACAACCAACAAGAATGCCCTTTTATGTAGAAATCCATGATTAAATCGAGTCTTTCTGACTAGTGATTTAAATCAAACCCAACCTGCGTCCGTCTATAATCAACACAGTTCTGCCACATGTAAGTGGGTTGAAGCTGCTGCGCAGTCAGTTTTCCTCCCATAAAGGCATTACTACAAGAAGTGCTGGAGTAATGAAGAAGCTCTGTGAAACGGGGTTCTTTCACTCTCCGCTACCAAGTTGGAAATGACTGGAATGATCAGATGGCAGCATTTATACCATGTGGACACTTTGAGTACTACACTAGAGGTTCTCAAACTAGGGCCGCCGCTTGTTCAGGGAAAGCCCCGGGTGGGCCAGGTCAGACCGGTTTGTTTACCTGTGGCGTCCGCAGGTTCGGCCGATCACGGCTCCCACTGGCTGCGGTTCGCCGCTCCAGGCCAATGGGGGCTGCAGGAAGGGCGGCCAGCAAGTCCCTCAGCCCGCGCCGCTTCCTGCAGCCCCTATTGGCCCGGAGCTGCGAACTGCGGCCAGTGGGAGCCGCGATCAGCCAAACCTGCGGATGCGGCAGGTAAACAAACCGGCCCGCCCCGCCAGGGGATTTCCCTGAACAAGCGGCAGTCCTAGTTTGAGAACCACTGTACTACACCACAATAGGGAACCTTGCTTCTGCCCTATCCTGCTATCGCAGCCTTAGGGGACAACATTCTTTAACAGCTGTGAGGAATGTTGTCAGGTAAGACCCAGAACTGAGAATCTGGGAAGACTATCTTTAAAGCAATTTGTAACCCCACCCCAAACCTTCCAGAGAAATTTTACTATGGGAAAAATGTATCATGCAAAATGAGAAGTGGAATAGTTTGATTTTGGTGAAGTTAGGGGGTGGAGAAGAAAAATGAGTTGTAAATCAGGCTTAGAAAAGAAACTGAGCTTCAGTTTTAATAGCTACTATGGACGGTCTAGGAGACCTCCAAAATACTCCTTTAAAGGTACACCTGTTTGCAAAGAGTTGCTTACCAATGACTTTTTAAAAAGGCATGTTTAGTGTAACAGTTCATACAAAACAACTTCATTACATATTTATGATTTCATAAAGTTCATAATTCAGCATGAGTTGCCATTTACTTATTTTGCTGTCTATAGAGATATGGGAAGTTCAAAGCTTGGCTGTACGCATCCTAATTGAGAGAGAAAATATCACAGTTTAGTAATATGTATTCTGGGACCTGGGCTTTGGGAAGTATGCAAACGTGAACTTTCTGGCAAGGAAGAAGGATTCACCTAACAAGAGAGTGGTCTGGCACAGAAATAACTATTTCTGATCGTCAGGAACTTTAGCATCAAATATATGTCTTTGAAAGGAATCAATGACACCATACTAAAGACCTGCTACACAGTTGTGTCTGATCTAATTACAAGACAGAAAAAATTGACAAGGCAAGATGTTGTGTAGAGGGAAACTCGACACAAAATGCCTAAGAAACTTTCAGGATACCCTTTACTCCTGATAGTCAAAGAAGAAGCAGCAGGAACTGTGTCAGCACATCAGTCTTAAATTATGGTTTTATAAAAGATTCAAGCTTACACAGTTTAAACAGCTGGTTTGGCCAAATCATCTTTATTTCAGAACAGTATATCCACATAGGGAGTTATACCAGTATAACTATGGTAGAATCATTATTCTGATATAGCTATGCTGGTCAATTGTAGACAAACGCTTAGAATCTAATAATCTAACTACTAAGAATAAAAAGGATCCCTTTCTTGTTGTTTTTAATTTTTTCTCTCCTGTTGCTCTGAACAGGAATAATACTCTGGGAAAACCTTCCTGCAGTTTCACAGGCAAGTTCCTACTGGCTGGCTGGGTCAGCCTTCAGAGATGTGGCCAAACCCTGCCCACCTTGATTGACAGGTTTGGTTTCTGCCTCCAAAGAACTGCAAGAAGTAGTAAGACCCATTGTAATGGGTCTGTGGACCTTCCCTGCGAACAACAGCTAGACTGATTTTTTTATGAAGTTACTTTCATTTAAAGATTATTTTTGTATGTGCTTTTCAGACTCTGAAAAGCATTTGCTACAACAAAACTGAAATCTACCAGTTTTCTACCTAATAACAAGGTTGAGGACAGCAATGATTTAACATACACCGTTATGTGGATTTTGCTTTAGAATATTTTAGGTAACGTGCATATATGTCAGCACTTTCCCTTTCAAAAACATCTTCAGCTTCTTGGAGTGTAAAGAAAGTGTCTTAATCACTTCACTGCTTTCTCAAGCCTGACAAATTTAGAATAACATCCCCCTTCCAGTGACATCTCGTGTACCAAGCATGTGATCTCTGAAGACATTCATATGGATAGCTGCCCTGTTCTTTTGGAGCAAGGATCAGCAGATAAGAGTTAAACTGTAAACTTATTTCTTAAATTTTGTTTTAAAATTTAAATAGCCAAACTTAATTTTTAATAGGCGAATAAAAAGAGAATGATGTTCTTCTGTGCAAAATTTCAGCAGAGGGCACATTTTTATAAACATAGGAGAATGAATGACAAAATACTACAGCACCTTTTCTAAAATCTTCAGTCCCTGCACTGTGAAATTATGGAACTAGGGTTCCATTTCTTTGGTAATAAAGTTGTTCTAATTAAGCCATATAGGAAATAGTTAATGTTCAAAAAAGGATGCCTGTCTTTAACAATCACATCAACAACTTCCTCTTTGGGGTTTCCATGCTTTAAACAGCACTGTAAGCTGAAATCTGCAGTGGTCAAAAGACACTCTCTCCCCAAGAACCCATGGGTTTATTTTTATAGTGGCAACTCCTGGATTCCTTAGTCTAGTCAGACTAGTAAGGAGTCATGAATGGGAACAAGGTGCACAGGTAGAGGACACCTTGTAACTGAATTCTGAAAGGGAGGAAGAAAATGAGTACTCCTCTAATGGTGGGACTAACCTATCTAGAATTCTAGAGCGAACCTGAGTCTCCTCTACCACTGGAGCTGAAGAGATGACCTGTCACCATAGCAGTACTGGTAGATAGTGTTGAGCAGGGCTGGCCTTAGGGCCGGGCAAACTGGGCCCACGCCTAAGGCGCCGCCAAAAGGGGCTCGGGGCTTCCCCTTGCTGGCTGTGGCGGGACTTCACTTGGCCGCAGCGTGGACTCCTCTCTGGCTCCTCTCCAGCGCTGGGTCCGCAGGCTTCTCCCTGATCCCGCCCTACTGGCCCCTCCCCTCTGCCCACTCACTCCTCAGCCAGCTGGCTGAGGGCTCCGGCTCAACCCCCCACCCCTCCCAGGAGCCCAGTCCATCACTGGCGGCGCAGCAGCCCGACCCAACCACCGCCTGGAGAGGAGCTTAGTCCCTCTGACCCTCCCTGCCTGCACCACTCAGTCTCTGGCAGGGGCAGGGCCCCGCAGGGCCAGGCCAGGGCCAGGAGAGAAACTTTCTCTCCATGTGATGTGACATGTGAGTGAGCTGGGGGGAGCCCGTGGGGCCAGGCAGGAGGTGAGGGGGGAGCCGGCAAGGTTGGGAACAGAGTGGGGGGAAGGAGGGAGGATACCCAGAGAAGCTGGGAAGGCGGGGGAGCCGGGCTGGGCATTGAAGTCTGAATGCAGGGGGGGACAGGCGTGGAAGGGAAGGATAGAAACAGTGAGATTTCTTGCTTTATTTCTCTTTGTGCTGTTTAGCACTGGTGAATTGGTGCCTTTTTTTATAGGTAATGTGCATATATGTCAGCACTTTCCCTTTTAAAAACATCTTCAGCTTCTTGAAGTGTAAAGAAAGTGTCTTAATTACTTCACTGTTTTCTCAAGGCTGACAAATTTAGAATAACATCCCCCTTCCAGTGACATCTCGTGGCACCTCTTTACTTTTCAGGATTAGAGAGACATGCTATTTTAGGGAGAATGAAAGGCCATTTGGAAGGTGATGGCCCAGAGTGGTGGCAGGTAAGGGCCTGGATGAGGGCTGGACTCAGCTACTGGTATCAGCTATTTCTTTTTTGTCATTCAAATGGATTTTGGGTCATGGCTGACATTCCAGCCATCATGTAAAACGCTCCCCTGTGGCCTTCTGACATGCACACAGAGGTATCTCACCCCCAAGTCCCTATCCTAGGAGGGGAGGGGAAAGGAGGGGGAAGGCTGCAGGGTCAGTCCCACCTCCATGCAACCAGTGGCCTATACTTGCCACTGCCATGCTGGAGCCGCCACATTTATTTATTGACAAATAAAAAATGCAGAATTTTAAAATATTGTGCACAGAATTTTTATTTTTTTGGTGCAGAATTCCCTCAGGAATATGGGGTGCTGGGGAGCTGTGAGAAGGGCACAGGGCAGTGGGGGAGGGTCTGTGAGTGGGAGGGCGCTGGCCATAGAGATCTGCTGTGGAGCTCTCTGGGAGAGGGGCCACTGGGCATGGGTGTTCCTGGGCATAAGGTGGTGGGGGGCACTGGGCAGGGGGGCGGTGAGGCAGGGCACACTGGCAGAGCAGGCCTGGGTTCAGGGCATGGGTGGGAGGGAAGTGCAGGGGTTGGGGTAAAGGCGGCACTGTGCAGAGGTGAGGGGCAAAGGGGGCACAATGCAGGGGTTAGTGGCAAAGGGGGCGCAGGACAGGGGTGCAGGGGTTGGGGAGCCCATAGGTGCCAGGGGAAATACCATGCCCACGGGGGTCGGGGCGTCAAAACACAAGTTTGCCCAGGGCATCATTTTCCGTAAGGCCGGCCTTGGTACTGAGGTATGGGGCACTCCAACAGCTGAGGAGAGTAACCGTGACTCAGGCTGCAAAGATACCATAAGATCACTCAGTACCAAAAATAACTTTGGCACAGAGTAAGTTGGTGCTGGGAGTATCTCCACTGTAGGGTTTGTCACTGGAGCCATAGAGGTCAGGGTCATCAGAACTGGGTCACAGGTGTAATGTAGACCACCTCTGCCTGAGATGGTTATGTGTGTATCTGGTGACCAGATTTTGAGCTGTGTCTGCATGGCAAATTTGGGCCATTAAATGCCTTTTGGCTGAGTAAAGTGAGATGTAGACATCATTTTACTGTCCAGGGGTCCTGAGGAGGGTGATCTAGACCTGTGCTTACTATGGGAATGTTGTTCCTTCCTACTCCTTTCAGGTGACTAGGTGGAAGACTCAGTGCTCCTGCATGCTGAGACTCAACTTTGAGCTTCCAGGCTCTTCAAAGGAACCAAAACCTACATTGACAAAGGCTTGCAGAGCAACTGAGGAAGCCAGTTCAGACCAAGAAGGATCTTTTTTCTCTGGCTCTGAAGAGGCTTCTATTGAGCATTCCAAGATAAAGAGTTAAAGAGGGGTCTCTTGCCTTCTGTGTTCTCTTGGAGAAGGAGCAACAAATTGAGCATCTTTCAGGGACGTGTCCCTGTCCTAGGCACAAAAAGGCACTTATGAATGTCTGTAAAGCAGAAAGCTGCATCACAGGAAGAGCAAATTTTGAACCCCAGGGACTCGGTTTGAATCATAGCAGCTAAACCTAGGTAACAAGGAAGTTCCTACTGTGACGGGTTTCCCTCAGGGCTGCCACCTGGAACTGGGTTACCACTGAGCCCCCAATCCACCAGCCTGGGCTTCCTCTCACACAGTACTGCTGTGACAAGCTACAAAGCCCTCCAGCCTGCACTTTCACCAGCATTCATACAGGTAGGGGCACACCCAGCTGCAGTTACAAGCATGCTCTCTGACCAGCCCCTGCATGGGAAGGTTACTCCCAGCTCCTCAGCACGCATCCCCTCTGGAATATAAAGCCAGCTTGCACAGGAAACTGTACAGCATAAACTCATAAAATTTGCCCCTCCCTCAATGTGGAGAGGAATATGCAACAACCTCCTTTTGCCCCTGAGTTATGATTCCCACACACTTCCCTCCAACTCACTTGTTTAGATAAAGCAAAAACAAGTTTATTAACTACAAAAGACAGATTTTAAGTGATTGTAAAGGATAGCAAACAGATTAAAGCAGATTACGTAGCAAATAAACAAAAATGCAAATGAAGTTTAGTATACTAAATAGATTGAATATGAATAGCAGATTCATAGCAGAAGAATAACAGAGACTTGGTAGGATAACTCACATGACTGGAGTACCGTCATGGATGGATATACAGGTCTGTCTCATCTTACGCTGGGTTACGTTCCACAGTCAGCGCGTCAAGCGAAAACCACGTATAGTCAAAATTACATTGAATGTAATGGCGGGCGGAATCGCCCGCACTACAGGAACAGTATTTAAATTGTAATTTTTCTCTCTCTTTTTTTTTTTTTTTTGCCGACCGTGTAAAGCTGAATTTGCGCATGTTAAATGCGCGTAAGATGCGACAGACCTGTAAACTGTTCAGGAAGGACAGGCAGGGCAGAATAGGTAGGGGAGTTGCATTGTAGGTAAGAGAGCAGTATGACTGCTCAGAGCTCCAGTATGAAACTGCAGAAAAACCAGAGAGTCTCTGGATTAAGTTTAGAAGTGTGAGCAACAAGGGTGATGTCATGGTGGGAGTCTGCTAAAGACCACCAGACCAGAGGGATGAGGTGGACGAGGCTTTCTTCCAGCAACTAAGAGAAGTTACTAGATCACAGGTCCTGGTTCTCATGGGGGATTCCAATCACCCTGATATCTGCTGGTAGAGCAATACAGCGGTGCACAGACAATCCAGGAAGTTTTTGGAAAGTGTAGGGGACAATTTCCTGGTGCAAGTGCTGGAGGAACCAACTAGGGGCAGAGCTTTTCTTGACCTGCTGCTCACAAACAGGGAAGAATTAGTAGGGGAAACAAAAGAGGATGGGAACCTGGGAGGCAGTGACCATGAGATGGTTGAGTTCAGGATCCTGACACAAGGAAGAAAGGAGAGCATCAGAATACAGACCCTGGACTTCAGAAAAGCAGACTTTGACTCCCTCAGGGAACTGATGGGCAGGATCTCCTGGGAGAATAACATGAGGGGGAAAGGAGTCCAGGAGAGCTGGCTGTATTTTAAAGAATCCTTTTTGAAGTTGCAGGAACAAACCATCCCAATGTGTAGAAAGAATAGTAAATATGGGAGGTGACCAGCTTGGCTTAACAGTGAAATCCTTGCTGATCTTAAACACAAAAAAGAAGCTTACAAGAAGTGGAAGATTGGACAAATGACCAGGAAGGAGTATAAAAATATTGCTCAGGCATGCAGGAGTGAAATCAGGAAGGCCAAATCACACTTGGAGTTGCAGCTAGCAAGAGATGTTAAGAGTAACAAGAAGGGTTTCTTCAGGTATGTTAGCAACAAGAAGAAAGTCAAGGAAAGTGTGGGCCCCTTACTGAATGAGGGAGGCAACCTAGTGATAGAGGATGTGGAAAAAGCGAAGGTACTTAATGCTTTTTTTGCCTCTGTCTTCATGACCAAGGTCAGCTCCCAGACTGCTGCACTGGGCAGCACAGCATGGGGAGGAGGTCATCAGCCCTTTGTGGAGAAAGAAGTGGTTGAGGACTATTTAGAAAAGCTGGATGAGCACAAGTCCATGGGGCCGGATGCGCTGCATCCGAGGGTGCTAAAGGAGTTGGCGGATGTGACTGCAGAGCCATTGGCCATTATCTTTGAAAACTCACGGCGATCAGGGGAGGTCCGGATGACTGGAAAAAGGCTAATGTAGTGCCCATCTTTAAAAAAGGGAAGAAGGAGGATCCAGGGAACTACAGGCCAGTCAGCCTCACCTCAGTCCCTGGAAAAATCATGGAGCACGTCTCAAGGAATCAATTCTGAAGCACTTTGAGGAGAGGAAAGTGATCAGTAACAGTCAGCATGGATTCACCACGGGCAAGTCATGCCTGACTAGCCTAATTGCCTTCTATGATGAGGTAACTGGCTCTGTGGATGAGGGGAAAGCAGTGGACGTGTTATTAGCAAAGCTTTTGATATGGTCTCCCACAGTATTCTTGCCAGCAAGTTAAAGAAGTATGGGCTGGATGAATGGACTATAAGGTGGATAGAAAGCTGGCTAGATCGTCAGGCTCAACTGGTAGTGATCAATGGCTCCATGTCTAGTTGGCAGCCGGTATCAAGTGGAGTGCCCCAAGGGTCGGTTTTGTTCAATATCTTCATTAATGATCTAGAGGATGGCATGGACTGCAACCTCAGCAAGTTTGCAGATGACACTAAACTGGGAGGAGTGGTAGATACGCTGGAGGGTAGGGATAGGATACAGAGGGACCTAGACAAATTAGAGGATTAGGCCAAAAAAATCTGATGAGCTTCAACAAGGACAAGTGCAGAGTCCTGCACTTAGGACGGAAGAATCCCACGCACTGCTACAGACTAGGGACCGAATGGCTAGGCAGCAGTTCCTCAGAAAAGGACCATGGGGTTACAGTGGATGAGAAACTGGATCTGAGTCAACAGTGTGCCCTTGTCGGCAAGAAGGCTAACGGCATTTTGGGCTGTATAAGTAGGGGCATTGCCAGCAGATTGAGGGACATGATCATTCCCCTCTATTTGACATTGGTGAGACCTCATCTGGAGTACTGACAGGTTTCAGAGTAGCAGCCGTGTTAGTCTGTATCCGCAAAAAGAACAGGAGTACTGTGTCCAGTTTTGGGCCCCACACTACAAGGAGGATGTAGAAAAATTGGAAAGAGTCCAGCGGAGGGCAACAAAAATGATTAGGGGCTGGAGCACATGACTTATGAGGAGCGGCTGAGGGAACTGGGATTGTTTAGTCTGCAGAAGAGAAGAACGAGGGGGAATTTGATAGTTGCTTTCAACTACCTGAAAGGGGGTTCCAAAGACGATGGATCTAGACTGTTCTCAGTGGTACCAGATGACAGAACAAGGAATAATGGTCTCAAGTTGCAGTGGGGGAGGTTTAGGTTGGATATTAGGAAAAACGTTTTCACTAGGACGGTGGTGAAGCACTGGAATGGGTTACCTAGGGAGGTGGTGGAATCTCCTTCCTTAGAGGTTTTTAAGGTCAGGCTTGACAAAGTCCTGGCTGGGATGATTTAGTTGGGGATTGGTCCTGCTTTGAGCAGGGGGTTGGATTAGATGACCTCCTGAGGTCCCTTCCAACCCTGATATAAGACGGTTACTCACCGTTGTAACTGTTGTTCTTCGAGATGTGTTGCTCATATCCATTCCAGTTAGGTGTGTGCGCGCCGCGTGCACGATCGTCGGAAGATTTTTACCCTAGCAACACCCGGTGGGTCGGCTGTGGAGCCCCCTAGAGTGGCGCCGTTATGGCGCTGGATATATACCCCAGCCGACCCAGAGCCCCCTCAGTTCCTTCTTGCCGGCTACTCCGACAGTGGGGAAGGGGGGCGGGTTTGGAATGGATATGAGCAACACATCTCGAAGAACAACAGTTACAACGGTGAGTAACCGTCTTTTCTTCTTCGAGTGCTTGCTCATATCCATTCCAGTTAGGTGACTCCCAAGCCCCACCTAGGTGGCGGGGTCGGAGTGAGACATTGCTGTGTGCAGAACCGCTGACCCGAAAGCAGCATCGTCTCTGGATTGTTGCACCAGCGCATAGTGAGTAGCAAATGTGTGGACCGATGACCACACTGCAGCTCTACAAATGTCCTGGATCGGTACTTGAGCCAGGAAGGCAGTCGAGGAGGCCTGGGCCCTCGTGGAATTAGCAGTGAGGTGTGGCTTTGGTACACCGGCCAGGTCGTAGCAAGCACGAATGCAGGACGTAATCCAAGAGGACAGGCACTGTGAAGAGACCGGTGATCCTTTCATCCGGTCGGCCACCGCAACGAAGAGTTGCGTCGTTTTCCTAAATGGCTTTGTCCGGTCAATATAGAAAGCCAGGGCCCTGCGAACGTCCAAAGAATGTAAACGCTGGTCTTGACGAGTAGCGTGCGGTTTCGGATGGAAGACCGGGAGAAATATATCTTGGTTTACATGGAAAGGTGATACCACCTTCGGAAGAAAGGCAGGATGGGGGCGAAGCTGCACCTTGTCCTTGTGGAACACCGTATAAGGGGGCTCGGATATCAGCGCCCTGAGTTCCGAGACGCGTCGTGCTGAGGTGATGGCTACGAGGAAGGCTGTCTTCCAGGATAAGTACAGGAGTGAGCAGGTCGCCAATGGTTCAAACGGAGGCCCTGTGAGCCTGGAGAGGACGAGGTTGAGGTTCCACGTCGGAACCGGTTGTCGTTGCTGTGGGTACAGCCGGTCTAAGCCCTTGAGGAATCTAACGACCATCGGGTTAGAGAAGACCGAGGACGTGAGTTCTCCTGGGTGGAAAGCGGAAATAGCGGCGAGGTGAACCTTGATTGAGGATGTCGCCAAGCCTTGCTGTCTTAGGGACAGGAGGTACTCCAGTATCAAGGGGATAGGAGCCTGCGAGGGAGACGTAGCTCGTTGCTCACACCAACAGGAGAACCTCTTCCACTTGGCTAAATAAGTGGTCCGCGTAGAGGGCTTTCTACTTCCCAGCAGGACCTGTTGGACAGCCTGTGAACACTGCCGCTCTGAGCGACTCAACCATGAAGCATCCACGCCGTGAGGTGGAGGGACTGCAGGTCGGGGTGATACAGCCGGCCGTGGTCCTGAGAGATGAGATCCGGACTCAAGGGGAGCGTGATTGGTCTCTGTACTGACAGTTCCAGCAGTGTGGTGTACCAGTGTTGTCTCGGCCAAGCGGGAGCGACTAGAATTACTCGTGCATGGTCCCTGCGGATCTTGAGCAGCACCCTGTGGACCAGCGGGAATGGAGGAAAGGCGTAGAACAGATGGTCTTTCCATGCCATGAGGAAGGCGTCTGACCGAGAGCCCGGGGCTCGCCCGTGTAGGGAGCAGAATGCCTGGCACTTCCTGTTGGCCCGAGATGCGAACAGGTCGATCTGGGGAAACCCCCACCTTTGGAAGACGGAATAGATGATGTCCGGGCGAATCGACCACTCGTGCGTCTGGAAGGACCTGCTGAGACGGTCCGCCAGCGTATTCTGGACTCCAGGCAGGAATGACGCCGTGAGATGAATCGAGTGGGCGATGCAGAAGTCCCACAGGCGAATGGCCTCTTGGCATAGGGGAGATGAGCGAGCTCCGCCTTGCTTGTTGATGTAAAACATGGCCGTGGTGTTGTCGGTGAGAATCAGCACGCAACGGCCCTGTAGGAAGTTGAGGAAAGCCTGACAAGCCAGGTGCACCGCCATCAGCTCTCAGACGTTGATGTGCAGGGCTAGTTGGGACGCGGACCACAGGCCTTGGGTATGGTGCTCCCCCAGGTGAGCGCCCCAGCCTAGAGATGAAGCGTCCGTAACTAGGTGGAGGGAGGGCTGTGGGGCGTGAAAGGGCACTCCTGCACAGACCGCTGCGCGATCCGTCCACCAGGCGAGAGAGGCCAAGACCGAGGCCGGAACCGTGGCCACCATGTTCAGGTCGTCTCGATGAGGACGGTAGACCGATGACACCCAAGCCTGCAGTGGGCGAAGTCGCAGTCTGGCGTGCCTGGTTACGTATGTACACGAGGCCATGTGGCCCAAAAGGACAAGGCATGTTCTTATGGTGGTAATTGGAAAGGCCCTGAGACCTTGAATGACGCTCGAGATGGTATGGAATCGGCTGTCTGGCAGTATGGCTCGGGCACGTCTGGAGTCCAGGATTGCTCCAATGAACTCTATCCTCTGAGTTGGTACTAGAGTGGACTTCTCTCTGTTGAGTAGAATGCCCAGCTCGTGGAAAGTGCTTGTCACTATGCGGACATGAGCCTGCACTTGGTCCCTGGTGCGGCCGCGTACCAGCCAGTCGTCCAAGTACGGGAACAGCTGTATCCCTTGTCGATGAAGGAAGGCCGCGACGACTGCCAGGCACTTGGTGAACACCCTGGGAGCCGAGGACAAGCCGAAGGGAAGGACTGCGAATTGGTAGTGCACCCTGTTTACCACAAATCGCAGGAAACGTCTGTGGGGCGGATAAATTGCTATGTGGAAATAAGCGTCCTTCATGTCGAGGGCGGCGAACCAGTCTCCAGGATCCAGTGAAGGGATGATGGTCCCCAATGACACCATGCGGAACTTCAACTTTACTATGAATTTGTTGAGTCCGCGCAAGTCTAAGATGGGCCGTAGACCCCCTTTTGACTTGGGTATCAGGAAGTAGTGGGAGTAAAACCCCCTGCCCCTTAGCTCCGATGGAACCTCCTCTATGGCCCCCATAGCGAGGAGCCCAAAAACCTCCTGTGTAAGGAGTTGCTCGTGAGAAGGGTCCCTGAAGAGGGACGGGGAGGGGGAGTGGGAGGGGGGGGGCGAGGAAAATTGGAGGGCGTATCCCCTCTCCACCGTGCGAAGGACCCAACGGTCCGAGGTTATACGGGACCAAGCACGGTGGAAGCGGGAGAGGCGATCCCGGAAGGGGGGAGTTGGATCCTGGGTACCGGTCGTGGTGCCGTCCTCGACCGCACCTTCAAAAGGTTTGCCTAGGCCCTGAAGGTGGTCTAGGCTGGCCCTGGTTCTGACCGGGTTGAGGGCCGGTCGACCTCCGCCTACCACCTCGACCCCGCCTCCTAGCAAAGTCCTGTCTTGGACGAGGCGGGGGAGGGTAGAACCGCTGAGGCTGGGGCCTGAAGGGTCTGTGCTGCGGCCCTGGGACATGCATCCCCAGGGAGCGCATCATTGTCCGAGAGTCTTTAAGATTTTGGAGCCTCGAGTCTGTTTTCTCCGAAAAGAGGCCCTGGCCCTCGAACGGTAGATCCTGCAGGGTCTGCTGCAGTTCAGGTGGCAAGCCTGACACCTGGAGCCAGGAGATTCGGCGCATTGCTATCCCCGATGCCAGGGTCCTAGCGGCCGAGTCCGCTATATCAAGGGACGCCTGCAGAGAGGTGCATGCCACCCGCTTGCCCTCCTCTACCAAGGCCCCAAACTCTTCCCTCGATTCCTGGGGAACCAGCTCTCTAAATTTCCCCATCGAGGACCACATATTAAATCCATAGCGGCTCAGGAGCGCCTGCTGGTTCGCTGCCCGCAGTTGCAGTCCGCCAGCCGAATAGACCTTGCGTCCGAACAAATCGAAGCGCTTAGCGTCCTTCGATTTGGGCGCAGCGGCCTGCTGGCCATGGCGCTCCCGTGCATTGACTGATGAAACCACCAGTGAGCACGGTTGGGGGTGAGTGTACAAGTACTCATGTTCCTTGGAGGGCACAAAGTACTTCCTCTCAACCCCTCTGGCCGTGGGCGGAATAGAGGCCGGGGTCTGCCAGATGGTGGTGGCGTTCGCCTGGATCGTGCGGATCAGCGGTAATGCCACCCTGGATGGAGCATCCGCTGAAATGATCTGCACGATGGGATCGTGGAGCTCCGCAATCTCCTCCACCTGGAGGTCCATATTGCGAGCCATGCGGCGCAGCAGGTCCTGGTGGGCCCGAAGGTCTATGGGAGGCGGCCCAATGGCGGATGTGCCCGCTACGGCCTCATCAGGCGAGGACGAGGAGGATGCCCCCGGTGGCAAGGGGTCCAAGGGTTGGTCCTGCTCCAGGTGTTCCTGGAGTTGGGCATCGCCTGCCCCCAGGTCCAGGGCCTCTGCTGGTGCGGGCGCTGGCGCCTCCACGTCCCTTGGAGGAGGGCGGGAGATGGTGGACTCTGGGGCCCTAGGCTCCGAACGGCCCGAGTGGGAGGCAGATAGCGGAGCTCCTTGTGCCTGATGGTAGGCCCAAGGAGTCCAGAAGGACCAATGCGCAGGCCCTTGCATAGGGTCGTCGGTCTCCTGCAGGTGGCCGGCCTCCACTGCCTCAGATGATCGCGACGCCGATCTCGACGGCCACGGCGGTGCCGAACCCGACGCCGTCGGTACCGGATGGTACGGTGCCGATCGGTGCCGG
>NW_020664497.1:107790-117547 GCF_002925995.2 Terrapene triunguis | reverse complement strand
ATTCGGCGCCGGGACTCCGAGCGGCGTCGGGACCTGCTCCGGGATCTGGAGCGGTGCCGAGAGACTCGTGCTGGCGACGGTGGGCGCACCAGGGCAGGTTTTCCCCTGGACTGCAGGACGCGTGGAGCCACCGGTGCCGGGAGTTGTGACGGCGCCGGCTCCGTGAGGGCGATCAAGTCTCTCGCCGTAGCGAAGGTCTCCGGGGTGGAAGGGAGACAAGGTTCCACCACCAGCCTTGGTGGTGAAACAGTCCGCACCGGACTCAACGGCCTCGGTGCCGGAGTCGACGGTGTGGCCGCCTGTCTTTGGCGGTCCAACTGCGGACGCGGCTCTACCCCCGGCACCGGGGGAGCCGGTATCTTCGCGGCAGCAACGTCCCGCGCCTTGCCGGCCTTCTTATGGCCCGGAGAAAGAGATCGGCGCCGAGGTTCTTTAGGCGGGCGCGGTGCCGACGTCGGTCGGTGCCGAGCAGTCTTTTCCGCCGCACCGGTTGGGCCCGCCGGGGCGCTGCGCACCGAAGCGCTCGGTGCCGGGACAGGGCGCGCCGAGGGAGGATCCGGACTCAGAGCCGCCTCCATCAGGAGCTGACGGAGTCTAAAGTCCCGCTCCTTTCTTGTCCTTGGCTTGAAGGCCTTGCAAATAGGGTACTTATCTGCTGGATGAGCCTCTCCAAGGCACTTCAAGCAAGAACTATGCGGGTCGCTGGTTGGCATATGCTTCCCGCAGGACGCGCACGGCTTAAAGCCAGGAGCCTTGGGCATGGGCCCGGCTGTGCGCCGGGGGGGAAAAGGGGAAAAACACCCCCTAAACCCCCGATAACAATATACAACTATATATATATACACTATACACTAACTAACTAACTAACTTGAACAACTATCTATATAACTAACTATAACAAGAGCAATGAGAAGCTAGGGAGTGTGGAGATCAGCTAAGCCGCGCTCCACAGTTCCAACGACCGTCAGGGGCGGTAAGAAGGAACTGAGGGGGCGCTGGGTCGGCTGGGGTATATATCCAGCGCCATAACGGCGCCACTCTAGGGGGCTCCACAGCCGACCCACCGGGTGTTGCTAGGGTAAAAATCTTCCAACGATCGTGCACGCGGTGCGCACACACCTAACTGGAATGGATATGAGCAAGCACTCGAAGAAGAATCTATGATTCTCACCCTAAGAGATTATACAAGCAGGTTGCAGATTCTTAAGGGGCAAGCTGCACTTGGAGGTTCCAAGCTGTAAAGCCAGGTGTTTTATTCACAGGCTAAAAATCCCTTTAGCCTGGGTTCAGCACTTCCCCCAGTTCAGTCTTTGTTGCTCAGGTGTTTCCAGGAGTCTTCCTGGGTGGGGAGTGAAGAACATCAGATGATGTCACTCCCTGACCCATATAGCCTTTGCATATGGCGGGAACCCTTTGCTCCCAAAACTTGGTTCCCAGACTGGTCCGTGGGAAAACACTGACATCCCAAGATGGAGTCCAGAGACATGTGGTCTCATCACATGTCCCTGCAGAGTCACAGCAGCCATCGCTCGGCGGCTGTCTGAAGCGCTCTCAGGAAGGTTCCCCAGGTGAGAGACAAGCCTCCCCCCAAGGCCCTCTGTTTTTTCCCCAATGGCCCACTGCCCTGAACAGGCCCTGCCTTCCCCACCCACCCACCATCGAAAGCATCCTGTCCAGCGGGCACCACCCAGGTGCAACTACACCTGAAATACAGATACATAGTTAATATTCATAATCTCAGATACAAAAATGATACATGCATACAAATAGGACAAGCATATTCAGCAAATCACAACCTCTCCGACGACACCCTACATGACTTATCTTGCATAAAATACATCATAATTATGTCATAATCACATCACAACAATGTGACTGCGAAGAACCTGAAAAACCTATATTAACCTAACTATATAAAAGAGTAGCAAAGTCACAATGTGTGCAGAGAATCAGACAGGGGATCTGTCTCACCACCAAAGGAATTAAGAAGAAACTGAGGGACAGCAGAGACCTCTCTGCCCTTGATGCCTTCAGGTGGGACGGCACAGGGGCATCCAGGGCACACGCACCGGCCATCTTGTCTGACTTTCTGCACATTGTAGGCCACAGAACTTCACCCACCCACTCCTGTAATTGACCCCCTAACCTCTGGCTGAGTTAATGAAGTCCTCAAATCATGACTTGAAGACTTCAAGTTACAGAGAAGAGCCATCACTTGAAGAACTACAAAATAAATAATTTCCCCTTTACATCTAATTCCATCTTCGGACGGCTCTTACTCTTGAAGAATAAGCAGCTCAAGTGACATCTAAAAATAAAACTGAGCCATCCATATGACATCAAGCAGTGATTGATGTGTGTCTGGCAAGAAGCTGCAAACCTGTTTACATATATGCACTAAATAATAGCAGTCAAATTGTCTAGAGTCCTGTTAACTGCACAGCTGTTTGGCAAAGCTATGATCAATGCAGAGGTACTGGAGCAGTCTGCAGACTTAGGAAAGAACTCTACTCTACTTCGTCTGACATGCATCTGACGAAGTGGGTATTCACCCACGAAAGCTTATGCTCCAATACATCTGTTAGTCTTAAAGGTGCCACAGGACTCTCTTTTGCTTTTTACAGATCCAGATTAACACGGCTACCCCTCTGATACTTGACAACTGTACTCTGGTATGCCCTGTGTATGCTTGTGAACGCCTCTGCAACCATAAAACTACAATTTTCCAGGTTTTTGTTTTTGAATGAAAGCTCAAATACTGAAGAAACTGATGCTATAGGTCTCGTCCTCTCAACAGAAGATTTCTCCTTGCCCATTAGTGGATGCATATATAGCACATCTTCTCTTAGGTGTGCTCTTAAACATAATAGAAACACTGATGTACATGCATAGTACTTGATTTCCAAAATCTCACAGCTTGCGCAAATGAAAAGCAGTTTCCCCGCTACAACAAGGCCATAAACTACCACTCAATAAATATTTCTATGCTAAACTGCAACTTCCACACTTCAGCCATCAAGGTTGTAGTAACAGACCACTCACAATAAGGGTTGTGAAGTGCTGAGAATAGAGTAGAAGCAGCCCTCCTGGTTCCCAGTCATTTACATGTTCCCTTAGGCTAGGAAGCTTTTTCCGCAAGGAAAGCAGCAGAAAGATCCCGTTTACCACCACACCCTAGTTTCCCAAAACACTTGGAAGTACTAATTTGAAACTTTTAGGGTAAGTAGTGATGCACATACGTAATGAACTTAGCAAAAAGCTACTGCATATGTTCAGAACATGGATAGTCATCTGCAATTCTGGGTACTTCTTTGTACCATTTGAGGCTGACTGATCACTTGTCCATAGTAACATCTATACATACCTATGATATCAGACCCATAAAGAAAATACAAGTTATCCACATTTGTGTAAGGAAATATAAATAAAATCATCCCTTTTATGCAGACATGATACCAATCACCATTAGTGAGACCCACTCATGCACACTGAGAAAGATAGAAAAGATCTAACATTTAAATCAATTTATACACTTGTCACTAAATTTACTCCCTCACAATCTTCTAACACAAATGTGCCACTGATTAGCCACACAAACTTTACTCTTGTAAAAGAACAGTACTGTACATTCAGATATTTGAACAGGACCCATATCATAAAACCACTGGAATTTATAGCCACTCCAAATGAAAGATTATTAAAAAAACAATGAGATTTAAACAAATATGAATTTACCTTGAACATGAAGACTGA
The DNA here is from genome assembly GCF_002925995.2 of Terrapene triunguis. Taxonomy (NCBI): domain Eukaryota; kingdom Metazoa; phylum Chordata; order Testudines; family Emydidae; genus Terrapene; species Terrapene triunguis. The sequence goes on along the minus strand of NW_020664497.1, from coordinate 113,794 downwards.
TGAACAGATAGGCTCCCAGTAATCTGACGTATTCTTTCAGTTGAGTCATTGTTCACTTTTAATCCTTCCCGTGCACTGTCACCCTTAGCAACTGGCCCTGCTACTTGACAAATTTTAAACTTGGTTTGTTCAGTGAAGCCTGATGAGATTTGGTGGCTGACAGTAGTGATGATTTAATAAAAATTCCAACTTGTCTCCTGAAAGAAAGTGAAATTAAGGTGTTTAGCAAAAGTTTAAAATTCCTCCAAGCCTTCTGAAACATTAAAAAAAAAAAGGAATGTTTTCAGTGGACAGAACATAACTAGCCTACTAAATACATTAAGATTAGCCCCAACATAAACGCTAGTTTTAATTATCCTAAGATTTACTATTCAAAGTATATAACAAAATACTTGGGAATACAACATGTGGTTCAAAATTACATTCTAAAATGTGTATCAAGATTATTAGCACACAACAGATGACTGTGTAATTCAGGCTCACATATAGGTATCATGCTGTTGAATACATTAGCGTGTAAAGTCTGTTTAAAAATTGTTATATCTAAACCTATTATAATTTATTCCTATTATACTACTAAACAGTGAGCAAGAACTTTTATCTATAATTTGCCAGGTCTCTACAGCAACAAAATCACATTGCAGTCTGCTATCACACTTTAGAAAAAGCTTGAAGAGCAGCCAGCATGTCAATGAAAAATATAATTACATGGCAAGGAAGTCAAATTAACCATTTATTTTTACTACTATAAGAAGTAAGGTGTACTGTACAAGACTACTTAAAAAGTTAACCTTAAAAATATATTTAGTGATTTTAATTTTACATTCAGGCTCTAAGAAACATCTAACAAAGTATAGTATCTGTGCCCTCTTTTTGAGAGCCAATGCATTATACAACTTTCTGAAAAAGATGCTGCATTCCAGCATGCAACACCAGTTAAATCAATTATTAATATGCCCTCTAGACCCATCTTAGAACATTAGTATCTTCCTGGCTTCCCATGAGCAGTTTTGTGCAGACAGCAAGCCTCCACTGAAAAATCATGGCTGCTACATGGATGTGTACTTGGCTATAAAGTTAAAAAAAAAATTATAATCTGTTCGTTCACTGAAAAGAAATAGGCAAGACAGTCAAACTTAAAAATCACCTTTTCAGGACCACAGTAGACAAGTATTATGGTTAAATTAAAATTCAGCAGTCGTAGTCACATTCTTCCCTAATGAAGTTTTTACAGTGATTAATTAAAGGAAGCATAATTAGGTCTCGAAGGACTAAAAAGCAACTCGGACACCTAAGCAGTTAGCTGAGACAAAGGAGATTTTGTATTAAGATGAACAGAACACTGATTTTGCCTTTCTTTGGCCTCTTGTTTCAGTGGGCTTGAACCCTATGACCCCTGTCAGCCTGGCGCTATTCTTGAATGCAAAAATTTGAATTTGTTCAAAGATGTACTGCAATTACTGTTGGTGACCACTTCCACCATAAATAACTCAATCAGTCTGTTGGTAGGACCCAAGAAGTTTTCATTTTAATTAGTGATTCAGAGGCATTTAACATGGAAGCAAATTAGTGGCAGAGCAGGGAGGTGTCTGTCACTTTCAATTTGTACGGGTAGGGGGCATGCAGCCTTCGACCTGTGGCCTACTTTTCACACATCTGTGACATCTTATGAAGTAACAAAGAGGCTTCATCACAAGAAACACAGAATTGCTGCAGAGGAAGACTATATTTGTGGCTAATGAACCACAAAGCCATAAAACACTGGGGAAGTCCCTAACTGCAACATACTATGCAATGATATTTTTTCTATTATTAATAAGGCTTCACAGGACACATTTCCATATTTAAAAAGTAATGACAGAAATGTTGGTGTGTACTCTTTACATAATACACGATGCAAATATTCTGAAAACAAACTATAAAACACTTTAATTACTATCTTTAGTGAAAGTTTTAAGCAACATAAAAACAAAAATATTCATTCTTTGAAATAATTCATTTTTAAATTAAATATTAGTGTCTGGGAATCAGTAAGGAAGCAACTTTGTAATTATGAAACATCAATATAGCAGTATTAAATATGAATGTTGTCACTTTCTGTGTTAAATTTTCAGGAGAAAGAAGGAGAAGTCTAGAAATTTCAACTCTTAATAAAATACTTAAAAATGAAAGTCAGTTGAGTTTCTATTTAATGCAGAAGGGTAAAAAGAGCCATGATTTCTTCTCAAGTTCTAGTAAGCAGGATAACCTGATATGTACTGTTTAATTCTTTTTTAAAGTGTTATTTCTTTATGGAGGTTTGCAAGGTATAATACGCACAGTAGGGTCTTACTATCCTGCACTCTGCTAACCCAACTGTGCTGTAATTTGCACACACAAAAATGTGGTCTCACTCCACTTCTTAGCAAAGATTTCATAGAAGACTGCTGAAGTTAAGTGTCATAAAAATTACTGTATTTTGTAAAAACATGCCACACCACATCTACTAGTATTCCACCTTAAAGAAGTATCTTAAATAAACTACAATTGAGAAAATGGAGTCATTTTAGTGATCCATTGGTGTCAATGGGGCTTCATATGTCTGACCCTGTGTAGTTCTCACTGCTGGAACGGACCCAACAGTGGTTCCAACCACATGGCCCGTGCTCCAGGAGCTGGGGGATGTTGGCCAGTCAGCACTCCTCCCTTCCAACTTGTGTAAGAGCCTCCCAGAGGAGGGGAGGAGCAGCTACAATGGTGCCCCTTCATAGAGAGTGTCCCTCCCTCGCTTCTGGGCTTGCCCCTCTTTGCCACTGGCCTCATCAAGTTTCCCCACTCATTGAGACAGGTGGGTGACACTTTGAGCAAGTTCACTTACTGCATAATTTGCACAAATTATTACTTCAAAATGGAACTCTAACGTTGAATTACAAGAAGCTCCAGTGTGTGGTTTCATCTAATATATGATTAATTTTATCCCTACACTTAAAACAGTTCATATATTCTAATAATTTAAAAATATCATCCACCATGCAAACAGGAGATACAGTAATCACACACCCCTGTAAAAACTTCATTGTAAGTTACATTTGACTTATTTTCTATCTGAACTTGACCAGCATGGAAAATTATAACATCGGAAATTTAGTTCTGTTTATTTCTAATTTTGGGGTGCTGTTTTCATTATGGAAGTGAGATATTATCCTTATGAAATTTTCAAAACCATTCTTACCCTCCTTTCCCTTTCCCAAAATATTTATGTATTTTTGTTTTTATTATAGCACTAAAAAAATACTTTGTAGCTGGATCATTCCTATCTTAATTTTTTAAAAATAAATCTGTATGCAACAAAATATTTAAATTTTCCATAACTTCTGAAACTATTCAGATTTGGGACATGCATGTTGCCACTTAAAAGATTTATCTCAAAAGTTACATGCTAATAAAATTCAAGGGGTGTGTGTGATCTATTTTTGTTTCTCTCTGATATATACATACGATCTTAAATTTGTTACTAGTTAATTCCAATTTTTTTGAAATGTTAATGTTAAATCTGGTCTTCCTGAGGTCAAGATAGGTCACAAATGAGTCTTGAGAGTTTTCTTATCCCTCATTTGAGCTTGTCTTCTTAAGTATACATCATGTCTTTAATTTAAAATAGGTGTCAAGACTACCTGTTCTCCACTTGTCTACAAAGTACTTTTCCAGATTAGGAAAATAGGGTGTGCTTGAGAAAGCGTTAACATAATCTTAAACATGACCTTGTGTCTAGTGTAGACACAGTTCAATACCTTTAAAAATACATGAGTTGCCCATGTTTGAGCCCTACAAAAAGCCCCAGAAAAATTAGGTGAATATTTAATATTCTCTATTTAAAAAAAACAACAAAATTTTACATCTAAAGGCAAAGATGCCAACCTTGCGGTAAGACTTTCAGGGATGTTAATGGGGAAAAAAAGGGGAGGAATTAGGGAGGTTGCCTGGGCCTCTCTCTGCTCCCGTCCAGTCACCCCAGAGAAACCTAAACCTCTCCCTCGCTGTCCTCTCCCCTACCTGTTTATAGCCAACTAGCGAATCCTGGGATCCCTGGACCCCTCCCTCCCTCAATGTGCCCCACTCTCAAATAGGGAGGAGAGTCAGACCTAGGAAAGCTGCCCTCCTATGTGGCCTCGGGCCTGGACCTTCTTCCCAGAATGATCCTCTGCCTCTTCTCCTTGCTCTGACACATTCACTCTCTCCTCCTCCTGCCCCTTCTCCCCCCACAGCTTCTCCTCCCGCTGCAAACTATGCAGTGAGGGGTTGATGGGAGGCAAGCCACAGCAGGGATTCACTGCCCAAGCCACAAGCTGTATATTACACTCTAACTGAGCTGTGTAGACTCTTGATGCATTCTAAGTACCTAGAGTACATTACCGCAGTCCAGCAGGGTCTATGTGGGGCAGTTAGAGACAGCATACAGCCTGTGGCATGGGCAGTGAATCCAGTAGTGCCACAACCCATTCAAAATTGCTGTGGCTTGCCTTCTTTTAGACTTTCAGTGCAGTCTGTGCACGTGCCACTGGAGAGAGAGAGAGAGAAGAACATCCTCCCATGGCCATGGTACTATTTTCTGTGTTCATCGGATCCCAGTGGTGGTGAGTGATACACACGCGCACATACACACTTTTAAATGTATGTATAAAATGTGTGCTTAGAAGATTTAAGCCTGAATTAGTCATTTCATAATTGCTTGTAAAAATTGGAAGGAAAATGAGGGACGGAGGCATCACTGAAAATGGTGCCAAAAACAACATAATCCAGTTTTTTCTTTTATTTTACTTTACAGGTCCCTGATAAAGTGCATTGCCTCAGTCAAAATTAGTATCAGTATATGGTTAGTCAAAGATGGAATTTCTCCATAAAATATCTGATTTTGATAATGACATACAACCCAACAACTGAAATTCTATCTTCTAATCTGTTACAACACAAATTGATTCATGAATGTTGGTCTGGCCACAACTCGTAATGATTTTTAAAAAAATCTTAAAACTCAACAAACCAAGACGTTCACTATTCCACAAAGTTTTCAAGTATTCCTTTTTTCTCCAGCAAATAACCCAGGTGACAGCCGTTAGAGACTTAATTTGACTAACCGGGAGGAATTAGTTGCAAACCAAAAGGTGGAAGGCAACTTGAGTTTTAAGGAAAGGAAGGAATGAGAGCAACAGAGCAAGGACAACAGATTTCAAAAAAGTAGACAAACTTGGTAAGTAAGGTCCCATGGGAAGAAAATCTAAGGGAAAAAGGAGTTCAAGAGTGTTGGTAGTTTCTCAAAGAGACAATATCGAAGGCACAACAACAAACTTACCAATCCTAAGGAAAGATGTATGAAAATCAATAAGGCTGCACGAGAAGCACTTTGATAACCTAAAAACCCAAAAGAACCCGTACAAGTGGAAACATGGACAAATTGCTAAAGGTGAGTATGAAGAACAGCACAAGCAGGTAGGGACAAAATCAGAAAAGCTAAGGCACAAAACTAGCTACACCTTGCAAGGACGTAAAAGGCAATAAGGAGAGGTTCTATAAGCACATTAAAAGCAAGAGAAAGACAAAGCAAAGTGTAGCTCCATCACTTAGTGCAGGGGTCTCAAACACGCGGCCCGCGGGGTTATTTTCTGTGGCCCGCGAGCTCCTCACAGCCCCAAGCGTTTACCTAGAGCGTCTCCGGCCCGACGCGCACCAGGGGCAGGGCAGGCTCCCTGCCTGCCTGCCCTGCCCCCTCGCCGCTCTGGGAAGCCGACGGAACCTGGGGAAGGAGAGGAGCAGGGGTGTGTGTGGCTGTTGCTTCAGGCACCGCCCCCAGCAGCTCCTATTGGCCGGAATAGGGAACCTCGGCCAATGGGAGCTGCTGGGGGCGGTGCCTGAAGCAACAGCAAGACACACCCGTGCGCCCCTCCTCCCCCAGGTTCCGTCGGCTTCCCAGAGCGGCGCGGGGGCAGGGCAGGGCAGGGCGCCTGCCTTGCCCCCGGTGCCCGTCGGG